>NW_023270099.1:0-11343 GCF_011800145.1 Mirounga leonina | reverse complement strand
TGTGAGCAATGCTTTGGCCCTTTGGGGTGTGTCTTCCAGCTTTCTGCATTTCCCTGGTTTCTCTGTGGGTCACAGGAGGTGCCTGCCCTTTCCTGTCTGGGGTCAGGCTGAGGTGTCCCAGCAGGAACAGGGGTCTCTGCCCCGAGATTGTGTCCATATTTACCAAAGGGGGCTCTATGGTTACATCTCATCTGTAATCCATCGGAGATTTCAACATCTAATAAGGGAAATTCTATGTCAAGTCAACCCAGAAAAGAAGGAGTCCCCTTTGAAAATAGGGGGGCAGACACAAAGGCCCATACTGTGTGACTCCACGTACAGGAAACCTCCAGAACACGTAAAGGAACAGAGAGAGGAGGCCACTTAGGGGTTTCCAGGGAGGCCTTCTGGTTCGGGGACTCTTTTGGGGAAGCAGATATTACACAGCCATGTTCTGTGGTGTGGTGGCACAGCGTTGGGAATATACTTGATGCTCAGGACTTGTTCAACTGAAAACAATGAATTTTATTTAAAATAAATAATAAACAGCATATAGGACATGGAAAGAGAATAGAACAGTTAATACGAACCAGAGAGAAAGAACATAGGGGGAGGGGATGAAACAATCTGGCGGGGCATCGGGGTCGTGTGATGGAGCTAAGGGTAATGGTACAAGGAGCTCTCCCCGTGAGGATGTGGGCTCTGGATGTGGTTCTGGGAGCCCTGCAGGAACAGGAGGAGGGGCAGGGCCAGATGCATGAGCAGGGCCAGACCCAAGAGCAGGGCCAGGGGCAGGATCCACGGTAAGAGTTGGGTCAGGGGCAATTAGAGGAGCACAGGCAGGGCCAGGGGAAGGGGCAGCGGCCCTGGAAAGCAGGGGAAGGGGCATCGGATCTGGCAGGTTCAGGGGCAGGAACAGGGTCACCGGCACGGGAAGTGGCATTGGCTTTGGCAGGGGCAGGAACAGGGATGCAGGCAGGGGAAGGGGCATCGGCTCTGGCAGGGGCAGGGGCAGGAACACGGACACTGGCAGGGGAAGGGGCATCGGCTCTGGCAGGGGCAGGGACAGGAACTGGGACGCAGGCAGGGGAAGGGGCATCAGCTCTGGCAGGGGTAGGGGCAGGAACAGGGACACTGGCAGGGGAAGGGGCATCGGCTCTGGCAGCGGCAGGGGCAGGAACAGGGACGCAGGCAGGGGAAGGGGCATGGGCTCTGGCAGGTGCCGGAATATGGACACAGGCAGAGGAAGGGACAGGTGCAGGGGCAGGGTGTGGGCCAGGGGCAGGAATGGGCGCAAACGCTGGGGCAGGGAAACGGGTAGGGAAAGGGGAAGGAGCTGGTTCAGAGGCAAGGATAGGAGCACAGGGAGGGGCTGGGGAAGGGACAGTTGCAGGGGCAGAAGCCGAGTCAAGGGCAAGAAGAGGAATACAGGCATGGGCAGGAGAAGGGGCAGGATCCAGGGCAGGAGCTGGGTCCGGGGCAAGGACAGGAACACAGGTAGGGGAAGGGGCAGGTGCAGGGGCAGGAGGTGGGTCAGGGACAGGAACAGGACCACAGGCAGGGGCAGGGGCAGAACCCGAGCCAGGGGCAACAATAGGAGCACAGGCAGGGGCAAGGGAAGGGGCAGGATCCAGGGCAGGAGCTGGGTCAGTGTCAGGATCGGGATCAGGGGCAAGAAGAGGTGCACAGGTAAGGGAACGGGCTGGTGCAGGGTCAGGAGCTGGGTAAGGGGCAAGAACAGGTGCACAGGCAGGTGCTGGGGAAGGGGCAGGTGCAGGGGCAGGAGGTGGGTCAGGAGAAGGGACATTGGCTCTAGCAGGGGCAGGGGCAGGGGCAGGGGCAGGGGCAGGAGTTGGGGCAGGGGCCGGAACAGGAGCACAAGCCGGGGGAGGGGAGGGGGCAGGTGCAAGGCGAGGGACAGGGTCTGCCGCATTGGCACGTACAGGAACCGGGGCAGTATCAGGGTCAGGGGCAAGAACCGGGCCACTGGCAGGGATAGAGATGAGTCAGGAACCAGGGCAGGAGCTGGGTCGGGGGCAGGAGCAGGGCCACAGTTCGGGGCAGGCGCAGGGTCGATGGCTCTGGCAGGCACAGGGGCAGGCACAGGGGCAGGCTCTCCGGAGGCAGGTTCTCCAGCAGGTCCTTGCTGGCCCCCGTCAGGCTCTCTGTGGGCGGGTGCTGGGTCACCTGCCGGCTCCTGGTCTCCTGCTGAAGTCGCAGCCACCACCCCTCCGTCCAGAGCTGCCGATGGAGTTGGAAACGGCTCTAGCTCCTCAGGTGGTGGAGCAACTGTGAGAGGAGAAAAGCTCAGCCCAAGCCTGCTCTCCGTGGAGACAGAACCCAGCCCAGGGCCTCCCAGAGAAGCCGCAGGCAGGAAGGAGCCCTCCCCGGTGCGTCTCTCCGACCGCAGTCCACCCGCCGGGCGCTCTGAGCCCAGTCGTTGCTCCAGGCCCCACACCAGGCTCTGGGGGCTCCTCCCTGTGGGGCCAGCCCCCACCCTTCCGCACACACCCACGGGCACCCAGCCCCGGGCTTCTCAGCCTCAGGTTCGGCCTCCGTGGGCTCCGCCTCCTGGAGCGCAATGCAGTCAATGACCACCAGGGACAGTGGTCTGGGTGGTGTCGTAGTCCTCTCCCCGCAATCCCCAGCACCTGCTCCAGGGGAGTCCTGTGGGGTCACGCACCGGATCCCGGACATGGAGTGGGTGTCCGCCAGCCCCGTGCCAATCTCTTCGGAGGTCTGGAAAGACAGGGACGTGTAGCCGGCCCGGAGGCATGCCAGTCCTGCCCGTCAACCTCCCTGTCCCCTGCCCAGTCGCCCTGCTGCTCCCAGATCAGACACACACCTGTGGGTGCACAGCCCTGCACGCGGGACAATGACCCATCCCTGCAGGTAGATCGAGAGAAACCCTGGGTAGAAGCTCACAGCCCCCCACACCCCGTCCCACCCAGCAGGCTTGACTTTGAAGATGACCTGCCCACGGGTTATCTGACCCCTCATCAGGCTGCTCTTCAATGGCGTTGGCCCACCCAACATGAACCCTCTTCACACACACACACACACACACACACACACACACGGAGGGGAGGGGACCTGGGGCTGCACAGGTGGATTAGACCCTGTGGGGTGGGTGGCCGGCTCTGGGCCTCCTGGTGTCACCTTTCGGGCCTGCCGGCCAAACGGCCAGAGGCGGTGGGGAGCCCTGATCGGACATCCCCAGCGGGGGCCAACGTTTGCAGGGCGGGCTTTCTTCAGCCTGCAGCATCCAGACTTAGGGAGGCAACAAGCCCACATGTTCGTGGTTGGATGATCTCCAACGAAATGAGCTTGGCAGCGGGCTGTCTCTGGAATGTGGGTGCCTTTGTTACCTGGGTTCCAAATTCTGTTGGACTCTGTTGTCAGGGAAGTGAGGTCACCAGTGCCTGGGGTCCCCTTACCCAACTTCCTCCTCACACAAGACCCCCGCCCCCGAGGGCCCCCTCCCGCGGCTGCTCAATGCTCCCCTACCCCCATGCCCCATCCATACAGTGACTCCCTCACAGCCCCCCCACAGCCTTGCGAAGACGTGGGTGCAGCCGGTGTCCCCGCTGTGAGGACACAGAGCTGGCTTCAGACTGGGCTCCCCTGCGTCCCCAGGGCTCTGAGCCTGGACAGACCCTGTGCCCCTGAGGGCCTCCACCCGGCTTCCCATCTGCACAGTGTGGTGTTCTGGCTTCTACTCCTAGGGACGCCATCAGGGGTAGGGCCTCTACATACATTCCGGACCTGCTATCACAGGAGGCTGTGGCACACTTGGCAATGCAAGGATGAGCCAGGGGATGGGGGGGGACATGGAGCACAGCTCAGAGGGGCCTGGGTCTGCTCTTGGGTCTGGGCAAAGCCACCCCCTTCTTGCGTGTTCCCAGCCCCTGTGAGAAGGTTGCAAGGAACGGATTCCGACCTTGTCCTATGGTGAGGCACGCTTCCAGGGAACCCCTTAGGTTTAGGCTCAGGCCCCGGGGCCTCTTCTGCTCCCATGTCCTGGGCAGTCCCCACAGTGGTTCCCGGGCATTCACGCATCCTGCTCACACATCCCTGTGGAATCCCCTTCCCTCCGCGTTGGATGGCCTGTGTGACTGCGCTCTCAGGAAGAGAATGGGGCCAAATGCTGGGATGTCATTTCCAAGCTGATGGAGGAAAGTCTGTGACTTCTTCTGGTTCCCACTGTCGTGTGTTCATTCTCTGTCTCCTTCTCTGTTTCTTTCTCTGTCTCTGTGTCTCTCACAGGAGCAGGATCTTTGGACTCCAGGGGTGATGTGAGAAACCTCAGAAGCCTCCCTTGTCCGTGTTTCCCTCTTCTGTCCCGGTGCTCCATTCCTTCCTAAGGCCTTGTCACCTGGACAAGAGCAGTGAATCTGGAACCTCTTCCAAATGGAGACCCGGAGGCTGCAACAAGGAGGGTCTTGGCCTTGGTCCCCAGACTAGTGGTCCGTACTCTGCCACGTTCTGCATACCCAGGTCCTCAGCCCCCAAGCCCACAGTCTGTCCCCTGCTCCGAAGGACCTCGAGGGAGTACAAAGCATTTTCCCAGGACTGGGAGCACAGGGGGTCGGGGATGGAGATCCAAGGCCAACAGGCTCTCCCACCGGCCTGTGGGACCCTAGGGACCCTGCATCTCTACAGCCCACGTGACAGAAGAATAAGCTTAGGCCTTTGTGCTGGAGCCCCTCTCGACTTGGGGGTGGGTATGTCTTCCTGCTTCCAAGTGCCCAGGCTGGTGATGGACACTGGAACACAGACCCTGTCCTCTCCCAGTGCCCTGGCAACCCCCCTGGGCCGCTTGGGGACCCCTGACCCTCAGCCTGGCCCGTCTCCCCTCCCCATGCTATGGATCTGGGTCCTTGTCAGGAGTCCGGATGCCCTGCCACATGGCCCAGCTGTCTGCAACCCGTTTCTTCTTTCCCCCCTTTCACACACCTCGCTCCCAAGGTATCCTCCCCTTCTGACCCACAGCTGGGCAGTCAGAGTGGTGTGTGTGTGCGGGTGGGTGTGTATGGTGGGGTTGGTGTGCAGGTGCACGTGCCTCTACGTGCCTGGGGATGCCAAGGTCATGTCCGCACATGGGACGGGTTGGGTAGCTCTTCCCGAGGAACTGAGGGGCTCTCATCACCAAAGCAAACCTCATGGGAGGGTTGGGACTGGCCTAGGTTTGGAGAGCAGCTCCTTGGACTCTACACCCCTCAGTTGTCCTGGGCCAGTCCCTTCCTCTCTTGACCCAGGTTCCCAAATGTCCCTGAGGTTCGGACATGGAAAGGCTTGAAAGTGGCTGCTCCTCCAGGGCTACGTGGGGGACAGGTGCACCAGGCACGCAGGCCTCCCCACCGAGAGGGCCAGTCAGGTGTGTCATGACCAGGTGTGCACAGACGACCTGCCCACAGCTCCTGGACCATGATCCAGCCCTGCGGCAGATGTGCACGAGACCCATGGCTCCGCACCTGACCGGTACCCCGCGTTCCCTCACCACCTCGGAGACAAGGGTTCTTCTTCGTCCTAGGGCCCGTCATCCTTCGGACAATGAGAGCCGAGGGATCCGTATGTAGGGGAGGCCGGCAGGGCGTCCCACGGCACGTCGTGTGCCCATTTCTGCTTTGTTGTCTAGGCTTAGCGGCGGACCCCCACCTAGAAAGAGGCCCGCGGGGCAGGGACATTTGTCTGCCCTGTTCCCTGAATTATGGAAAATGTCTAGAAGGGGCTTCCTGTCCATGTGTGGAGTCGATGAAGCCCAGCCAGCACCTTTCAGACGTCTGAGTGGCTCTGGGGCCCCTCTGCCAGCCCCCAGGGATCCCTGCTCTGGCTCCACCCAGGATGGGAGCCCCAGATGGAATCTGAAACCTCCTCACAGCCAGGAAGGCGGCTTTGCCCGTGTCACAGGACACCGAGGCTTCGGGCAGAGAGCTCCTTCACGGTGAAGAGGAAACACCGCAGCCCCAGGTGACCCCCCCCTTGGGCCGGCCCCAGGGTGGGGAGCGGTCCAAACAGGCCCGACAGCACCCCGTGTGTGGGGCCTGGCCTCGTGGCATGCAGGGTCCCCAGGAGACACCTGAAGTTCAGAGAGGGGACGTGCCAGGCTCGAGCCACACAGCCCGCTGGTGAAGGGGAGCCTCCGGCCGGGACGGGGGGCCCTGCTCACCTTGGTGAGCAGCAGGGGTGGGAAGGGCTGGGGAGGCGTTCCTCTGGGAGGTTCTCCGGGAGAGGGGCCACAGGAGAGGGCCTGGCCCGGCTCCACCAGCTTCCTCAGACTGTCAGCACAGACCGCGCATAGACTCTGGCTCGCCCCCAGCGGCAGGGCGCACTCAGGTTCACGGTGGGGCTGATCTGTGGTAAAGGAGGGACAATTCACAACACAGAAATTGCAAGACTATTTCTGTCCGTGTCCTGACGTGCAACAGAATATGCAAATTGGTTCGGATCATCTTCAATGTATGTGAAGGGAGATTTTGTACCTGGACAAGGCTGGGGCTGGACCGGGTGTGTGTGTCTCTGTGTGAGGGACCAGGTGTGTGTGTGTGTGTGTGTGTGTGTGTTTGAAGGACTGGGTGTTTGTGTGTGTTTGGCGTGTGTGTCTGTTTGTGTGTGTCTGTAAAGGGAGCAGCCCAGACCCCTTGGGTTGAGATCATTGCCACGTAAGGGGCACAGCCGTCGTGGCACCCCGGGTCGTCAATATCCCGGTTGGCGACAGGGCAGGAGACCCTCGCGGCCTTCCCCGAGCCGGATCCTGGAGCGCCCTCGTCCCCACACTCCCCCTGAGCCCGCACCAACCCTTACCGACTGCCTGGTGCACGTGCCCCACACCGGGGAGCCGTCGAGTGAGGCTCCTGTTGAACAGCTTGTCCCCAATTTCTTCCATGGGGCTCTGCAAAGACAGTGAGCGGCGCCCGGCCTGGAGGCATCACAGCTCTGCGCGGCCGTCCTCACCGTCCTCCTGCCCAGGCCCACTGCTGCCCCCAGATCAGACACAGCCCCGTGCGGGCACAGCCCTGCGCCCAGGGTGCAGTGACATGTATCGACAGGGCTCCGGATCAAACCTGGGGAGAAGGAGGCCGCCCCAGCACACCCCGTCCCACCCAGCCAGCCTTGACCCGGGGTGTCAACGTGATCCACCCACCAGGCATCTGGCCCCTCATCACCCTGCTGCTGCTCAGGGTGGGCTACCTTGCCCGAGACCTCTGCACACACACACACACACACAAACACACAGAGGGGCGGTGGGCTGCACGGTCGGATCACAGCGGTGTCTGGCTGGCCTGGCTGGCTCTGGGCCTCCCTGTGTTCCCTTTGGGCCCCCCCAGGCAAATGGCCCGAGGTGTCAGGGGTGGGACCTGACCCCAGGTCTGCATGTAGGCAACGGCTCTCACTGTCGGCTTTGCTGAGACCACATCCTGGGGACATCGGGATACAGCAGGATTGCAGCATCTCCAGCCAAGTGAACTGAGTAGGAAGGGGGCTGTCTCGAGAATGTGGGTGCCTGTGACAGCCCTTGGGCATCTTGGGGACGCCCTGGCCATCAGCCTGGCATGTCTCCCCCGAGCCCCATGCTACGGCCCCGGGCATGTTCCCAGGAGACAAGGCCCACAGCCCACGGCCCAGCTGCCTCCAACCTCCTCCTCCTTTCCCCCTTGTCCCGTCCAGGGTCCACGCCCCCATGGACGCCCCTGGGGAGTCTGTGTGTGTGTGTGTGTGTGAGTGTGTGTGTGCTGAGAGAGCCTTGTGCGTACCTGTGCCCGCGCGAGGATGACCAGAGGAAAGGGGCCCACATGGGAGTGTGGGCAGCGGGCCCCCAGATCTTAGGGGCCTTCGTTCCCAAAGGAAACCCCCTGTGAAGTGAAGTTTGGCCTCGGAAGCTGGAACCCTCCCTGTTCCTCTAGCCTCTGATCAGCTGGTGGGTCCCAGGCAAGTCCCTGCCTCTCCTGCCCTCAGTTTGCCGACTGTCCCATGAGGGATTCGAGGAGGACCTTCATTAGCGTGGCTCGGCGTGGCCGGTCGTCTCCCACCTTTTGGGTGGACGTGGCACAGGTGCACTCTGGGTGGGCGGGGCTCTCCGACCAACGGTTGGTCGGAGGCAGGTGGATCCTGGGCAGGCGCACACAGCCCAGCAGACGGCGCCTGCGCGGGACCCCCACTGCCAGCAGGCCTGCACAAACCCGAGGGGCTGGCTGTGGCCTTGGTCCTCCATGTCCCGATCTCCACTGCCTGCTCAGTGACCCTCACGTCCTCTTAGGCCGGGGGCCAGACCCAGTCCCGCCAGGCATGGGCGCTGGACTGAGTGGACATGGAGACCTGGGGACTAGAGAGAAATGAAATATACCCCCGCTGCCGTCCTGGCCCCCATGTCCCACTTCAGTGTTCGTCTCAGTGCCTGGCGGGGAGGTCAGGGGAGGGTGATGGGGACACGTGTGGCAGGGAGGAGGTCAGGCCGCCTTTTCCTCCTCTACATCCCCTCCCCCTGTCTTCCTGGCAGCAGCCCCTCTCCCCAAAATCCGGCACTCAAAAACCTTCATCTCCCTGCTTTCAACCCCAACCCATCCTCCTGAGGTGGGAGTCACTGACCCCATATCCATAGTAGAAAACTGAGGTCCCAGGAGTTGCCACAGGAGCTTGCCAGTCACAGGGCTGTGACATGGCCCTGCTGTGTTTGAACCCACCTCAATCTGACCCAAAGCCTGAGCTTACAGACGAGCTGGAGGAATTGGCCTTTGAGCCCAGGCTTGGAGGTGAGGCCATCCTGGATGGGGGTCATAGGGAGGGACGGCAGGGGTTCTGAGGGGCAAATTCCTGCCGGTCTCCCTGGGGGACGAAGGCCCTACAGAGGCTGGAGTGGGCTGAGGTCTGCACACTGGGGAGCATGTCTAGACCAGATTACGCAGGGCTCTCTGGATATTGGGCAAGGAGTCAGGGGACACTGCGGGTTGGGGTGGTACGGGACACCATCCGGGCCGTCTTACCAGAGACACAGCATCGGAGATTTAGAAGGAGCTTGGTGGGCATGTTATTGTTCCCACCCAAGCATGGATCACCAAGCAAGAACTAGCCGGAGGTGAGGAGGCTGCCGCAGTTTCCTCCTGTGTAGAGTGGGGGCCGAGGTGGTCGTCTGCGTCCTTCCAGGCCTGGGCATGCTGCCTGGAAGGACCAGAGTTGGGTTCTTGTCAGAGTAGCTAGCTGTTCCAGTGAGGTCAGTACTCAGAGACGTCTGAGTCAGGAGACCAAAGGGACGCCCCACGTGCCCAGTTCAGCAGGATGCTCTTGGACATGGTGCCGATCTTCATTTCCAGGCTGATGGGGTTGAGGCAGCAGCGCCCACTGCTGCATGGAGAGTGGCAGCGAGAATCCGTGGTTGCAGACCAAAAGACACGGCGCTCGTGTGAGTCCGAGGCTGCCACAGATGTGATGGAGGCTGAGGAGGCGGAGGTGCTGACAGAGGCTTAGATGATGCCTGAGGTCTCCAGCGACGACTGGGAGGTCAACTCCGGAACTAGAGGAACGGCAAGGCCAGCAGAAACCGCAGACTGTGTAAGGCACCCACGGTCAGCCTCTAGCCCAGAAGCTGCTAGAGACTGAGTCTTCTTGGCCCCTTGTGGCTGTGGAGTGGGGATCCAGGCTCGAGGAAGGGATGTCTGTCAGGGAGAACGGGTGGGACAGTCACCTCCTTTTCCTGGCCATCAGAGATCCTGGGACAAAACCCAAACTAATGTCGTGCACATCTCCATCGGGCTGGAGGAGCATGCAGAGCGGGTAGGCGATGTCCCTGCTGCGCAGGTAGGGGCTGCATCTGAGCTGGTCCCAGGACTTGGAGTGAGCGCTCCTTTTGGTCTTGGGTGTTGTGTTGGGGGTGTGCTGGCAGAATTGAAGGGCTGACTTTGCATTGATCCGACACTCTGGGTGAATGGGTACTCTAGGGTGTCCATGGGCACCGGTGGCTGTGACCTACACATGGGAAGGTGTGAACGAAGCACACAGAAGACAGTGCCCTGAGCTATGCAGGTTTTCTGCTCATGGGCTGTGCTCCTTGGCAAAACTCAGCTAGTCTGCTTGTCCCTAGAGCACAGAAGGCCCCTAAGGTCGTGAGTGGTTCATGGGAAGTCAGGTCAGTCTGTTGCTGGGCATCATGCCTGGCAGGAGGAGAGCTTCAGCCTGAAATGACGGTCTGGGGGTGACCTGGAATGCCAGGTGAGGTAGAAGTTGCCCAGGTAGCCTGATCCACTCCAGTCTGTATCGCTTCTCTACCCAACAACCCAGACCTAGACAAAGGCCCTCTGGCTGGCTGGCATCTGGAACGGTTAGAATGTTCCTCTGGTGCAGTCGAAGGAGAAGATCAAAGTTAGTAGAGCAAAGGAAACTAGGAAGATTAGGGCAGCGATACATGGAAGAGAAGAGCACGTCAGAAAAATCAGTGAAAACAACAGTTCTTCCTTTTGCAGATTTACCCAAATGGACAAAGAGACAAAAATGGAACCACTTTCTACCAACCAATTGGCTCCCTGAGATGAAGCTGATCATTCTGAGAAGCACACAAACTACCAAAGTGACTCCAGAAGAAATGGAAACCCTGAGCAGACCTATACTAAGTAAATAGACTGAAGCAGTCATGAGGACTTCCCAAGAATGAAAAGTCCAGAACCTGATGCTTTCCCTGGTGATTTGTCCGAAACGTTTAAAGAAGACAGAATACCAATCCTTCTGAAAGTCTGAAAAAAGTACAAGAGGAGGGAACACTTCCCACATCACCCTAGAATGCCAGCATCGTCCCGATTCCAAAGACGGACAAAGACCTTACAAGAAAAGACAGTTGCAGGCCAAAATCCATGATGAAGAGCGAGGCAAAAATCCTCAACAGAACTCTAGCAGACAGAATCTAGCAGCACATTGACAGGACTCTACATCATGACCAAGTGTGATTTACACCGGGAATGCAAAGGCTGTTCGACGTACCTAATCAGTGTCCTAGACCACATCCAGAAGAAACATGATCATGTCAATTGTTGTAGGATAAGCTTTGACAAAATGCAAACCTTTTCATAACAAGTGTTCTCAATAAAATAGAAATAGAAGGTTAAATTGTGATAAAGGAGAGGTGCCTGGTGGCCTCAGTGGGTTGAGTGTCCGACTCTTGGTTTGGGCTCTGTTCATGATCTCAAGAGTCTTCAGATTGAGCTCCAGGGAGGGTTCTGCACTCAGTCGGGAGTCTGCTTGGAGATTCTCTCCCTCTGCCCCTCCCCACTCCTGGGTTTGCATGCTCTCAAATAAATAAATAAATAAATAAAAAAATAAATAAATAAATAATTCTTTAAAAATTATGATAAAGGATATTTATGAAAAATAACTCATATG
>NW_023270098.1:0-12690 GCF_011800145.1 Mirounga leonina | reverse complement strand
TTAGTAGAATTAAAATTGACTTTCCATATATTATTTTTAAATAATATTGTGCTCCTTAACACCAATATTCCATTTATTTATTAAAAATAATAAAGGGTGGGGCGCCTGGGTGGCTCAGTCATTAAGGGTCTGCCTTCCACTCAGGTCATGATCCCAGGGTCCTGGGATCGAGACCCACATCAGGCTCCCTGCTCAGCGGGAAACCTGCTTCTCTCTCTCCCTCTCCCACTCCCCCTACTTGTATTCCCTCTCTCGCTGTGTCTCTCTCTGTCAAAAAAATAAATAAAATCTTTTAAAAAAATTAAAAAAAAATAATGAAGGGAGGTGCCTGGGTGGCTCAGTCAGTTAAATGGCTGCCTTCAGCTCAGGTCATGATCCCAGGGTCCTGGGATCAAGTCCTGCATTGGGCTCCCTGCTCAGCTGGGAGTCTGCTTCTCCCTCTGCCACTCCTCCCACTCGTTCTCTCAATTTCTCTCTCTCTCAAATAAATAAAAATTTTAAACAACAACAATAATAATAAAGAGGCACCTGGGTGGCTCAGTGAGTTAAGTGTCCAACTTTTGATTTAGGCTGAGGTCATGATCTCAGGGTCATGAGATTGAGCCCCCCCATCAGGCCCTGTGCTGAGCGTGAAGCCTGCTTGGGATTCTCTCTCTCCCTCTCCCTCTCTCCCCCCATCTCTCTCTCTCTAAAAAGATAAAATAAAAATAATAAAACAAGGAGATGTACTATGCATACATAGCTGAGAAGATGATACTATATAGTAAATTCTCAACTATTCCCATTACTGCTGGGAAAGCCAACTCTAAAAAAAAAAAGTCATACAGAACATAGGAAATATTTTAATATTTGATTTGGGAAGGTGCTTTTTTTAGTTACAATGAATACAGCTTGACCAATACTTGTGAATTTAGAGCTATAAAATAAAGCTAAGAAACTATGTTTTGAGTAAGCAATCTTTAGATCTCTACCTAGTATTCCCAACTGGTCCCAAAGTTCTCAATATAATCCTGCTACCTACTCTCAAGTGAATGCTAAAAACTAGCCCAAAGGAAATTACTTTCTCGAAATTTTTATTCAGATGTTCCTTTGGTTAGAGGAAGAAGACAAATGTCTTGCTAAAAGATATTCTGTTTGGTTGTAGGTTGCATAAAAGGAGTAAACACAAAGTAAATTTTGCCACAAAAATATTTTTGAAAAATCACATATGGGGACGTCATGGAGAGACTGAATTCTCTATGCTTCTTTATTACCTTGTTTGTGCTCTCTGCTTTCTGGTAGGTGTGATTTACACAGGTCATGGAGTTTATAATTCTCTAACAGAAACACAGCTCCAATATTATTAATCTTTTCTTTCTCTATGAAGGTCGTCCGTCCAAATTCTGTGGATGCTGATTTTTGGTCACCGATTGTGATACAGATGGGCATTTATCTTCAACTCTCAAATCCCTGGATCTTTGACAAGGCTCATTAGAGTGGCCCAAACCCACAAAAGACTTCCAACAGGAAAAAACTGAAAATAAAATTTCATTTTTTAGAATGTAAGTAATAATATAAACTTGGCTAATTTCTATAAATCCTCTTCTCAGAGGAGTCCCATGTCCTACTCTTCTCCCACACTATGACTCATTCGTACCTTATAGTATTTTACATGTCCTATACTTGTCATTCACACAGCTGAATTTAACTGTCTCTTTTTTTATACTCTAGTATTCCATATTTAATTTACTCACCAAGCTCTATTATATATTCTGTATTCCATAAGAGCTCTTGTTCATTAATAATTAAGATTTTCAAGGGTATGAATTTTTTTAGTAAGAAAATTTATGCCTACCTTTTATGTTTAAATACGCACAGTGGGGGGCGCCTGGGTGGCTCATTCATTAAGCATCTGCCTTCAGCACAGGTCATGATCCCGGGGTCCTGGGATCGAGCCCCACATCGGGCTCCCTGCTCCATGGGAAGCCTGCTTCTCCCTCTCTCACTCCCCCTGCTTGTGTTCCCTCTCTCGCTGTGTCTCTCTGTCAAATAAATAAATAAAATCTTTAAAAAATAATAAAATAAAAATAAATACGCACAGTGGGGGGTGCCTGAGTGGCTCAGTTGGTTAAGTGGCTGCCTTTGGCTCAGGGCATGATCCCAGGGTCCTGGAATAGAGCCCCACGTAGGGCTCCCTGCTCAGTGGGAAGTCTGCTTCTCCCTTGCCCTCTGCCTGCCTCTCTGCCTACTTGTGCTTTCTTTCTCTCTGTCAAATAAATAAATAAAATCTTTAAAAATAAATAAATAAATAAATAAATAAATAAATAAATATGCACCGTGTGTTCTAAAGACATGGGTTTTAAAAAACTTTTAATGAATGGTACTACCTTTAATTACAGTGAGATGGTCTTTCCTCAATGCACCAACATCTTCAGAAATTTTTATTTTTTTAAAGATTTATTTATTTATTTGTCAGAGAGAGAGAGAGAGCGCGCACAAGCAGGGGGAGCAGCAGAGGCAGAGGGAAAAGCAGGCTCCTCACTGAGCAGGGAGACCGATGTGGGACTCGATCCTAGGCCCCTGGGATCACGACCTGAGCCACAGGCAGATGCTCAACTGACTGAGCCACCCAGGCGTCCCTATCTTCTGAAAATTTTAAGCCTTGGACAAACATCATAAATTAATCTGAGAAATGAAAGCCTCGGGTGATCTAATCATTTCCAGGTAAAAACAGAATAAGTCTCAGTCCACACTAGATCCAAAAACTAGAGTGCCATGAAACAGATAATGAATATATAACAAAAATACTTTCCTTTTTTTTTTAAACAAGATTTTCTGATTTAAACCTCTTAAGACAAGGGAAAGAAAAAAGCAAGAAATCCAGAAATGAAACCTTAATGCCCATTTCACCACAAGGGCCCCTTTATCATTTTGTATCCATGAACCCTCTCCATGGTTTAAAACAGTTCTCCCATGTCATCTGAGAATCTCCGGAGTTCCAAGATCCATCCATTCAATGATGCTAAATGTTATTTGACATTTTCACTCTCATTCTCTTATTAAGTGTACCGTGAAGTTTTCTAAAGATAGGATACGTGATAGTATCACAACTCCCATGATTAGTGGGTCAGAGCTCTAACGGCTAACAATGTATGATCAGGTATGCTTGTATTTTAAATGCTTGTTTTAATTTCTAATATTGTAAATATCAACACTTAAACAGAAGTTCTTTGGAATTCCTAATAATTTTTAAATAGTATAAAAGGACCCTAAGGCCACTAAGTTTAAGAATTACGGTTTTAAAAGATTGTATCTACCAAATATTAGGATATAATTAATTACTTCCCCCATTTTTAATAATCAAAGACACCACACACACACACACACACACAGAGTCTGCTAATCAGAACATCTGTTTGGCTTATGATCAACATAATAACACTAAGATGAAATAAACTTAAAACACAATTGACATGTTAGCAAGTGAAGCTTTACTCTAGGTAAAGGTCAGAATTGAAATAAGCATTGTGAACACTGGAAAAATCTGAGAGTCTAATAATTAACTTCTGGGAATCCCAAGGAAGTAATGGGATTCCAAACTGGGAACTTCAGGATTTCAAAACATAAAAGTAGAAACTAGAGCTAAAGCTTACATTTTTAAAATCTCTTTTTCTTATGCTTATAAATATCTTTGGTCCAAACATGAGTATCAACAATGGTATCTACCTTAGTTATGTCAAATCCTTCAGTTAAATTTGCCACCAAAAAAAAAAAAAAAAAAAGAATTCAGAATAAGAAGACTGTGAGCATTTCAAATATTTTAGTGTACTTCTTTCCACTGTTAAATTTGTATTGTAAAATTTACCTGAGTTGGATGTTGGTTTTTCCTTCACTTCTACTGTTTTATTAGGAACAGAATCTTTCACTTCAACGGTAGGCTGAATGGGTATTGAAACAATATGATTAAGACATGATGTACCTAGTAGTATTCGAAGAGTGCTTTTCCTCACCGACGAGTCTAACTTCTGAAAATGTTCAGAAACGCTCAGGCAACTCTCGCCAACATATGAAGGGGAACCCAGCCTGGCTCACAAGCGATGGCTGAGATTTGAGAGACTTGGACCTCACACATGCGCTTTGGGCATCCTTGGCCGCCAGCCCTTGGTGCGCACGTGCAGCCACGCCAGTTTGTGAGGTGCGCCAGCGCATTTGTGTTTGGCGTCGTTATTCTGCGCTCAAAGATGCCAAACCGCGGAGTTTCGCTACTGTGATGTAGTGGCGAGGCGGGTTTGGCTTATCTCTAGCGCTAGTGATAGGGGAAGGGGAAGTGTTTGTGAAGCCTCTAGGCTTTGCGATGAAGAAGTCTTTTAGCTTCAGGGGTAAGAAGGGCGGGTCATCCTTTTGCGTTACCAGCTCGCTGAGGGACCGCTTGGGCATCCGGCGTGAGAAAAGAATTGGAACCAACAGCTCGGGGCGGGGCTACAACATCCGAGACAAAGATCTCAGAAAGATCCACAAAGTTGCCGGCATGGGGGGGCGGAGCAAGATGGCGGAGGAGTAGGAGACCTGGATTTCGTCTCCTCTCAGGAATTCAGCTGGATAGGGATCAAACCAATCTGAACACCTACAAACTCAACAGGAGATCGAAGAAAAGAAGAGCAACAACTCTCTCATCAGAAAAGCGACCACTTTCTGGAAGGTAGGACGTGCGGAGAAGTGAATCCGAGGCGATATTCGGGAGGATAGACGGCGGGGGAGGGGCCTCCGTCGGCCGCTTCTGGCAAGTGATAGAGCCAAGGAGCACAGAATCGGAACTTTTAAAAGTCTGCTCCGCTGAGGGACGTCACTCTGGTGGCTAAGCGGGGGGTGGAACCCTCCGGGACAGTGTGGTCTCAGGACCCTCGGGGTCACAGAAAGACCGGGGGTGCCCGAGTGTGGCAGAGCTCCCAGGTAACGGAGCAGGGAAGCTGGCTGCAGAGGCGGAGCCCAGGCGCGGGCTCTCAGCTCGGGGTGGCCATAAACCGTGATCCAAGGCACAGTCGGGCCCCTGCTCCTCCAGCAGGGACCCAACAAGCGGCAAATCCGGGGAGACTCACCTTCCTCCCCCGGGAGGAGCCGCGCGGAAGTGCACCGCAGGGATCTGCTGGGTTTGGAGACTCCAAACTGGGTCGGGTGCCAGAAATAGAAACGCGCGGTCACAGGCCAGGTGAGCACGGAGTGCAGCTGGAGACTGGGGAGACAGGAGTGACTGACTGCTTTTCTCTGGGGGCTCACTGAGGAGCGGGGCCCCGAGTTCTCGGCTCCTCTGGAGCGGAGATTGGGAGGCCGCCATTTTCACTCTCCGCCTCCAAAGCTGTACGAAAGCTCGCAGGGAACAAAAGCCCCGGAGAGCAAACCCGAGCAGATTACTTAGCCGGGAGGGGGCAAGGGCGGGGCAATTCCGTCTCCGGCAGAGACATTTGGAAACCACGGCAACAGGCCCCTCCCCAGAAGATCAGCGAGAACAGCCAGCCAAGACCAAGTTTACCGATCAATGAGAACGGCAGAACTCCAGCACTAGGGGACTACTGCACATAGAATTCACGGCTTTTTTACCATGATTCTTTAGTCTTTTAAAGTTAATTTTTTTTAACTGTCTTTTTTGTCTTTTTATTTCTTTTTGAATTTTTCTTTTTCCCCTTTTCAACCAACATCTTATCAATCCCTTTTTTAAAAAAAATATTTTTATTTTTCATTTTTAGAGTCATATTCTATCCCTTCATAATAGTTACCCATATTTTTGGCTTATATATATAAGTTGTTCTCTCTTTAAAATTTTGAGATAGTTTCTTCTAACAGATTAAAATATACCCTAAATCTCTAGTATATGGTGTTTTCTACTCCCCTGCCTGATCACATCCTCTCCCTTTTTTTTTCTTTTTCTTTTTTCTTTTTTTAAATCCTCTTCTTTCTTTTTTCAAACAACTTCTTATCAATTCCTTTTATAAAATTTTTTATAATTTCCATTTTTACAGTCATATTCCATCCCTTCATCATATCAACCCTTATTTTTGTACATATATAAGTTTTTCTTTCTTTAAAGTTTTGGGAGGCACTTTCTTCTAAAAGACCAAAATACACCCCAAATCTAGTGTGTGGCACTGATCTATATACCGTATAGCTCATATTTGATCACATTCTGGTTTTTCTTTTGTTGTTGTTGTTTTGTTTTGTTTGTTTTTGTTTTTATCTTTATCTTTTTCTTTTTCTTTTTCTTTTTTTTCTTTTTCTTTTTTTCTCTCTTTCCCTTTATTATCCCACTGCTTCAGGTCTTTTCTGATTTGTTTAGAGTATATTTTCTGGGGACGTGGTTACTCTGCTAGCATTTTGTTCTCTCATTAATCTATTCTCCTCTGCACAAAATGATGAGACGGAAAAAATCACCTCAACAAAAAGAACAAGAGGTAGTACCGACTGCCAGGGACCTACTCAATACGGACATTAGTACGATGTCAGATCTAGAGTTCAGAATCATCACTTTAAAGATACTAGCTGGGCTTGAAAAACATATGGAAGTTATTAGAGAAACCCTTTCTGGAGAAGTAAAAGCTAAAATCCAACCAAGTAGAAATCAAAAAGGCTATTAATGAGGTGCAATCAAAAATGGGGGCACTAAGTGCTAAAATAAATGAGGCAGAAGAGAGAATCAGTAATATAGAAGATGAAATGATGGAAAATAAAGAAGCTGAGGAAAAGAGAGATAAACAACTACTGTATCACGAGGGCAGAATTCGAGAGATAAGCGATACCATAAGACGAAACAACATTAGAATAATTGGGATCCCAGAAGAAGAAGAAAGAGAGAGAGGGCCAGAAGGTATAATGGAGCAAATTATAGCAGAGAACTTCCCTAATTTGGGGAAAGAAACAGGCATGAAAATCCAGGAAGCACAGAGAACCCCTCTCAAAATCAATAAAAATAGGTCAACTCCCCGACATCTAATAGTAAAACTTACGAGTCTCATAGACAAAGAGAAAATCCTGAAAGCAGCTCGGGAGAAGAGATATGTAACCTACAAGGGTAGAACATTAGATTGGCAACAGACCTATCCACAGAGACCTGGCAGGCCAGAAAGGACTGGCAGGATATATTCAGAGCACTAAATGAGAAAAATATGCAGCCAAGAATACTCTATCCAGCTAGACTGTCATTGAAAATTGAAGGAGAGATAAAAAGCTTCCAGGACAAACAAAAACTAAAGGAATTTGCAAACACAAAACCAGCCCTACAGGAAATCTTGAAAGGGGTCCTCTAAGTAAAGAGAGAGCCTAAAAGCAACATAGACCAGAAAGGAACACAGACAATACACGGTAACTGTCACCTTACAGGCAATACAATGGCACTAAATTCCTATCTTGCAATAGTTACCCTGAATGTAAATGGGCTAAATGCCCCAATCAAAAGACACAGGCTAACAGACTGGATTAAAAAACAAGACCCATCAATATGCTGTCTGCAAGAGACTCATTTTAGAACCAAAGACACCCCCAGATTGGAAGTGAGGGGGTGGAAAACCATTTACCATGCTAATGGACACCAAAAGAAAGCTGGGGTGGCAATCCTTATATCAGACAAATTAGATTTTAAACCAAAGACTCTAATAAGAGATGAGGAAAGACACTACATCATAGTTAAAGGATCTATCCAACAAGAAGATTTAACAATTGTAAATATCTATGCCCCTAACATGGGAGCAGCCAGTTATATAAGGCAATTAATAACAAAAGCAAAGAAACACATTGACAACAATACAATAATAGTGGGGGACTTTAACACCCCCCCTCACTGAAATGGACAGATCGTCTAAGCAAAAGATCAACAAGGAAATAAAGACTTTAAATGACACACTGGACCAAATGGACTTCACAGACCTATTCAGAACATTCCACCCCAAAGCAACAGAATACACATTCTTCTCTAGTGCCCATGGAACATTCTCCAGAATAGATCACATCCTAGGTCATAAATCAGGTCTCAACCGGTACCAAAGGATTGGGATCATTCCCTGCCTATTTTCAGACCACAATGCTTTGAAACTAGAACTCAATCACAAGAGGAAAGTCGGAAAGAACTCAAATACATGGAGGCTAAAGAGCATCCTACTGAAGAATGAATGGGTCAACCAGGAAATTAAAGAAGAATTAAAAAAATACATGGAAACCAACGAAAATGAAAACACAACTATTCAAAAGCTTTGGGATGCAGCAAAGGCAGTCCTAAGAGGAAAGTATATAGCAATACAAGCCTTTCTCAAGAAACAAGAAAGGTCTCAAGTACACAACCTAACCCTACACCTAAAGGAGCTGGAGAAAGAACAGCAAATAAAGCCTAAACCCAGCAGGAGAAGAGAAATAATAAAGCTCAGAGCAGAAATCAATGAAATAGAAACTAAAAGAACAGTAGAACAGATCAACGAAACTAGGAGCTGGCTCTTTGAAAGAATCAACAAGATTGATAAACCCCTGGCCAGACTTATCAAAAAGAGAAGAGAAATGACCCAAATCAACAAAATCATGAATGAAAGAGGAGAGATCACAACCAACACCAAAGAAATACAAACAATTATAAGAACATATTATGAGCAACTCTATGGCAGCAAATTAGATAACCTGGAAGAGATGGATGCATTCCTAGAGATGTATCAACTACCAAAACTGAACCAGGAAGAAATAGAAAACCTGAACAGACCTATAACCACTAAGGAAATTGAAGCAGTCATCAAAAATCTCCCAACAAACAAAAGCCCAGGGCCAGATGGCTTCCCAGGGGAATTCTACCAAACATTTCAAGAAGAATTAATACCTATTCTTCTGAAACTGTTCCAAAAAATAGAAACGGAAGGAAAACTTCCAAACTCATTTTATGAGGCCAGCATTACCTTGATCCCAAAACCAGACAAAGACCCCATCAAAAAGGAGAATTACAGACCAATATCCCTGATGAACATGGATGCAAAAATTCTCACCAAAATACTAGCCAATAGGATCCAACAGTACATTAAAAGGATTATTCACCACAACCAAGTGGGATTTATCCCTGGGCTGCAAGGTTGGTTCAACATCCGCAAATCAATCAATGTGATACAATACATTAACAAAAGAAAGAACAAGAATCATATGATCCTCTCAATAGATGCAGAAAAAGCTTTTGACAAAGTACAGCATCCTTTCTTGATCAAAACTCTTCAGAGTATAGGGATAGAGGGTACATACCTCAATATCATAAAAGCCATCTATGAAAAACCTACAGCAAATATTATTCTCAATGGGGAAAAACTGAGAGCTTTCCCCCTAAGGTCAGGAATGCGGCAGGGATGTCCACTATCACCACTGCTATTCAACATAGTATTGGAAGTCCTAGCCACAGCAATCAGACAACAAAAAGAAATCAAAGGTATCCAAATTGGCAAAGAAGAAGTCAAACTCTCACTCTTTGCAGATGATATGATACTTTATGTGGAAAACCCAAAAGACTCCACCCCAAAACTGCTAGAACTCATACAGGAATTCAGTAAAGTGGCAGGATATAAAATCAATGCACAGAAGTCAGTGGCATTCCTATACACCAACAACAAGACAGAAGAAAGAGAAATTAAGGAGTCGATCCCATTTACAATTGCACCCAAAACCATAAGATACCTAGGAATAAATCTAACCAAAGAGGCAAAGGATCTGTACTCAGAAAACTATAAAATACTCATGAAAGAAATTGAGGAAGACACAAAGAAATGGAAAAACGTTCCATGCTCATGGATTGGAAGAACAAATATTGTGAAGATGTCAATGCTACCTAGAGCAATCTACACATTCAATGCAATCCCCATCAAAATACCATCCACTTTTTTCAAAGAAATGGAACAAATAATCCTAAAATTCGTATGGAACCAGAAAAGACCCTGAATAGCCCAGAGGAATGTTGAAAAAGAAAAGCAAAGCCGGCGGCATCACAATTCCGGACTTCAAGCTCTATTACAAAGCTGTCATCATCAAGACAGCATGGTACTGGCACAAAAACAGACACATAGATCAATGGAACAGAATAGAGAGCCCAGAAATGGACCCTCAACTCTATGGTCAACTAATCTTCGACAAAGCAGGAAAGAATGTCCAATGGAACAAAGACAGTCTCTTCAACAAATGGTGTTGGGAAAATTGGACAGCCACATGCAGAAGAATGAAACTGGACCATTTCCTTACACCACACACAAAAATAGACTCCAAATGGTTGAAAGACCTCAATGTGAGACAGGAATCCATCAAAATCCTAAAGGAGAACACAGGCAGCAACCTCTTTGACCTGAGCCGAAGCAACTTCTTCCTAGAAACATCGCCAAAGGCAAGGGAAGCAAGGGCAAAAATGAACTATTGGGACTTCATCAAGATAAAAAGCTTTTGCAAAGCAAAGGAAACAGTCAACAAAACCAAAAGACAACCGACAGAATGGGAGAAGATATTTGCAAATGACATATCAGATAAAGGGCTAGTATCCAAAATCTATAAAGAACTGATCAAACTCAACACCCAAAGAACAAAGAATCCAATCAAGAAATGGGCAGAAGACATGAACAGACATTTTTCCAAAGAAGACATCCAAATGGCCAACAGACACATGAAAAAGTGCTCAATATCACTCAGCATCAGGGAAATCTAAATCAAAACCTCAATGAGATACCACCTCACACCAGTCAGAATGGCTAAAATTAACAAGTCAGGAAACGACAGACGTTGGCGGGGATGCGGAGAAAGGGGAACCCTCCTACACTGTTGGTGGGAATGCAAGCTGGTGCAGCCACTCTGGAAAACTGTATGGAGGTTCCTCAAAAAGTTGAAAATAGAGCTACCCTATGATCCAGCAATTGCACTACTGGGTATTTACCCCAAAGATACAAAAGTAGGGATCCGAAGGGCTACATGCACCCCGATGTTTATAGCAGCAATGTCCACAACAGCCAAACTGTGGAAAGAGCCAAGATGTCCATCGACAGATGACTGGATAAAGAAGATGTATATATATACAATGGAATATTATGCAGCCATCAAAAGGAATGAGATCTTGCCATTTGTAATCACGTGGATGGAACTGGAAGGTATTATGTTGAGTGAAATAAGTCAAACAGAGAAAGACATGTATCATATGATCTCACTGTTATGAGGAATTCTTAATTGCAGGAAACAAACTGAGTGTTGTTGGAGTGGGGGGTGGGGTGGGAGGGATGGGGTGACTGGGTGATGGACACTGGGGAGGGTGTGTGCTCTGGTAAGCGCTGTGAATTGTGCAAGACTGTTGAATCTCAGATCTGTACCTCTGAAACAAATAATGCAATATATGTTAAAAAAAAAAAAAAGAGGAAGAAGAAGGTAGCGGGAGGGGAAGAATGAAGCGGGGGAAATTGGAGGGGTAGACGAACCATGAGAGACGATAGACTCTGAAAAACAAACTGAGGGTTCTAGAGGGGAGGGGGTTGGGAGGATGGGTTAGCCTGGTGGTGGGTATTGAGGAGGGCACATTCTGCATGGAGCACTGGGTGTTGTGCACAAACAATGAATCATGGAACACTTCATCTAAAACTAATGATGTAATGTATGGGGATTAACATAAGAATAAAATTAAAAAAAAAAAAGTTGCCGGCATGGGCGACGTAAGGAAACTGCAGGAGATTCTATTTTTCGGGAAACACAGCGTGGACGAAAGGGACAAGATGATAGAGGAGCTGGGGCTGACCCGGAGAAGCGCGCACCTTCCCGGTCTCCGCCTGTGGAAAGGAGCCCTCCTGTCACCGAGGGCGCTTTGAGGTCTTCCCTCCTGAGGTCCTGCAGCAGGGTTCTAGTGCCCAGGCTGGCTGTCTGAGCATGAAAACGAAATCTTCAACTGCCTTTGGACCCACTCATAATTCCTCGTGTAGACCACTTTACAGACAGGTGGTTTTTGTTTTTTGTTTTTAAGATTTTATTTATTTTTCAGAGAGAGACAGCTAGAGAGGGAACACACACAGGGGGAGTGGGAGAGGGAGAAGCAGGCTCCCTGCTGAGCAGGGAGCCCGATGCGGGTCTGGATCCCAGACCCTGGGAACATGACCTGAGCTGAAGGCAAGCACTGAACTGACTGAGCCATCCAGGTGCCCCTCTTACTTTCTATTTAAAAAAAATTTGGGAGTGCGGATGGGGATTGGTATCTTCTGACAACGTTTAACCTCTTCAGAAGTAAAAGGAATGTTTTTCCCTGTACATGTTGATTTTATTCATACATTAAATATATACATGTTTTTTGTTGTATGTAGCTTTATTACATATAAGTGATTATAGATTATTTTATTTTAGTTACATCCTTATGAAAATAAATAATATAAATGATAATATAAAAGTTTATAAAATTTTAGTTGTGTCCTTATGAAAAAATCAAAAATAGGAAATATAAATGATTATTGCAATTTCAAATGTATTGCTTGACTTTATAAAAGTTTCCTTTAAAAATACTGAACTCTGGGGTGCCTGGGTGGCATAATCAGTTGAGCATCAGAGTCTTGAATTCAGCGTGGGTGGTGATCTCGGGGTTGTGGGGTGGAGCCCCATGTCAGGCTCCATGCTTGGTGGGGAGACTGCTTGAGATTCTTTCCCTCTGCCCTTACCCCCGCTTGTGCATACTCTCTCTTTTTCTCTAAAAGAAATAAATCT
>NW_023270097.1:0-10286 GCF_011800145.1 Mirounga leonina | reverse complement strand
TAGTTAGCCAGGGCTGCCATAACAAAATATCATAGACCAGATGGCTAACCAGCAAAAATTTCTTTTCTCACAGTTCTAGAGGTTGGTTATCTGAGGTCAAGGTATCAACAGGTTTCTTCTGAGGTTTCTCTTCCTGGCTTGTGGATGGCCACTTTCTCATTATGTCCTCATGTAGCTTTTATTCTGTGTGTGTGCATATCTGTGTTCTAATCACCTTTTCTTAGGAAAACACTAGTCATGTAGGAATAGAACCCAACTTAATGACCTCACTTTAACTTTATAACTGCTTGAAATCCTGATCTCCAAATACAATGACATCCTGAGGTACTGGGAATTAAGGGCTTCAATGTATGAAGTGGGGGAGGGCACAATTCAGCCCACAGCAGCATCCCACTTGGAATCTGATTTCACCAGTGTAATGAAGATTGACCCTGGAGGTGGAGGAGCTCCTGGAAACATCTGAAGTGATAGGTACAGAATTGGTCTTCAGGGCTGGCCAAAGTCACCCTTGGACAGTGAGTCAAGGATGGCCCATGGCCGTTCTCAGAGGTTGGGTCAATGGAGGCAAAGCCAATGCCAGTTTTCTCCAAGACCCAAAAAGGCAGTAGAAATCCAGAATTCAGATTTTCTTCTAGGACATTTCAGAGGTGGGCTAGTGTCCACAAAGAAATTGGGAAGCTTAGGGGTACCTGGGTGGCTCAGTTGCTTCAGTGCCTGCCTTTGGCTCAGGTCATGATCCCAGGGTCCTGGGATCGAGCCCTGCATCAGGCTCCCTGCTCCGTGGAGAGCCTGCTTCTCCCTCTCCCTCTGCCTGCCGCTCTGCCTACTTGTGCTTTCTCTCTCTGTCTCTCTGTCAAATAGATAGGTAAAATCTTAAAAAAAAAAAAAAAAGAAACTGGGAAGCTTCATGCTGTAATGGTAGATGGGAGGGTTTTACAAGGGAATGGCAGATATAACACAGGACCAAGACAGAACGAACTCCTTTGCTCCAGTACTTATGCAAAGAGACGGGCAGTGGAGACAAAATGATCCAAGGTGCTACAAACAAAAATAATCAGACAGCCAAATGGTTAGGAAGGAGAGGTACTATAGACACACATTGAGAACAGGACTGCCCATTACTCACCCCAGGAGTCTAGGACAGGAGGCTTGGACACTAAACCGTGACAGGACACTCTTCTTCTGAAAGATGGAGAGACAGGTGAGCTTCTCTTGGAGGGGTCCCAGAAATCTCATGGACAATGTTCCATACTGCTGCAAGGAATTTTTGATTTGTGGCAGCATTATGATGTTTTTGTGATGCAATCTTGTCCTTAGGAAGTTTCTGCTCTCAGGGTTTGTCTCAGAATGCAAAAGTTTAGGAGGGGAGCTTTTCTTCTAAGATGTGTGAATATTTCCCAGGCTCCCAGGCTGACATGTATGACATGTTGAATGTAGGACAGACTTAGACTAAGGGCAGAAGAGGGTCAGGACACTTTCCCCCTTCCCAGTGATAGAACCTCATTCATAGACTAAGAAGACTGAGCAAGTTAGTCTTCTGGATTCAAATCCCACAAACAAACAAACAAGGAAAACAAAAGGAAAGCCTCTATCTGTTTTGATCCAAAGCCTGTGGACTTTGCATCCCTTATAACATTCCTTTAAGGGTGAGGATGTAGTTATGACACCGAAGGGGGAACTTTCAAAGCTACTAACTTAGGGTGTGCTGTAAGTATGTCTGCCTGAGAACAAATATCCCATGGTGTAGAGTTTCATGAACAGAGTGTACCAGACACCTGATGGGTGCCTGGGTGACTTAGCCAGTTAAGTGTCTGACTCTTAATCTCAGCTCAGGTCTTGATCTCAGGGTTGTGAGTTTAAGCCCCACATTGGGCTCCACACTGGTGTGAACCTACTAAAAAAAAAGAATGTATCAGACACCTGACTGAAGACCTTCTACATTCACATAACTTAACCGTCAGGAGGAGGATCTAAGGATGCTAATATCAAGATACTTCACTTTCCTTCTAGGGAATTCCTTCTCAGTAAGAGAATAATTTTGTTATTTGTTTCAGGAATTCCCCAGATCAATTTATCCAAACACTAGATGTTTCAAACAGCCCCCTTTCTGGATGGTAGATCATCCAGCTGGATAAATTACTGGTTTATTATCCCACAGTTTACTTATCAAGACTTGCTTCAAAACCCTGGTTGAGCTGTGCTTCTAATCCTAAATGAAAATACTATGAACTTTGCCCAATCCTGGTTAAATCCTTGCATAGAAAGACATACCCTGAACCTCTGGAGTCCAGACTCTGAAATGCTATAAATATCCCTGTGATCTCTCCCTTCTGAGACAAGTTTTACTCTGTCAAGATGGCACTCTTCACTGCAGTGGTTAGTAAACTTGGCTTTGCTTGATCAACAGATAATTCTGGCAGCCTTTCTTGAGAGTTGGCAGTTGACATGCTCCCAAATTAGTTTCTAATGAAAAGTTAAGGTCTTGGATGGTTTCTTAGGTCCATTTTCTACCTGAACATTCTGGCAGAGTATGCGAAGGAAATATCAGAAATGCAAAGTAACTCTCCTTTTGCCTTCCTCGGATCTGTTACTGTAGACAGTACCATCTTAAAAGGCAAATGGAATCAAATGACTCATGTGCCTCTCAATGTCCTTAGAATCTCCTCATGCTCTGCTCTCAGCCTGTCCCAGCGTCTATGCCTAGGACTGAAGGACTGAAATGGGCAGAGGCACCTGTCACCAGATGCTTACTGTATTCTCAGGTCAAGTCTGAGGAAAGGTGTGGCCTGTTTGGATCTGCTGAGGGCTGATCTGGAATTGGGTGTTGACCACATGGGGGGCAGGAGCAGAGCTCATTTTTCGGTTTCCATTGTAGGCCTCAGTGACCTCAAAGGGGCATGAATCTGCTAACCATCACACAATGCCCCCATTCATCTCTGAGCTTTAGTCTCCTATGATCCAGGACTCTCCTCAAGTCCCAAAATTTCCGGGGGTCCACTTTCAAGTCCACTTTTGTCACAGAGATCACGTGATTTGTGAGTGACTCCCTAAGCACTCATTAGCAACAACAACAAAAACATAAGAAAGAAAGAAAAGAAAAAGAAAAAGAAGACCTTCTTCTGTAATTTTATATGAATGAGGACATGTTTCAGCTGTGGATGATACACATTCAACTCAAAGTGGCTTAAAGAGATGACATTTACCATCTGTGGCAGGAGAAGGCTGTGAGTGCCAAAAATGTTACCCACAGTGGTTGCCAGACGGCTGTTCTAGCCTGCATATCATATCCTTAAATAACTGTCTAATAGTAGGAAGGTATGTGTGGGGAAATAAAAGTCTCCCGGATTTCTCAGTGTTCCCATGAAAAGTCCTGACCTCCTAAGACTCTTCACAAATGAGGACAATGGTATCTATAGCCATCTGGCTAATGTCCACTGATGGATGAATGGATAAAGAAAATGTGTCTATACATACAATGGAATATTATTCGGCCTTAAAAAAGGAAGGAAATCTGCCACATGCTACAACATGGATGAATCTTAACGACATACTAAGTGAAATAAGCCAGCCACAGAAGGACAAGTATTGCATGATTCCATGTATACCAAGTATCTAAAGTGGTCAAACTCATAGAAACGGAGAGCAGAATGGCGGTTACCTGGGCTTGCAGGGAGGAGGAATGGGAGTGACTGTTCATTGGGTACAGTTTTCATTCTGCAAGATGGGGAAGCCCTAGAGACCTGCTGTGCCCACAGTGCCTGCAGTTAACAATATGTAGCGTGTCCTTGAAACTTCGTTAAGAGGGTAGAGGTCATATTATGTGTTCTTACCACAGTAAAAAAAAAAAAAGAAAAAGAAAGAGAAAGAAAAGGAAACAGTATTTTTAGCATTTCAGAAGCAACCTTCCTGCCCCCTCTCAGTCAATACTTCCCCAACGTCTTAAAACTCAATATCTTTGATAAACAAATTAACTTTTTTCTAATTTGTTCTTCATATGCATATAATTACAAGAAATGTAACTTTTTTCATCTGGCTTCAACTTAATGTTGTTCAGCATTTTATATGTGAGCTCTTCCACACTGTTACATGGTTCATCCATCCTCATTGGTATAAATCACTCCACTGCATAAATACACCAACTTTATACATTTTACTGTTGTTGGATATTTGAGTTGGCTTTTACAAACAGGATGCTGCTGTATAATAACAACAAAGAGCTGCTATGATTGAGCTTGTAGGTACATGTGATAATTTGATGAAAAAACAAAAACAAAAATGAAAAAACGTAAAAGGATATTAAAACTTTTCTTCTCACCCTCTAAACTCCAGGTAGTTATAGCCCAGAGTAGGAACCGAGGTTAAGCCTGGCTGGGGTGCTAAGAAGAATGAAAACTTTATGCCTAGGTTTTACATTTCAAGGGGGGAAACAAGACCTGGAACACTCCCAGGTCTTAAATGCTGAGACACACCTGGAGCTACCTGGCTTCCAGGGCGATTCTTTTCAGGAGGGGAGTTGCATCCTTTTCTTAATAATCAGAGAAAACTCATTTTTCTTTGTGCCCCATTTATGGGCTATTGGGCCACATGTGCAGAAAAATCGCCATAGGCTGTTGCCATGTTGCCTCTTGGGTCAACACTGAAGCAGGTGCAGATAGGTATTCTTTACTACAAGGTGTTTAATAAGAAACCCAAGTCTGACCCAGAACATCTTGTGTGCGCATTTAGGATAAAACGAATAAAAACAAATATTAAAAATGCAACACTAGAGCACAGTGTCTCTTCTACCTCATTCTCTCTTCCTGGATGATTTTTTTTTTTCCTGAAAACCTCTCTTGCATAATTTCCCTTCCGTCTCATGGAGAGCAACTGGATTATAAGCCCGATCCTGGCTAAGAAGGTATGTCTCTGGCACTCATAGCCTCTCCATTAGAGGCAGGGTCCCAACAACAAGGGGGAGAGACAGAGAAGGGCTGCTATACAGGCGATCAACATCATTTCCACGTATTATTGATATCAATGATGACAGATGCGGTCTTCCATTAAAGTCCACGTTTTTAGTCAATTTTAGAAAATTCATTACTTTTTGTCCAGGGCCCAATACTAAATTTTATTACCCATCCCAAATTAATTTGTATTACATTGAAAATTACATGAGCAAAAGTTACTCTGACAGAAGAATACAATATTGATGGAGACAGAGGCAAGGCGGTTACTCCTCTGGAAAATGTCCAGGCTGGTTGCAGTCCTTTTGGGCTCTGAGCTTGCAAAACCAAGCCAAGGATATACTTTCTCTCACGGCAGCTGCATTTTGCCTGAAGCTAAGGTCAGTCCACTAACCCAAGACTAACTTCCAGCAATTAAAATACCATTACTTGTGTAAGGGAGACCTATGTCTGTCTGTCAGAACAAAATAGTTCACCCAACAGATTATTTATGTCAGACGGGGCTCAGAATGGTGCTATAATGGAAGGATATGTGAGGGTTTCCCTGTTCTCTGACCATGATCAGCAGCCCACGGAAATCCAAAATTGCTAGGTTTACATTGTCCTTGGGGATGGCTGTGTTTCTTACAAGGGAAGACTAGAGAAGGTTTCACATCTAAACAAAGACACTGGTAACCTAGGACATACACACACACACACACGCGCGCACACACACACACACTCTTTTTCTCTCACACGCATGCACTGGTACGCACTCATTATATTCCAAGCCACCAAAAAGAAGGGCAGGCTGTGACCTGATGTATTCAGTTTGAATATATTCTAAATATTCCCAGATTCTTTTCCCCTTATTACTCAGACCTGAATATAGTATACCCACTGTAATTTGGACAGATCAGAAGAGGACAGACTATCATCCCTCTTTTCTTAAAAACATAATTCTGCTCTTTCAACTTAATACAAAATTTATTCTTGGATGCTTCGTATTATGTCTGCGTGCTCCCAAGATGTTTAGGTTTTGTTTTATAATCCTCATTGCTGTTAAGTCATGTCTTCTAAATGAAATTCAGGTTGGGGTCAGATGTGGGGCTTTGGCATAGGATATTCTCTCAAACTTCCCCCCCACCCACCTCTTTCTCTCACTTTTTCCTCCCTCCTCCCCTCTCCCTCCCCTTACCAGGTTTCTCTCCCCTTTAACTGATTTCTCCTTGATCTCTTTCCAATTCTCCATACTCAAATTCACCTGCTAAACTTTTTTTTTTTGTATTTCTAATTGGTATCTACAACACCACATTTTGTAAATTATTGCTCACCAACTGTCCATGTGCTCACTTAGACAGAAATCCTGACCAGGATGCTGCAGGATGAAGTAATGAACGTCATTTCTAAGCCAAAACTTCCAAAAACTGGTGCCTGACCCTCCTGCTTTTTCTATCAAAGTGACCATGGGTGCCTTGTCTTCCAGAAGGTGCAGGAGCTTTGAGTACTGGTTTTATAATTAAATTTCTCATCTTTTGAACAGTTTTATGTGTGTCTATAGTCAAATATACTAAGATGCTTTATCAAGCCTAACTGCTACTCATAATATGTTGATCTGGTCTTTTAATGGTTATATAATGTAATTTATTCTTAGTAGAATATTTTAAATTAATGCAGATACTTAGTTAATGCCAAAGGACATTTTCTTCTTGAAATTGAAAATATTTCTGGTATTAGGGTTGGATAAATACATTAAGCAGAAAATGGTTTCTTTGATTTGTTTTTGGCTCTCTTCCATAATTGTTAGAATTCCACTTAACATTCTTGGCTGTCAATAAAGAGTCATGAATTACAAGAGCTTAAAAGTTAGCCTCTTACAGTTGAGATTATGATTCATCAGTAAAAATGGTACATGTTAATAGTTTCTAGATTGATTATCATCACATAAAAGACCACATTAGGTTGTGATCATCTATGATTACATCATATAGTGTGAAGCACTGCTTGGGCAACAACGTGATGATTTCCTATTTTCTCAAATTATTGCATGATATCATTTCACCTAAATTATTTGCTCTTTACATTGAGGGGAAACTAAGAGGAAAAGAAAAAAAACTCTTAATGCTTAGCTTATTATCCAAAGTTTTATCATCATATTTATTTGTGGATCTATACAAGGTTCTTTTTTTAATACCCAGTATATCAAAGATGATAGAACTAAATTTGCTGGACTGATTGGAAAGATGATACACAAGAAAAAAAAAATGACTTCTGTTGTTTGTCCCTTAGGATTCATTTGGTCATTGCATTATGACTGAAAACTGGTTAGGAATAGTGTTTCTGAAGATTAGATTCTGTAAGGCAGCCAACAGAGTACCCTCTTTCTATCTTATCATATCAGAATAAACTAATCCCCTTATTGGCCAAAATAAGAGAAACAAACACTTACTGAGTGTTTAATCACTCTTCATGTATGAGCCCACTATTCTCCTTCAGATCATTTGGCTCTATAGCTGGCTCATCTCTGCATTGGTGATTCTTGATCCAGCCCTTTCCTGGACTACATTACTTTTTATTCCTCATCGATGGCTGTTTTCCTGCTACAGTGGCAGAGTTGAGCTGTTGTTGCAGAGATCATATGGTTGCAAATCTTAAAATATTTACTATGTGGCCTTTACAGAAAATGTTTGCCAACCTCTGGTTTAGATAAAGTTCATGAGTCCTAAAATGAAAATGGTATTATTTGATTCACTCTATTTTAGTTTTCATGAGATGACACAATACTTTCCCCCGTGATCTGGCATTTCTCTAAATCTCAGTCCAAGATAAATAATTCTAACCATGGAGTATGTTGTTTCCAATTCATTCAACTTTATTTCAAGTTAAGAGAAGAGATAGATGTCTAGTTATTACTGTATTAAATACTATGTGAATTCTCAGAAGCCTACAACAAAAATGCCATGTTTCAGGTTTCAAAACAGCTCATCTGGGACTAGAACAGGGGAAGGAGTTTTGATGCACTTTTTTAGAATTAGGTTCTAAATATCACTGAGTCATAACGCGGGCCACCCCATTTTGCCTTTACTGGAGAACAGCAAGCATTGCCAAGAAACTGTCAGCACCCCCTTTTCCTCCCCCACACAAACTTAGCCTAATACAAACGGCTCAATTCCAACATCTATACTCAAGCTCAGTACTTCTCAGCTTTCTCTTTCCCCTGTGAAAAAAGAGCAGTGATTGTTTTTGCTGCTGCTTTAAACAGTGAGTCTGATGGAAAACCCTAAAACAAAAGGATTTCCTCCTCCTAAAGTCCTTTACAAATTATCTTGTCTTATGATCCCACCTTTTGCATTATGCTGGATATTAGCAAATCATGTGAGTTTAAAAGGGGGTCTGGAAAAGTGAGAGTTCCAGGGACTTCCGCCACCTTGATAGAAGGGACGTTCAGTAGGGTTCAGGAGGCCAGAGCTTGTTTGAGCTGGGAGAGAAATGGATTCCTTCTATCCTCTGCTGTCTGAAGAAGCCCTATGAAGATGGGAGTGGAGTTATGGGTTTAACGAAGAACTTGTCTATAGGACAATGTTTCTCTGGGAAGGACTGGAAAGGATATCTAAGGATGGTTGGGGAATTCTAATCTTGAAAGTTCTCTCAACATAGGATTTCAGCCACCTGCCTTAAAAGGTTTGGCTATAGATTTTCTTATAGTCAGGGTAGGTAGGGATGGGGGTGTGTGGGTACTTTCAGTTTGGTGACTCTGGGCTAAGCCTTTGACAGTGGACTGAGCTGATCTTTAAGCAAGAAAGCACAGATACACCTTGGCTCATCACCAATGGGACAGGCATGGTCCCTGTGTTGGAATGTGGCTACCAGAGTGGACTTAACTCTGAGTGTCTTAGTTTCCTAGAACTGTTGAACAAGTTACCACGAGCTGAGTGGCTTAAAGTAGCAGAAATGTATTCTTTCACAATTTTGGAGACTAGAAGTCCAAAATCAAAGAGTTAGCAGGTTGGTTCTGTTTTGGAGGTTCTGAGGGAGAACTTATTTCCATGTCTCTCTCTCAGCTTCTGGTGATTGTCAACAATACTTGGAATTCCTTGGCTTGTAGATGTATCACCCCAACATATACTTCTGTCTTCTCATGGAACTTTCCTCTGGGTGTCTGTGCTGTGTCCAAAGATCCTGCTTCTTATAAGGACACCAGTCAATTGAGTAGAGCCCACACCAGTCAATTGAGTAGAGCCCACCTTAATCCAGTCTGTCCTCATCTTGACTTCATTATACCTGCAAAAACACTATTTCCAAATAGGGTCACATGCACAGGTCCTAGGAGTTAGGACTTGAACACCCCTTTTTTGGGGACACAATTCTACTCACTATGCTTAGCATGGATTTTTCAAGGAGGCCCATGCTGGTGAGCCAGATGGTTTCTCCTATAATCTTCTGCAGAAATCCGACACATCACGTGCTGACTACTTGTGCTTCTGGGACCCAGAACAGTCTGGGAAGTCCCTCTGCCCTCCTCCCATGACACTTCATGCTTCACTCTTCCTCCAGGCTTCCCTTACTTCTTTCCCCCACAGGGTTGTGTCCAGGGTCTGGCCAGAAGCCCCTGAGTTGCCATCAGCTGATACCTTTTTATTGATTGCCCTCTTGGCTTTGGAGAGAGCAGGAGACTTGAAGGGTGGTTTGAAATTCTAAAGACTTCACCAAACAACTGCAACTCTTACCTCATGGGCTATATTTTGCAACAATTAAAATAAGAAATCATGGGTGGTGACAGCAGGTCTAGTGTTTGGGTTTCTGCATTCTGAGTCTAAAGATGATAAAGAACATTTTTTCATGTGTCTGTTAGCCATTTGTATGTCTTCTTTTGAGAAGTGTCTGTTCATGTCTTCTGCCCATTTTTTGACTTGATTATTTGTTTTTTGGGTGTTGGGTTTGAGAAGTTCTTTATAGATCTTGGAAATCAGCGCTTTGTCTGTACTGTCATTTGCAAATATCTTCTCCCATTCTGTGGGTTGCCTCTTAGTTTTGTTGACTGTTTCCTTTGCTGTGCAGAAGTTCTTATCTTGATGAAGTCCCGAAAGTTCATTTTTGCTTTTGTTTCACTAGCCTTTGGAGATGTATATTGAAAGAAGTTGATGTGGCCAATGTTGAAGAGGTTACTGCCTATGTTCTTCTCTAGGATTTTGATGGATTCTTGTCTCACATTGAGGTCTTTAATCAAATGGCTAACAGACACATGAAAAGGGGAAATTCAAGTCAATACCACATTGAGATACCACCTTACACCAGTTAGAGTGGCAAGAATTGACAAGGCAAGAAACAACAAATGTTGGAGAGGATGATGTGGAGAAAGGGGGA
>NW_023270096.1:3021177-3113632 GCF_011800145.1 Mirounga leonina | reverse complement strand
TCGCTCTCTCTCTGTCAAATAAATAAATAAAATCTTAATAAAAAAGGCAAAAATAGAACTTCACTCTGATCCAGCAATTGCAGCACTAGGTATTTACTGAAAGAATACAAAAATACTAATTCAAAGGGATACCTGCACCCCGATGTTTATAGCAGCATTATCTACAATAGCTAAAATATGGAAACAGCCCATTTCTGACTGATGAATGGATGAAGAAGACATTGTGTGTGTATACACACACACACACACACACACACAATGACATATTAGTCATTAAAAAGAATGAAATCTTACCATTTGCAACTACTTGGAGATAGAGAGTATTATGCTAAGGGGAATATGTCAGTCAGAGCAAGACAAATGCCTTATAGTTTCACTCAAGTGGAATTTATGAAACAAAACAAATGAGCAAAGGGGAAAAAATGGAGAGAGAGACAAACCAAGAAACAGACTCTTAATTATAGAGAACAAACATGTTTACCGAAAGTGAAGGAGGTGGGAATGGGATAAATATGTGGTGGGCATAGGGAGGGCACTTGTGATGAGCACCGGGTATTGTATGGAAGTGTCCAATTACTCTATTGTACACCTGAAACTATTATTACATTGTATGTTAGCTAACTGGAATTTAAATAAAACTTAAATAAAAAAAGAAATGTCCAGTAGGTAACTGCAACTTAGAATAGTAGTTGGGGTTGAACCCACAGAGATTTAATTTAAGGGTAGAACTGTTGAGTACAGCCACTGTGCAACTTCATGGGACATTTACATTTACCACAATATGAATAGTGGCCCTTTGGTGGGTTCTCAATATTTGGTGGTGATTTAAACCATGAATGGGAATAAGATCACTCAGGAAGTAAGTATAAATAGACTTAGGAAAGAAGTGAAAAACAATGCTACAGAAATAGCCCTGGGACCAGCTATTTTCTGGGATATTCTGGCAACACTATATAGGGCTTCATTCTTTAGGATTGTCTCTTCCCTCCAGCTATTCCCAGACAAGGCTAATTTAGTACTGATATAAGCACATCAAGAGGCTGGGGAAAGTTGGTTTGATCTTCAAGGCAAAGGATGATTCTTGTTTTGCATGACATTTGCCCTTCCTTCCACCTTGCCCTTCTACCTATTAGAAATAATCACAGAATATAGTCTTCGGGCCAGTTTCTCTGGGCTTCACTAACCTCCCATAGTGTAACACTCAAAGGATTGTTCTGACACCTGAGAGATTTCTTTGTATCTCGGTTACTGGGCTTGCTAAATCTGCCAGAGAGGTAGCCCAACTTATAAGCATAGATCTAGATGTTCTGAAACATTTGGATGGAATCATTTCCCATTTTTCAAATGGACTCTTTGGCACTGGCCTGGAAGGGTCACCCATCCCCTTGCTTTGCCTTTTCAGTTCTGATTTCTAGAGGTTTAGTGAAATGTTTTTCCTCCTTTACCCACAGTTCTCAAGGCAGAGTTCCTGGAGATGAGAGTTGAGGCCTCCGGTATGTAGTCTCCACTCCTGATTACAGAACCTTGTAACACGTAAGCCTTCTTTATGGGATCTGAGCTTTTGAGGACTAAAATATCTTGTGGTTCCAGAGGATAGGAACACATTCCATGTCTCAGTTCATTAACCTGTAATTATGTGACCCTTAAACTTACTACCTTCCAATTCTGAGGTTCCCTGTGTTTTTAAGTCTCCTTCCTCTTTCCTTTCTTTCTCCCCCCCAACCGAATTACAGTGTAGTTTTACAAGTTGCCTTTGGATAAAGTTCATTAGGAATCCTAGACTGTGACATGTGGCAAGTACATTTTGTTCTCTTAGCCTCAATTTCCCAATCTGTAAAATTAAAAGTTTGGAACCCTGTAACTCTGACATCCCTTGGGTCTATAAGAAAATCGGTAACCTCTCTTTTGGTATTATAGCAAGTACCATGAGTCCACTTAAGTATCATATAGGGACTTCACACCTTCAGACCAAATCACTATTTAAGTCTTTTCCCCCGAACCTCTATCCTTAGTCTTGTATATTTGTTTAATGAAAAGTACTTTCACTTCCATTATTTCATTAGATCCATACCAGATGCCAGAATAAAGAGGATAATATATATTTTAACTTGCAGATAAAGGAACTGAGGTTCAGAGGGGATAAATTAACTTGCTAAGGTCGCAGGAGCTACAGAGATCATAGAATTTATTTTTCTCTACCTAGGAGTTCTAATTGTTTGGCTATCAGATTTCTGGCATGACATTAACCAATATACTTATAAATGAGATCTGGGTATCTGGAGAAGAGCTTTCCATTTGTTCCCCAGCCTCCCTTTACTTCCTATCACTGCCAGTCCTCAGGGGTCCATAGGCTGATAAGCTTTTCCTTATTATCCCTCATGGAAGTGAAATCCCAAAAAAGAAATTTGGAGTCAGTATAGGGCCATAAAGGCAGTGTCTATGTTGTAGGTGGGTAGTCTCAAAGGTATCAGGCTTCATCTTCTGTAGACTTCTGGGGGATTACAATTGAGGTCAAATGCACAGTTTCCAGCCCTGATTATAGCACCATCTTAGGCCTGTTTCATGGGATCTAAGTTGTAAGGGCCTTTTCCTAGCCAGCCTCTGTTGCTCAGAAGATTAGCTACCAATTATGTATTTACCTACCTACCAAGATAGGCCTCACTTCTCAGTGGCTGTTAAGTACTTGACCAGTCCTAGCTAATTACCTACTCTCTTCTTTCCTTTTCAGGTTTTAAAATCCTTGGCCTCAGGGGACCCTTCACTGTTCTGGAAGGGTCTTCTTCAAACTCTTCTGTGCTGAGTCATTTTGTGCTGAAGAGAGCAGCTCCTTCCTGGCCCTGGACCTTCAGGCTCTAGGATGCTATAAAATAAGGGGCACATGTCTTAGACACAGGTTTATTTCTCTTATGTTTTCTGTCTTTGTTCCCTCAGAAGGTCTATGTTGAGCTCCTATATGATTGTGAATGGCTGAACTCCCTCAAGCCAGACTGCAGAAACCAAGCTATCTACTGACCTGAGTTGAAGAAAGGAGCTTAGTTTTCAACTCTTCTTTGAATTTCCTGTCTCCTCAAAAGACCATCAAACTCTGAAATACTTGGGACTAAAGACTGATCTCAGAGGTCTTACCCTGAAGTAAAAGCTACTTGATTTGGGGCCACTGCTTGCCTTGGAAGTAGAAGAGTAGGAATGTTTGCCAAACATTGGTGAATCTTGATATGTCTCCTACTGAGGATAATGACCCTGGCACCAGGTTGGAGCTCTGGCACTGCAGTATATTGCCAAGAACCTGTCTGTTCCTATTGGGCCAAACAGCATATGGGTGATATCAACCACAACTTCATGTGAACTCAGGACGGTGGCCTTTCTATTTTTGCATAAAACCACTTAGGACAAATCTGCAAAGAATATTTTGCATGTTGAAGCCTTAGGTCTGTTTGAATTATTTTTCCTCCTATTTTTTTCCTGACAGCTTAATTTCTAAACAATCAAGAAAGAAACAAAAACTGAAAACAATTCTTTAAAAAAGCAGACTGTATCTGTCCTGCAGAAGTTCCACTTCTGGGTCAAATACTGGGAAAAATTGTTAAAATGGATTGAGGTGAGGCAGCTGGCACTGTTGCTTCATGTTTGCCTTCTGCAGATAAGCTTTTATCTCCAGCAAGAAGCAACTCCTAACCCAGTGTCCATGGATTCAGAAACTCCATGAAGCTTCTGAAATGGTATGCAGAATTCCATGACAATGTACCTTTTCTGGGGAGATGGTCCATAACATTCTACTGAATTTCAGATGGGCCTGTGACCCAATAAGGGTTAAGAACCATAACACTTGAGATAAAAGACTCTTTACAACCCATAAAGTATTTGATTGGAAGGCCTTCCAAAATTATTTAGTCTAATTGCCTAGTTTACTATTGGAGAAACTGAGGCAGAGCAAGTTATCAGCCATGCCTAAACAAGTACCCAGGTCCCTGGGCTCCTGTACAAGTTTCTTTCCATTATACGACACTTGTCTAACAAGGGGCCTTATGATTGGTGGCGTTAGTGGTCATCATTTTGAGTGTTGGGCTTTTACCCTCTTTCTTGAGCCTCCCATATTTGTTAGCAAGTGGAAAACTTTCAGACACAAGCTCCTGGTGTTACATTTGCCATTTCAGTCATTAGAAAGGAACTAAAACACAACCTGTGTAGTGACTCAGAAATCTGAATAGACATTTCTGATGCTTGTTTATTGATGGGAAGCTGCTGGAGAAAGTGTCACTGTTTGTGTTCCCATGCTCTCAGGCCATAACCTGTCTTTAGGGTCTGTGTAATTATAATATGGCCAAGTGTGAGAAAAAGGGCTTTCCTACTTGAACCCTTCTAGCAATACCTTCACTATGGAACTGAGAGAGAAGCATAGACATGGGTGAAGGGAGGAGAAGAAGAGAAGAAAGGAGAGGGAGATGGAGGAAGGGGAAGAGAGAGAGAGAATACACACATGCCCAAACCAACTCTGAGATGCCTTTGAAACAATGTTACTGAAAGATGATAACCACTTTCAAAACTGAACTCAACATGATCCATTCGTGAATTAGTAACATGTAGGCCTTTGTGGAAGTAATCGAGCAGAAACTTGATGCTATTCCCAATAAAGACATGCCCAGGTGGCCACGTAAAACTCTCTCAGCTCTACCTAGTCTCAAAGGCCAAGTTAACAAGAACCAGGAACAAGTGAGCCAAGTGATCACCATTCTACCTGAGGCTCACCCCCAAAGGAAGTTGCTGTGAGACTCCTGGCCTCACCCAGGAAGTACTTGTTGAGCCCCATTCTCAGAGCTGTGGCCTCTCTGCTTGCTTTGCCCCATTAGATAACTAACTAAAGCAAGTAGGTATGTAGATTTTGGCCACAGAAGCAGTGGCCAGTGGGGCTTCAGTACATTTGAAGATGGTAGGGCCATCATTTCACTTTTGTTTTCTTGGGGTGGGGGAATACCAAAATCACCACTACAAATACTGAAAGATTATTGAGAACCAGAGAAAGCCACTGCAGTCCCAGTTGAATAGATGTCCCAGAAATGTGACCATGAGATTACTGTGTGTTTTCTGGGACATAGATCAAGAGCCTGGCCTAGAAAGTTGGGACTACCAGGCTGGCTGGAGACCGGGAAGCAGTAGCTGGATAGCTCTGCCCCTGCCCTAGGCTATACCTGAAGAAGGCCCAAAAATGAACCTCAGTGCCTCCCCCTTTTACGTTCTAATTTAAAGAGCAAAAGCTTCTGTGGTGAGGCTCACTGTCATGGAATGAAACTGGCTTGGCCCAGGCTTGATGGATGAATAGTCATTCAGAAGAGGCTATGGGAATGGGGTGATAATTGAAGAGTGGCAACTATAGGAAATTATCTGCATACCTTGGCCAGCAGGTTAGAGAAACTGGCAATGGATGAACCATAAACCTTGAACTGACAGTGATAACATTTATTAAGCACCTACTAAGTTCTAAGTGCTTCATATACATAATCTCCTTTGTCCTTAAAACAATGATGCAAGTAGATGCTAGTCCCTCATTTTACAGAAAAAAGAATTGTGGCCCAGAAGGCTAAAGTAACTGGCTCAAGGTCTCACAGAAAGTAAATAACAGGACTGTGACTCGAATCCAGGCCTCTCCGACTCTGTACCCCATGCTGTTTTTCTCTTTACCACACAGAGGCTACATTACTGGAACTGGATGACTGACTTTCTCTGCCTAATAAAATATTAAAAAGCAAGCATTTGAAGGGAAGTAGGGCAGGTCTAGTTTACAGGGGAACAAAAACTGGACTGGAAGAGATTTCTGAGTTGGGCTTTCTCCTAACCTTCCATATACCCATTTGGTAATGTTTTAAAAAGATCATTCAATTTTACCTTGTGAAATGAATTTACTTTTTAGTTCGTAGTTACTAAGTCTTTGGCTTAGCTGTTTTTCAAAGAAAAAAGGGTCCTTGTATATGTCTATGTACTTTACCATGGTTGTAGCATGTTTATTTTCAGTCCAAGAGACTGAAGACATCCACACATACAGTTCGAGAAGGACAAAACGTATTGGTGCCTCTCTGGTACTTAATGCCTTGGGGTCAAATCCTTACAAGGTTTTCTGTGGTGATAACAAAAGTTAAGAGATAATTTAGAATAAGAAATATCATTGAAGTTTTTGCTTTAAAAAAGGTGGGGAGGTTGTCCAGCCACAGGGTGGGGGTGTGAAACTCAGCACCCGACTTCAGTAATAAAACAGCATCATATAGAAATACTCTAGTATTTCTAAAATAATTGTTTTAGGATACTTCCCTTATTTAGAAGTTCCTTGATTATGTAATAACTAGAATAAAGTAGTAGAGGAAGATGTGTCTCTGTGACCAGAAAAAAATCGCTTTCAAAAGAATGTAGATCAATGATACTAGTTTTAACATAGCTGCAAGCAAATAGCCTTGACACACTACAAGCCCAAAAAGCTTTAGGAGCACTTAAAAATTGCAGAGAGAAGCAACATACCTTGAAGAGATGTTTTTGATGACGAAAAGTCTTCATTTTCACAGGGAAAAGAAGCACTTGATACCAAGGGCATTAATAGATGCTAGAAAGACTGCCTATGGGAAATATATATGTGACATCAGACAAAAGAAAGAGATCCTGGGGCCCATTCATGTGACTTTCAATAAAATATGCAGACTGTCCAGTATTGATGGTGTCCATCTGCAGTTTTTTTTTTAATTTTATGTAAATTCAAGTTAACATGTAGTGTATTAGAAGTTTCAGAGGTAGAATTTAGTGATTTATCAGTTGCATATATCTAGTGGCAGTTTTTTCATGGAAACAGTCTTTGAGCATATTAGACATGATGATGCAGCCACCATGCACTGCTCATGTCATCTTTTGCAATTCTAAGGAAACCCAGGCTTTGGTTTTTATAACCAGGATTCCTTTTATAACCTTTTATAACCAGGATTTTCAATCTACAGTCTACTTTGCACCAAACCCTTGTCATTCCCTCAGGCCTCACAACATCACTGCATGATGGGTAATAGCCCCATTTTACAGATAAGGAAAGTTGAGGTTCAGGGAGATGAGAAATGACTGCTCAAGATCACACAGCTAAGGATTGATAAAAATTCAGGACTGGAAGCTACAGAGGCCTTACTGTTTCTAATACATCACACTACCCCCCTTAGTAGTAAAGGAATCCTGGTGGTAAATAGAGAAGATGTTTAGAAATGAGACTGATGGAAACAACATCTATAAGTCTTGCTACTCCAAATGTGGTCCATCATCCCCCTCAGCATCATCATTACCTGGGAGCTTGTTAGAAGCAGATTCTTGAGCAGCACGACAGACATTTGTAATCAAAACCTTTATTTTAATAAGAGCTCTATATTTCTATGCTCATTAAAGTTTGAGAAGCACTGATATAAGGCATTTGAAACAGAAAAGCAGGTTGAGGAAGGAGAACTTTGGATGAGCCAAAGACCAAAAATGGTGGATAAGGCTAATCTGGTTATGTTGGGAGTGTTTAGAAAGATTGTGTCCATAGCTGACGACTACTTAGAGTGCTTTGTATATGGCCTCATACTTAGATGACATGTAAATGAAGTTTCTCCACTTCAAAGAATAGTGAAACCAGCCTAGGGAAAAAGACTGAAAAATCACTTGATTTTCCAGTCTCTGACCACTAAAGGCAGTGGAAAGGCAACATGCAGCAGTGGAAGGAACTCCTTTCAGAAGCCCTGGGGGTTCCAGATTTGCCTCTGTCACTGATTCTCTTTAATGCTCAGCAAGTACCTCCCTCTCTGTAGGTCTCAAATTGTCCTTATTATTTTTTTTAATTCAATTAGCCAACATATAGTACCTCATTAGTTTTTGATGTAGAGTTCAATGAATCATTAGTTGCATATAACACCCAGTGCTCATCACATCACGTGCCCTCCTTAATGCCCATCACCCAGTTACCCCATCCCCCCACCCACCTCCCTTTCCACAACCCTCAGTTTGTTTCCCAGAGTCAAGAGTCTCTCATAGTTTGTCTCCCTCTCTGATTTCTTCCCATTCAGTTTTCCCTCCCTTCCCCTATGATCCTCTGCACTATTCCTTATATTCCACATGTGAGTGTCTTTAAACAGGATAGTCTTAAAGTGCCTTTTAAGTTTTGATGTTCTGTTATTCTCAACTGTGGGTTTTGCTACAGATTACATTTAATTAAAACATGGACAAATCTATAGGCTTTTGTCTGGCCCTAGTTTAACATCCTCAGTTCACATAAGAAGGGGTATTCTGGGAGGAAATCTCACAGTCACAACAAAGCAACATTAATGGGAATTGCAAGGAACTGGGAGGGGCATGACTCTAGTTAACCAGCTTGAAATGGGCTAGGAAAAATTTAAATTAGAAAACTTTGAAATTTGAGTGGCGCCTGGGTGGCTCAGTCGTTAAGCATCTGCCTTCGGCTCAGGTCATGATCCCAGGGTCCTGGGATTAAGCCCCGCATTGGGCTCCCTGCTCGGCAGGAAGCCTGCTTCTCCCTCTCCCACTCCCCCCACTTGTGTTCTCTCTCTCGCTCTGTCTCTCTCTGTCAAATAAATAAATAAAATCTTTAAAAAAAAAACTTTGAAATTTGAGAATCAATTGCTTCAAACCACATACTTGGGATTCAAATCCTATATCCTAAATAGGGCTTACTTTGCATGATTTAATAAAGTAAACTGCTCTGACTTGAGCTTTTAGGGGATAGTTTATTGGGGGTAGGAGGGGCATATAAAAAGGAGAGAACTTCTACTTATCCGCCATCTGCCACTCATCTCTCCAAGTGATTCTGATGCCTATTAGGTGAAGACAATTGGCTATAATATAACCTCTTAAAATGGAAAAACAGATTCAGAGAGGAGAAGGGACTTGTCTAAGGCCACATACCAGAGACAATGGCAGAAAACAGGTGATCAAAGTTCAACTCTCTTTGGGTGACTAGTTTATCCAAATCATATCTGCTTCCAACATCAGAGCACACACTGGGGAGGACTGATAAACGTTCCATCTGGGTATTTTGTCCCCATCACATGTTTACAGTCATTGTTTCAGTCAAGCCTCACACAACCATATCATCTAGGCAGAGCAGAGATCATTACCCTCATTTTACTGAGGCTCAGAGAGGTGACACAACATGACTAAGGACATGCAAGTAGAAAATAAACTTGGACCTAGGTTTTCTGATTTCATCTATACTGTGCTGCTTCCCTAGGAGAGGAGAAGCAGCCCTCCAAACCCTCAGCACTTCTGGGAAATATCAACTCTAAGATTTTTTTTCCTAAGATTTGAGAGAGAGAGAGAGAAAGAGCAGGAGGAGGGGCAGAGGGAGAGGGAAGCAGATGCCCTGTTGAGGAGGGAGCCCGATGTGGGGCTCGATCCCAGGATCCTGGGATCTTGACCCGAGCCGAAGGCAGATGCTTAACCAACTGAGCCATCCAGACACCCCACAGCTCTAAGCTTTTAATTGTTTCAATCCAATTGCTTCAAAACAGATGGACTCTTTTTTTCCCTGTTGGAAAATATCCTAACAGTTTTATAACTTGAAACTGCAGAGCCCTCTTAGATCCATCATTTTGTCCTCATAACAACCCAAAAGGTAGGCAAGATAAGGCATTTTGCTCCATTTGACAGATATATAAATTGAGGCTCAGAGCATTGTATTATTTCTCTGTTGCTGCTGTAACAAATGACTACAAATTGAGCAGCTTATAACAACATCCATTTATTCTCTCACAGTTTCTGTAGGTCACAAATTCAGCATAGTGTGGCTGGATTCTCTTCTTAGGGTCTCAGTGAACTAAAATCAAGATATCAGCTGGGGTTGTGGTTGTCATTTGGGGCTCAGAATCTTCTTCCAAGCTGGTTATTGGCAGAATTCAGTTCCTTGTTGTTATGTGACTGAGGTCATCATTTTTTTGACAAGTGCCCCTCTCCATATTCAAGCTAACAATGGCATGTCAAATCCTGCTTCCCCTTTTGCATCTCTCTGACTTCCTCTTTTGCCTCTGCTGTTAAGGGCTTACTCTTTTATTGGAGTGATTTCATTGGGCCCACACAGATAATCCAGGATAGTCTCCCTATTTTAAAGTCAGTAGTAACCTTAATCACATTTCAGCATCTCTTTTGCCATATAATTACAGTTCTAATGATTAGGACATAAAATATTCTTGAGGGTCGGGGCACCTGGGTGGCTCAGTCGTTAGGCGTCTGCCTTCGGCTCAGGTCATGATCCCAGGATCCTGGGATCGAGCCCCGCATCGGGCTCCCTGCTCAGCGGGAAGCCTGCTTCTCCCTCTCCCACTCCCCCTGCTTGTGTTCCCTCTCTCTCTGTCTCTCTGTCAAATAAATAAATAAAATCTTTAAAAAATATATTCTTGAGGGTCATAATGTTGCTTAACATTGAAGCAGCTACCTACAGAAACCCTGCCTTTCACTGTAAAGACACATGGTTGTCAAGATCTTTATCCTGGGGAAGAAAATAATTACCATGTGCATCCCACTTACATGAGCAGTTGGAAACTCTGATGCTGTTCAACTTCTCCCATCTCTCAAATTCACTCAGAGACAGTTGGGCAACACACCAAAGAAAGTGGTAGCTGGAGTGCAAGGGGGGCTCTTTGGAAGCTGATGGTATTCCAAGATGGCACCTTGATGCTGGTGACCAATTCCGTAACTATGTCTCATTCTATCTAGGACAGGGAGAAGCAGCTTCCCCAAAGGCCCAAGGTAGGATAGGTATTCCCCATATAACTTGACCAGGGGTGCTAACACTTGTATAGCATATACTGTATACCAAATATGTCTTTATGTGCTTTTGAATGGGTTTATTGAATTTGTCCTGATATTTCTATGAGGTGAGTAATGGTAATAACTCTGTTTCATAGATGAGAAAACTGAGGCACAGAATAGTTATGCCATTTGCCCAAGTTCTCAGAGCCAGGAAATGGTAAATTCCTCTATGGCTAATCCTCTGTGCCTTCCACCAGATTGAGATAATTTTCCTAGAGGAGACACTGAGGCCAAATTGATTTAAAAGTCCCTTGCACCTTTGATTCTCTAAGCTTGCCCTCAGGGTCCTGCAATTCTGGAAACCCAAGTGAGCACAACTGAACTTTCTGAAAGAGTATGTTGAATTTAGACTTTTAGTGGGTTTTACAGAGCCAGCGGACTACAAAGTGAAGGTGCCCAATCTTTTCTCAGAGGCTGGAAGAAAAGGAGACTGTCAGTTCATGTGAATGGGGTCAAGATGGGTTGGCCCCAGGAATGCTCTCTCCAGAGTAGACTTTCCACTTGGTAGCCTCCACATGAGACAGGAGATCTCCCTGTTTTAGTGTGCTTTGAAGTTGTACTACTTTCTCTGTGTGTGAAGCCCATTTCCTGAAGGCCCAAGCCCTCAGAACGCCCAAAAAAGGTACCTAAAATTAAGCCTGCAAAAGAGGGCTGTAGAACAAAGCTAGGCAGTCGTCTTCTCTATGCTGGCCTTTTCCCAGCCCTTGGCAAGCTTGTGGGAACTGAGTTTATACAAGTATTGTCAGACCTGGATTTACTCCTCTGGCTTCTGCTTCCTCAGCTACTCCCATCTAGTCCCATGATGCTACCAACCTATTGTAGTTCCCAGAGCCATTAAAATATGAGGTAGGTAGGGTATGAACAACCTCAGTCCAAACTGTAGCTCACCTTTTCTCCACCCCTACTATCATCCTGCAGGACTCAGAATTCTGTCTCCCTTATGGAGCTAAGATCTACAAGGACTCAGTAAAGACTGATTTTCTCTGTTGCTCCCTGTGTCTTCTTTGCTAGCCATTGCAGATCAGACCCTGGCCTCTAATTCCTATGGAAGGAATTTAAAACACTATTATCTATATTCATGTCTCAATCACCATTGGCAAGTTATTTCACCCTAATAACTGTGGTTGGCCCTTAATAAATTCTCAATTAATATTAACCAGTCATAGTCATAGAAGTAGTAACCAGAAGTAGTCACAGAAGAAGTGGCGGTGACGGTGGTGGTAGAAGCAGCTGCTTCAGTTGCTATCCAGGAATAGAATCTTCCCTACACCCCTTCAGAGCTGGTAGATCATGCTCTGTCATTCAAGATCTTCCCAAATGTTATCTTCCACTTGATTCTTAGATTTTTCAATGCAGTGTAACCTGTTATGTCCTTTGTCCTTGTAACTAGCCATCCTGACCCCTACTACCCTATCTATGTTGTTCCCATAACTGGCTCAGTTCCCCCCATACTTGGTCTCATACAGGAGTTTATGCCAAAAACAGTCCCAACTACTCTGTGCACTTGCCAACAGTCAGGTCTGGAGGATTCCTATGCCTTGAGGTCTGACAGGTACTTTTTCTTCCTATGACAAACTCCTGATGATGTGGCTAGGGTACCTCCACCTTTTTGAGCACCCCTTAGGATATTTTGGGGAACAGCTGTCTTTCCCACTCTCCCTTACTTTCTTTTACTCTTTTAATATAGTTACTCCTATATTTTTTAATCCTAATGTCATTATAATTGTGCTTATGGTTCTTCCTCAAATGCACTCAGTGAAAGGGTGGACAAATCCTACAGGGGAGATAGAAAGAAGCCCTATCCTGCTACTGGCTGATTTCATGCTTAATTGTAAATTAATCCTGGGTTAGCTGTCCAGGGTGTATTTATGTCCAGCAAAATATCACATTATTTTCCCTGTAATGAATAAGACATCACAAAATGTGTTAGGAAATGGTCTTTAAATAAATTTGAAGAGCTCTGGGAAAGAAGCACAGTCAGCCAAGTAGCCAGGCCAATCCCGCTGTGACAAAGGGAGAAAGGGGCTCAGCCTTGACCACAAATATATAGGTTATGAGAATCAGATCTGGAGCCTTTGTACAATTTGTGCTTCTAGAATTCAGGTCATTGGGAGTTGAAACAAGGCCCACAATGGAGTTGGGGGTCCCCTGAGACTAAGGGAAGGAAATAAACATTGTGGAGTATCTATCATGAGCCAAGCATGAGGTGGGAGGGGCCTGAATCCTTGGGTCTTTCCAGGAGATCTAGCATAAGAGTTAGGGTGGTAATTGGGTGAGAAAAAAAAAAAAAAAAAACCAGTACTACCACCTGGAAGGCACATTACATACCCTGTATGTACATTGTCTCATTTGAGCCTCTCCAATACCTCATTTTAGTCCCATTTTACAGATAAAAAGACTGAGATCCAGAAATATCATTACTTGCTCAAAGTCACATAGAGATTAAATGGTAGAAGCCAAGATAGGAATGGAGACCTGTGGGAGTCCTGAGCCTGTAAAAAGATGGCATATTTTCATTACTGAAAACTTTTTTAACACTGAGGGCCCCCAAAGTCAGTTGAACTGCCATCTCTAAAAGAAACTTTTCATTATGGTGCTGCAAGAGGTGGGGCAAGGGGGAAGTAATAAGTATACAGCCAGTGCCTGAAGCAAGTTGGGGATAGGGAAGTACAGGACTACTTCTAGTTCATTTTTTATTTCTTAAAGATGTTATTTATTTGAGAGAGAGAAAGAGAGACAGAGCATGAGTGGGGGAGAGGGGCAGAGAGAGAGGGAGATAGAGAATCCTTGAGCAGATTCCTCACTGAGCAAGGAGCCTGAGGCAGGGCTGCATCCTAGGACCCCGGGATCATGACCTGAGCCAAAGGCAGACACCAGTGGACTGAGCCACCCAGGTGCCCCAGGACTACCTCTGGTTTATATGGAGGCTTTGTGTGAATTAGAAAACACCCATTGCTCAAGACACATTATAGCCATCTGCCAGAAAGATTTAATAAGCAGACAAATCTCTGATTGAAAGGTGAGATGTGGCCATCACAACCACATTCTGTGGCCCTGGAAAGGTGCCCAGAAGTGCAAAGGAGGTGAAACAATCATGAAACAACTGAGGCATTAATGAGCATGCCTCAGATCTATCTAAGGACTAGAAGATTATTCTACATATCAAGGCCTACATGGTTCTAAGGGAAAAGGAATTGTGGAAGCTAAGTTAGAGAGAAAGAAGGACTTTGAACTTACATTATTAACATATTTTTGAAGATCTTAAAGCTTTACAAAGCTGACTGGTAGTTAAGGGAAAAAATTAAGCAATGGAAGAGGTAAAGGCCCTCTGCTAGGTTCTTATACACTACATTTCTCATTTATTTCTCATAATAGCTCTGGGAGAGATAGTGCACTAATTTGAGATATGTAGAAACTGAAGCTCTACAAGTTTTTTTTTTCCCCAAGTCTTTTTTTTTAACTCCAATATAGTTAACATACAGTGTGATATTAGTTTCAGGTGTATGATATAGTGATTCAACAATTCCATACATCACCCAGTACTCATTACAACAACAAGTATACTCCTTACCATCTGCCCCCAACCTCCCCTCTGGTAATCATTAGTTTGTGCTCTATAGTTAAGTGTTCTTTCTTGGTTTCTCTCTGTCTCTCCCTTACTTTTTGCTTTTGCTCATTTATTTTGTTTCTTAAATTCCACATATGAGTGAAATCATGGCATTTGTTTTCTTTGATGTATTTCACTTAGCACAATACTCTCTACTTCCATCCACGTCATTGCAAATGGTAAAATTTCATTTCTTTTTCTGGCTGAATAATATTCCATTGTGTATATATACCATTTCTTCTTTTTTATTTAAAATCAATTATTTAACATATAGTGTATTATTAGTTTCAGAGGTAGAGTTTAGTGACTCATCAGTTGCGCAAAACACCCAGTGCTCATTACATGAAGTGCCCTCCTTAATGCCCATAACCCAGTTACCCCATCCCCCACCCACTTCCCCTCCAGCAACCCTTCCTTTGTTTCCTATAGTTAAGAGTCTCTTATGCTTTTTCTCCCTCTCTGATTTTGTCTTCTTTTATTTTTCCTTCCCTTTCCGTATGTTCATCTATTTTGTTTCTTAAATTCCACATATAAATGAAATCATTTGAGATTTGTCTTTCTCTGATGGACTTATTTTACTTAGCATAATGTCCTCTAGTTCCATCCATGTTGTTGCAAATGGCAAGATTTCATTCTTCTTGATGGCTGAGTAATATTCCATTATGTATATATACACCACCTCTTCTTTATCAATTCATCTGTCAATGAATTGACAGATGGGATCTTTCCATATTTTGGCTATTGTGGACATTGGTGCTATATACATTGGGGTACATGTGCACCTTTGAATCACTATGTATCCTTTGGTTAAATACTTAGTAGAGCATTTGCTGGGTCATAGGGTATTTCTATTTTTAACTATTTGAGAAACTTCCATAATGTTTTCCAGAGTGGATGTACCAGTTTGCATTCCCACCAATAGTGCAAGATGGTTCGCCTTTCCCACATCCTCACCAACATCTGTTGTTTCCTGAGTTGTTAATTTTAGCCATTCTGACTGCTGTGAGGTGGTATCATTGTGGTTTTGATTTGTATTTTCCTGATGTTGAGTGATGTGGAGCATTTTTTCACGTGTCTGTTGGCCATTCGTATGTCTTCTTTGGAGAAATATCTGTTCATGTCTTCTACCCATTGCTTGACTGGATTTTTTGTGTTTTGGGGGTTGAGTTTAATAAATTCTTTATAGATCTTGGATACTAGCCCTTTCTCTCAGAAGACATTTGCAAATATCTTCTCCCATTCTGTAGGTTGTTATTTAGTTTTGTCAACTGTTTCCTTTGTTGTGCAAAAGCTTTTTATCTTGATGAAATCCCAAAAGTTTATTTTTGTTTTTGTTTCTCTTGCCTTTGAAGACATGTCTAGCAAGAAGTTGCTGCAGCCAAGGTCAAAGAGGTTGCTGCTTGTGTTCTCATCTAGGATTTTGATGGATTCCTGTCTCACATTTAGGTCTTTCATCCATTTTGAGTTTATTTTCATGTAAGGTATAAGAAAGTGGTCTAGTTTCATTCTTCTGCATGTGACTGTCCCATTTTCCCAACACCATTTGTTAAAGTGACATTTTTTCCATTGGATATTCTTTCCTGCGTTGTCAAAGATTAGTTGACCATAGAGTTGAGGATCCATTTCTGGGCTCTCTATTCTGTTCCATTGATCTATGTGTCTGTTTTTATGCCAGTACCATACTATCTTGATGATTACAGCTTTGTAATAGAGCTTGAAGTCCAGAATTCTGATGCCACCAGCTTTGGTTTTCTTTTTCAACATTCCTTTGGCTATTTGGGGTCTTTTCTGATTCCATACAGATTTTAGGATTATTTATTCCAGCTCTGTGACAATGTCAATCATATTTTAATAGGGATTGTGTTGAATGTGTAGATTGCTTTGGGTAGCATAGACATTTTAACTGTATTTGTTCTTCCAATCCATGAGCATGGAACGTTTTTCCATTTCTTTGCATCTTCCTGAATTTCTGTCATAAGTGTTCTATAGTTTTCAGAGTACAGATCCTTTACCTCTTTGGTTAGGTTTATTCCTAGGTATCTTATGGTTTTTGGTGCAATTATAAATGGGATCGATTCCTCGATTTCTCTTTCTTATGCCTCATTGCTAGTGTATAGAAATGCAGCTGAATTATGTGGATTGATTTCATATCCTGCCACTTTGCTGAATTCCTGTATGAGTTCTAGCAATTTGGGGGTGGACTCATGAATTTTCAACATAGAGTGTCATGTCCTCTGTGAAGAGTGAAAGTTTGACTTCTTTTTTATTTTATTATTTTATTTTATTTTATTTTATTTTATTTTATGTAATTGTATTTTATTTATTTAGTTGACAGAGAGAGAGATAGCGAGAGCAGGAACAGAAGCAGGGGGAGTGGGAGAGGGAGAAGCAGGCTTCCCACCGAGCAGGGAGCCCAATGTGGGACTCGATCCCAGGACTCTGGGATCATGACCTGAGCCGAAGGCAGATGCTTAACGACTGAGCCACCCAGGCACCAGAAAGTTTGACTTCTTTTTTGCTGATTTATATGCCTTTTATTTTTGTTGTCTGACTGCTGAGGCTGGGACTTCCAGTACTGTGTTGAACAGCAGTGGTGAGAGTGGACATTCCTGCTATGTTCCTGACCTAAGGGGAAAAGCTCTCAGTTTTTCCTCAATGAAGATGGTGTTCACTGTGGGTTTTTCCTATATGGCTTTTATGATATTAAGCTATGTTCCCTCTATCACTACACTGCAGAGAGTTTTAATTGAGAAAGGATGCTGTAGGGGACACCTGGGGGGCTCAGTCGGGTAAGCATCTGCCTTCAGCTCAGGTCATGGTCCCAGGGTCCGGGGATCAAGTCCCGTGTCAGGCTCCCTGCTCAGCGGAGAGTCTGTTTCTACCTCTCTCTCTCTCTGCCCCTCCCCCATTCATGCTTTTTTTCCCTCTCTCTCTCTGTCTCTCTCAAATAAATAAGTAAAATCTTAAAAAAAAGAAAGGATGCTGTATTTTCTCAAATGCTTTTTCTGTATCTATTGAGAGGATCATATGGTTCTTGTCCTTTCTTTTATTCATGTGGTGTATCACATTGATTGATTTACAGATGTTGAACCACCCTTGCAGCCCAGGAATAAATCCCACTTGATCATGGTGAACAATCAGTTTAATATACTGTTGGATCCTATTAGCTAGTATCTTGGTAAGAATTTTTGCATCCATGTTCATCAGGGATATTTGTCTGTAATTCTTTTCTGTGGGGGGTTTTTCTGGTTTTGGGATCAAGCTAATGCTGGCCTCATAGAATGAGTTTGGAATTTTCCTTCCATTTCTATTTTTTGAAACAGCCTCAGAAAAATAGGTATTGAGTCTTCTTTAAATGTTTGGTAGAATTCAGCTGGGAGACCATCTGGCCCTGGACTCTTGTTTGTTGGGAGATTTTTGATCAGTGCTTCAATTTCCTTGCTGGTTATGGGTCTGTTTAGGTTTTCTATTTCTTCCTGGTTCAGTTTTGGTAGTTTATATGTTTCTAGGAATGCAACGGTTTCTTCAAGATTGCCTAATTAGTTGGTGTATAATTACTCATAATATGCTCTTATAATTGTTTGTATTTCTTCAGTGTTGGTTGTGATCTCTCCTCTTTCATTTATGATCCTATTTATTTGGTTCCTTTCCCTGTTCTTTTTGATAAGTCTGGCTAGGGGTTTATCAATCTTATTCTTTCAAAGAACCAACTTCTAGTTTCATTGATCTGTTCTACTGTTCTTTTGATTTCTATTTCATTGATTTCTGCTCTAATCTTTATTATTTCCTTTCTCCTGCTATATTTAGGCTTTATTTGCTGTTCTTTTTCCAGCTCTTTTAGGTATAAGGTTAGGTTGTGTACTGGAGACTTTTCTTGATTCTTGAGGAAGTCCTGTACTGCTATATACTTCCCTCTTAGGACTGCCTTTCCTGCATCCCAAAGGTTCTGAATTGTCATGTTTTCATTTTCATTTGTTTCCATGTGTGTTTTTTTTTAATTCTTCTGTAATTTCCTGGTTGACCCATTAATCTTCAGTAGGATGCTCTTTAACTCCCATGTATTGTGTTCCTTCCAAATTTTCTCCTGTGACTGAGTTCAGTTTTTTTAATTCTTTTTTTATGTTATGTTAATCACCATACATTACATCGTTAGTTTTTGATGTAGTGTTCCATGATTCATTGTTTGCGTATAACACCCAGTGCTCCATGCAGAACATGCCCTATTTAATACCCATCACCAGGCTAACCCATCCTCCCACCCCCCTCCCCTCTAGAACCAACCCTCAGTTTGTTTTTCAGAGTCCATTGTCTTTCATGGTTCATCTCCGCCTCCGATTCCTCCCCCTTCAATCTTCCCCTCCTGCTATCTTCTTTTTTTTAAACATATAATGTATTATTTGTTTCAGAGGTACAGATCTGTGATTCAACGGTCTTGCACAATTCACAGCGCTCACCATAACACATACTCTCCCCAATGTCTATCACCCAGCCACCCCATCTCTCCCACCCCCAACCACTCCAGCAACCCTCAGTTTGTTTCCTGAGATTAAGAATTCCTCCTATCAGTGAGGTCATATGATACATATCTTTCTCTGATTGACTTATTTTGCTCAGCATAACACTCTGCAGTTCCATCCATGTCGTTGCAAATGGCAAGATTTTGTTCCTTCTGATGGCTGCATAATATTCCATTGTATATATATACCACCTCTTCTTTATCCATTCATCTGTTGATGGACAACTTGGCTCTTTCCACAGTTTTGCTATTGTAGACATTGCTGCTATAAACATCGGGGTGCATGTACCCCTTTGGATCCCTACATTTGTATCTTTGGGGTAAATACCCAGTAGTGCAATTGCTGGGTCATATGGTAGCTCTATTTTCAACTTTTTGAGGAACCTCCATACTGTTTTCGAGTGGCTGCACCAGCTTGCATTCCCACCAACAGTGTAGGAGGGTTCACCTTTCTCCACATCCCTGCCAACATCTGTCATTTCCGGACTTGTTAATTTTAGCCATTCTGACTGGTGTGAGGTGATATCTCATTGAGGTTTTGATTTGGATTTCCCTGATGCCGAGCGATGTTGAACACTTTTTCTTGTGTCTGTTGGCGATTTTGATGTCTTCTTTGGAAAAATGTCTGTTCATGTCTTCTGCCCATTTCTTGATTGGATCATTTGTTCTTTGGGTGTTGAGTTTGATAAGTTCTTTATAGATTTTGGATACTAGCCCTTTATCTGATACGTCATTTGCAAATATCTTCTCCCATTCTGTTGGTTGTCCTTTGGTTTTGTTGACTGTTTCTTTTGCTGTGCAAAAGCTTTTTATCTTGATGAGGTCCCAATAGTTCATTTTTGCCCTTGCTTCCCTTGCCTTTGGCGATGTTACTAGGAAGAAGTTGCTGCGGCTGAGGTCAAAGAGGTTGCTGCCTGTGTTCTCCTTTAGGATTTGATGGACTCCTGTCTCACATTGAGTTCTTTCAACCATTTGGAGTCTATTTTTGTGTGTGGTGTAAGGAAATGGTCCAGTTTCATTCTTTTGCATGTGGCTGTCCAATTTTCCCAACACCATTTGTTGAAGAGACTGTCTTTTTTCCATTGGACATTCTTTCTTGCTTTGTCAAAGATTAGTTGACCATAGAGTTGAGGGTCCATTTCTGGGCTCTCTATTCTGTTCCACGGATCTATGTGTCTGTTTTTGTGCCAGTACCATACTGTCTTGATGATGACAGCTTTGTATTAGAGCTTGAAGTCTGGAATTGTGATGCCGCCAGCTTTACTTTTCTTTTTCACCATTCCTCTGGATATTCGGGGTCTTTTCCAGTTCCATACATATTTTAGGATTATTTGTTCCATTTCTTTGAAAAAAATGGATGGTATTTTGATGGGGATTGCATTGAATGTGTAGATTGCTCTAGGTAGCATTGACATCTTCACAATATTTGTTCTTCCAATCCATGAGCATGGAACGTTTTTCCATTTCTTTGTGTCTTCCTCAATTTCTTTCATGAGTATTTTATAGTTTTCTGAGTACAGATTCTTTGCCTCTTTGGTTAGATTTATTCCTAGGTATCTTATGGTTTTGGGTGCATTTGTAAATGGGATTGACTCCTTAATTTCTCTTTCTTCTCTCTTGTTGGTGGTGTATAGGAATGCCACTGATTTCTGTGCATTGATTTTATGTCCTGCCACTATACTGAATTCCTGTATGAGTTCTAGCAGTTTTGGGGTGGAGTCTTTTGGGTTTTCCACATAAAGTATCATATCATCTGCAAAAAGTGAGAGTTTGACTTCTTCTTTGCCAATTTGGATACCTTTTATTTCTTTTTGTTGTCTTATTGCTGTGGCTAGAATTTCTAGTACTATGTTGAATAGCAGTGGTTATAGTGGACATCCCTGCCGTGTTCCTGACCTTAAGGGGAAAACTCTCAGTTTCTCCCCATTGAGAATGATATTCGCTGTGCGTTTTTCATAGATGGCTTTTATGATATTGAGGTATGTACCCTCTATCCCTATACTCTGAAGAGTTTTGATCAAGAAATGATGCTGTACTTTGTCAAATGCTTTTTCTGCATCGATTGAGAGGATCATATGGTTCTTGTTCTTTCTTTCATTAATGTATTGTATCACATGGATTGATTTGCGGATGTTGAACCAAACTTGCAGCCCAGGAATAAATCCCACTTGGTCGTGGTGAATAATCCTTTTCATGTACTGTTGGATCCTATTGGCTAGTATTTTGGTGAGAATTTTTGCATCCATGTTCATCAGGGATATTGGTCTGTAATTCTCCTTTTTGATGGGGTCTTTGTCTGGTTTTGGGATCAAGGTAATGGTGGCTTCACAAAACAAGTTTGGAAGTTTTCCTTCCATTTCTATTTTTTGGAACATTTTCAGAAGGATAGGTACTAATTCTTCTTTTAAATGTTTGGTAGAATTCCCCTGGAAGCCATCTGGCCCTGAGCTTTTGTTTGTTGGGAGATTTTCGATTACTGCTTCAATTTCCTTAGTGGTTATAGGTCTGTTCAGCTTTTCTATTTCTTCCTGGTTCAGTTTTGGTAGTTGATACAGCTCTGGGAATGCATCCATTTCTTCCAGGTTATCTAATTTGCTGGCATAGAGTTGTTCATAATATGTTCTTATAATTGTTTGTATTTCCTTGGTGTTGGTTGTGATCTCTCCTCTTTCATTCATGATTTTGTTTATTTGGGTCATTTCTCTTTTCTTTTTGATAAGTCTGGCCAGAGGTTTATCAATCTTGTGAAATCTTTCAAAGAACCAGCTCCTAGTTTCATTGATCTGTCCTACTGTTCTTTTGATTTCTATTTCATTGATTTCTGCTCTGATCTTTATTATTTCTCTTCTACTGCTGGGTCTAGGCTTTATTTGCTGTTCTTTCTCCAGCTCTTTAGGTGTAGGGTTAGGTTGTGTATTTGAGACCTTTCTTGTTTCTTGAGAAAGGCTTGTATTGCTATATACTTTCCTCTTAGGACTGTCTTTGCTGCATCCCAAAGATCTTGAACAGTTGTGTTTTCATAGTCATTTGTTTCCATGAATTTTTTAAATTCTTCTTTAATTTCCTGATTGACCCATTCATTCCCTAGTAGGATGCTCTTTAGCCTCTATGTATTTGAGCTCTTTCTGACTTTCCTCTTGTGATTGAGTTCTAGTTTCAAAGCATTGTGGTCTGAAAATATGCAGGGAATGATCCCATCTTTTGGTACCAGTTGAGACTTGATTTGTGACCTAGGATGTGATCTATTCTGGAGAATGTTCCATGGGCACTAGAGAAGAATGGTTATTCCGTTGCTTTGGGATGGAATGTTCTGAATATATCTGTGAAGTCCCTTTGGTCCAGTGTGTCATTTAAAGTCTTTATTTCCTTGTTGATCTTTTGCTTAGCTGATCTGTCCATTTCAGTGAGGGGGGTGTTAAAGTCCCCCACTCTTATTGTACTGTTTTCAATGTGTTTCTTTGCTTTTGTTATTAATTGCCTTATATAATTGGCTGCTCCTATGTTAGGGGCATAGATATTTATAATTGTTAGATCTTCTTGTTGGATAGACCCTTTAAGTATGATATAGTGTCCTTCCTCATCTCTTATTATAGTCTTTCATTTAAAATCTAATTTGTCTGATATAAGGATTGCCACCCCAGCTTTCTTTTGGTCTCCATTAGCATGGTAAATGGTTTTCCACCCCCTCACTTTCAATCTGAGGGTGTCTTTGGGTCTAAAATGAGTCTCTTGCAGACAGCATATTGATGGGTCTTGTTTTTTTATCCAATCTGATAGCTTGTGTCTTTTGATTGGGCCATTTAGCCCACTTACATTCAGGGTAACTATTGAAAGATATGAATTTAGTGCCATTGTATTGCCTGTAAGGTGACTGTTACTGTATATTGTCTGCATTCCTTTCTGGTCTATGCTGCTTTTAGGCTCTCTCTTTGCTTAGAGGACCCCTTTCAATGTTTCTTGTAGGGCTGGTTTTGTGTTTGCAAATTCCTTTAGTTTTTGTTTGTCCTGGAAGCTTTTTATCTCTCCTTCTACTTTCAATGATAGCCTAGCTGGATATAGTATTCTTGGCTGCATATTTTTCTCATTTAGTGCTCTGAGGATATCATGCCAGTCCTTTCTGGCCTGCCAGGTCTCTGTGGATAAGGCTGTTGCCAATCCAATGTTTCTACCATTGTAGGTTACATATCTCTTCTTCTGAGCTGCTTTCAGGATTTTCTCTTTGTCTCTGAGACTCGTAAGTTTTACTATTAGATGTCGGGGTGTTGACCTATTTTTATTGATTTTGAGAGGGGTTCTCTGTGCGTCCTGGAATTTGATGCCTGTTTCCTTCCCCAAATTAAGGAAGTTCTCTGCTATACTTTGCTCCAATATACCTTCTGCCCCCCTCTCTCTTTCTCTTCTTCTGGGATCCCAATTATTCTAATGTTGTTTTGTCTTATGGTATCGCTTATCTCTCAAATTCTGCCCTCATGATCCAGTAGTTTTTTTTATCTCTCTTTTTCTCAGCTTCTTTACTTTCGATCATTTGGTCTTCTATATCACTAATTCTTTCTTCTGCCTCATTTATCTTAGCAGTTAGAGCCTCCATTTTTTATTGCACCTCATTAATAGCCTTTTTGATTTCGACTTGGTTATTGTTTAGTTCTTTTATTTCTCCAGAAAGGGTTTCTCTAATAACTTCCATGCTTTTTTCAAGCCCAGCTATTGTCTTTAAAATCATCATTCTGAACTGTAGTTCTGACATCGTACTAATGTCCGTATTGATTAGGCCCCTGGCAGTCAGTACTGCCTCTTTTTCTTTTTGTTGAGGCGATTTTTTCTGTCTTGTCATTTTGCCCAGAGGAGAATAGTTGAATAATAGAACAAAATGCTAACAGGGTAACAACGTCCCCAGAAAATATACACTAAACAAATCAGAAAAGACCTGAATCCGGGGGAAAAGAATGGGAAAGAACGAAAAAAGAAAAAGAAAATAAAAGAAAAAGAAAAAGATAAAAACAAACAAAAAGAAAACAAAACAAAACAGAATATGATCAAATATGATCAGGCTGGTGCATAGATCATTGCCACACACTAGATTTTGGGTGTATTTTGGTCTGTTATAAGGAAGTGCTTCCCAAAATTTTGAAGGAAGAAAAACTTATATATGTACAAAAATAAGGGTTAATACGATGAAGGGATGTTATATGAATGTAAAGATGAACATTATAAGAGATTTTATAAAAGGATTTGATAAGAAGTTGTTTGAAAAAAGAAAGAAGAGGATTTAAAAATAAAGGGGGAGAGAATGTGATCAGGCAGGAGACTAGAACAAAGCCATGCACTAGAGATTTAGGTTATGTTTTGTTCTGTTAGAAGAAAGTGTATCTCAAAATTTTAAAGAGAGAACAACTTATATATATATATACCAAAAATAAGGGTAACTACTATGAAGGGATAGAATATGACTCTAAAAATGAAAAATAAAAAATATTTTTTAAAGAAGGGATTGATAAGATGTTGGTTGAAAAAGGGAAAAAGAAAAATTCAAAAAAAAAAAAAAAGACAGTTAAAAAAAATTAACTTTGAAAGACTAAAGAATCATGGTAAAAAAGCCATGAATTCTATGTGCAGTATTCCCCTAGCGCTGGAGTTCTGCTGTTCTCATTGATCGGTAAACTTGGTCTTGGCTCGCTGTTCTTGCTGATCTTCTGGGAGAGGGGACTGTTGCTGTGGTTCCCAAATGTCTTTGCCAGGGGTGGAATTGCCCCACCCTTGCTGGTCTGGGCTAAGTAATCTGCTCGGGTTTGCTCTCGGGAGCTTTTGTTCCCTACAAGCTTTCCATATAGCTTTGGAGGCCAAGAGTGAAAATGGCGGCCTCCCATTCTCTGCCCCGGAGGAGCCGAGAACTCGGGGCCCCGCTCCTCAGTGAGCCCCCATAGAAAAGCAGTCAGTCACTCCCATCTCCACGGTCTCTGGCCACACTCTGTGCTCCCTCAGCCTGTGACCGAGCGTTTCTATCTCTGGCACATGACCCCTTTTGGAGTTTCCAAACCCAGCAGATTCCCACGGTGCACTCCCATGCCGCTCCTCCCGGGGGAGGAAGGAGAGTCTCCCTGGATCTGCCGCTTGTTGGGTCCCTGCTGGAAGAGCAGTGGCCCGACTGTGCCATGGATCACAGTTTATGGCAACCCTGAACTGAAAGCCGGCTCCTCGGCTCTGTCTCTGCAACCGGCTTCCCTGCTCCGATACCTGGGAGCTCTGCCGCACTCAGGCACCCCCTGTCTTCCTGTGACCCTGAGGGTCCTGAGACCACACTGTCCCAGCGAGGGTTCCATCCCCCGCTTAGCCACTGGAGCATCGTCCCTCAGAGGAGCAGACTTCTAAAAGTTCTGATTTTGTGCTCCACGGCTCTATCACTTGCCAGAAGCAGCCGATGGAGGTCACCTCCCCCGCCATCTATCTTCCCGGATATCACCTCAGATTCACTTCTCCGCACGTCCTACCTTCCAGAAAGTGGTCGCTTTTCTGTTCAGAGAGTTGCTGCTATTCTTTTCTTCGATCTCCTGTTGGGTTCGTAGGTGTTCAGAATGGTTTGATGCCTATCCAGCTGAATTCCTGGGACCAGACAAAATCCAGGTCTCCTACTCCTCCACCATCTTGCTCCGCCCCCTGAGTTCAAGTTTTAAAGCATTGTGGTCTGAAAATATGCATCATATAATCTCAATCTTTTGGTACTGGTTGAGACCTAATTTGTGACCCAGTATGTGATCTATTCTGGGGAATGTTCTGTGTGCACTTGAAAAGAATGTGTATTCTCTTGCCTTAGGATGAAATGCTCTGAATTTATCTGTGAAGTCCATCTGGTCCAGTGTGTCATTCAAAGCCTTTGTTTCCTTGTTGATCTGCTTAGATGATCTGTCCATTGTTGTGAGTGGGGTGTTAAAGTCCCGTAGTATTATTGTATTATTATCAATGTATTTCTTTAATTTTGTTGTTAATTGCCTTATATAATTGGCTGCTCCCAAGTTAGGGGCATAAATATTTACAATTGTTAGATCTTCTTGCTGGACAGACCTTCTTATTATGATATAATGGCCTTCTTCATCTCTTAATACAATTTTTGGTTTAAAATCTAGTTTGTCTCATATAAGGATTGCTACTCCAGTTTTCTTTTGATGTCCATTAGCATGATAAATGGTTCTTCACCCCCCACTTTCAATCTGGAGGTGCCTTTGGGTCTAAAATGAGTCTCTTGTAGACAGCATATCAATGGGTCTTTTTTTTTAAAATCCAATCTGATACCCTGTGTCTTTTGATTGGAGTATCTAATCCATTTACATTCAGAGTAACTGTGATAGATGTGAATGTAGTGCCAATGTATTACCTATAAAGTCACTGTTTCTGTAGATGGTCTCTGTTCCTTTCTCATCTTTGTTACTTTTGGGCTCTTTCTTTGCTCAAAGGATCCCTTTAATATTTCTTGCAAGTCTGGTTTAGTGTTCACAAATTCCTTTACTTTTTGTTTCCTGAAAACTCTTATCTCTCCTTCTATACTGAATGACAGCCTTGCTGGATAAAGTATTCTTGGCTGCATATGTTTCCCATTTTGCACATTGAATATATCATGCCAGTCCTTTCTGGCCTGCCAGGTATCTGTGGACAGGTCTGCTGCCAGCCTTATGTTTCTACCCTTGTAGGTTAAGGACCTCTTGTCCCGACCTGCTTTCAGGATTTTCTCTTTATCTCTGAAATTTGCAAGCTTCACTATTATATGTTGAGTTGTTGACCTATTTTTATTGATGTTGATGGCAGTTCTCTGTGCCTCCTATACTTGAATGACTGTTTTTTTCCCTAGATTAGGGAAGTTCTCAGCTATAATTTGTTCAAATAAACCTTCTACCCCTCTGTCTCTTGCCTTCTTTTCTGGAACCCCTATTATTCTAATATTATTTCACTTTATACTATCGTTGATTTCTCGAATTCTTCCTTGGTGATCCAAAAATTGTTTTTCTCTATTTTTCTCAGCTTCTTTATTCTCCATCATTTTCTTTTCTATATCACTGACTCTTTCTTCTGCCTCATTTATCCTAGCAGTTAGAGCCTCCATTTTTTACTGCATCTCAGTAAGAGCTTTTTAAATTTGGGGCTGATTAGATTTTAGTTCTTTTAATTCTCCAGTAAGGAATTCTCCACTTCTATGTTTTTTTCAAGTCCAGCTAGTATCTTTATAATTGTTCTTTTGAATTCTAGTTCCAACATCTTACTGATAGCCATATTGATTAAATCCTTGGCAGAGGGTACTGCCTCCTGATTTCTTTTGGAGTGAATTTTTACATCTCATTATTATGTCCAGAAAAGAATAGATGAAAGAGAGAGGAAAGATAAAAATAGCAACAACAAGAGAAAAATACAAACAAACCAGAAGAAAACAAAATAAGAAAAAAAAAATCATTCAACAAATAAAACAGAACAAAACAATAAACTATATCCTGGGTGTATTTTGGTCTGTTTCTTAAAAGAAACTAGATCCCAAAATAGGAAAGAAAGAAAAACTTATATATATACAAAAATAAAATAAAATATAAAGACAGGAAACCAAATATATATATATATGAAAAATTTTTTTAAAATGAATTGATAAAATAAGAAAATAGCTGAAAGAAAATAAAACTGAGAGACTACAGAATGAGTAAACCCCCCCCCCCCACACACGAATGCTCTATACCATTTTCCCCAAAAGCTGAAGTTTTGCAGTTCTCTATGATCCATAAATTTGGTGCTAAGGAGTTCTTCCTGCTGGTCCTTTGGAGGGGCCTGTTGTGCTTATTCTTTGCCCTCTTGGAATTGCCCCTCCTTTGCCAGGGGTACGGGCTCAGTGTTAGCGGCTCTGGATTGCACTATGTGGTGCTATTTTGCTCCCTGGAGGCTTTCAGCATTGATAGGGAGCATGAGAATGGGGAAGCCCCGATCTCTAGCCCCAGAGCTCAAAGGTTTTGCTCCTCACTCTTCAGTGAGCCCTCACAGACAAGTAGTCAATCACTTTTGTCTCCCTGGTTTCCTTCCAAACTCTGTTCACCCGGCCTGTGATCCAGCATTTTTATGTTAGGCATGGGACCCAGTTTCAAGTCTCCAAACATTATGGACTCCTGTGGCATGGACCTGGGCCGTTTCTCCCATGTGCGGGAGAGCTGTCTTGCCATGCTTCTGCCTTTTGTTGGGCTCCTGCCTGGAGTGTGGTGGTGCAACTGTGCAGCAGTTTGCAGTTTATGGCAACACTGAGCAGAAAGCTGGCACCTAGACTTGGGATTTTCAGCCAGCTTCCCCGCTCTGATGCCTGGGAACTCTCCTGCACTCAGGCACCACTGTTCTTGTGACCCCGGGAATCCTGAGACCATGCTGTCCCACCTGGGATTCTGCCCTGCTTCACCACCTGAGCACCTTTAAGCCAGTGATGTTCCCAGTCACTGTAGCAGACTTCTAAATGTTCTGATTTTGCACTCAGCTTCTTATAGTACTTTGCAGTAGCCTCCTTGAGCAGGCTCCTCCCCACGGGGTATCCTCTGATATTTCACCCCAGATTCACATCTCTGCACCTTCTACCATGCAAAAAGTGGACTCTTCTATTTGTAGAATTCCAGCAACTCTTTTCTCCAATCTCCAATTGATTTCTCACGTGTTCAGAATGATTTGATATCTATTTCATTCTTTTGCATGTAGCTGTCCAGTTTTCTCAACACCATTTGTTGAAAATACTGTCTTTTCCCCATTAAATATTCTTGCTTCCTTTGTCATAGATTAATTGACCATAAAAGCATGGGCTTATTTCTGGATTCTCTATTCTGCTCCATTGATCTATGTGTCTATTTTTGGCAGTACTATTCTGTTTTCATTACTATAACTCTGTAGTTACCTTAAAATCTGGAATTGTGATACATCCATCTTTGTTCTTCTTTTTCAAGATTGCTTTGGCTAATCGGGGTCTTTTGCGGTTCTATACAAATTTTAGGATTATTTGTTCCGGTTCTGTAAGAAATGCTGTTGGTATTTCAATAGGGATTTCATTAAATCTGTAGATTGCTTTGGGTAACATTGCCTTTAAGAATATTTGTTCTTCCAATACATGAACATTTAATACCTTTCCATTTGTTTGGTTATCTTTAATTTCTTTCATCAATGTTTTATAGTTTTCAGAGTACAGGTCTTTCACCTCCTTGGTTAAGTTTATTCCTAGGTATTTTATTATTTTTGGTACATTTATAAATGGGATTGTTTTCTTAATTTCTCCCTTTGCTACTTCATTATTAGTATATACAAATGCAAGAAATTTCTGTGTATTAATTTTGTATCCTGCAACTTTACTGAATTCATTTATCAGTTCTAATGGTATTTTGGTGGAGTATTTAGGGTTTTCTATATATAGTATCATGTCATCTGCAAATAATGAGAATTTTACTTTTTCCTTACCAATTTGGATGCCTTTGTTTCTTTTTGAGGAGGAGATGTCTAATTGCTGTGGTTAGAACATCCAGTACCATGTTGAATAAAAGTTGTGAAAGTGGACACATTTGTCTTCTTCTTCACCTTAGAGGAAAAGCTCTCAGATTTTCCCCATTGAATATGATGTTAGCTGTGGTTTTTCATATATGGCCTTTATTATGTTGAGGTTTGCTACCTCTAAACCTACTTTGAATGTTTTTTTTTTTTTTATCATGAATGGATGTTGTACTTTGTCAAATGCTTTGAAATGATCATATAGTTTTTATCCTTTCTCTTATTGATGTGATGTATCACATTAATTGATTTGCAAATATTGAACCACCCTTGCATTAGGGAATAAATCCCACTTGATAATGGTGAATGATTTTTTTACTGTCTTTTTGTATTCAATTTGCTAGTGTTTTGTTGAGGATTGTTGCATCTATGTTCATCAGAAATACTAGCCTGTAGTTTTATTTTTTGGTAGTGTCTTTATCTGGTTTTGGTATCAGGGTAACATTGACCTTATAGAATGATTTTTTTTTTATAGAATGATTTCAAAAGCTTTTCTAATTTTTTGAATCATTTGAGAAGAATAGGCATTAACTCTTCTGTAATATTTGGTGGAATTGACCTGTGAAACCATCTGGTTCTGTACTTGTCTTTGTTGGGAGGTTTTTTTGTTTTTGTTTTTTTAATTACTAACTCCACTTCATTGCCAATAATCAGTGTGTTCAAATATTCTATCTCTTCCTTATTCAGTTTTGGGAGGTTACATGTTTCTAGGAATTTGGAAGGTTGTATGTTTCTAGGAATTTATCCATTTCTTCTAGGTTGTCCAATTTGTTGGCATATAACTTTCATAATATTCTCTCATAATTCTTTTTGTTTCTGTGGTGTTGATTGTTATTTCTCCTTCCTGATTTTATTTATATGAATCTTCTCTTTTCTGTTTTTGATGAGTCCAGTTAAAGGCTTATCGATTTTGTCAATCTTTTTTTTTTTAAGATTTTATTTATTTATTTGACAGAGACAGATACAGTGAGAGAGGGAGAGCACAAGCAGGGGCAGAGGGAGAAGCAGGATTCCTGCTGAGCAGGGAGCCTGATGCAGGGCTCGATCCCAGGACCCTGGGATCATGACCTGAGCCGAAGGCAAATGCTTAATGACTGAGCTACCCAGGCACCCTGATTTTGTCAATCTTTTTAAAAACTAGCTTCTGGTTTCATCGATCTGTTCTGTCATTTTTGTTGCTATTTCATTTATTTCTGCTCTAATCTTTATTATTTCCTTCCTTTTACTGACTTTGAGCTTTGTTTCTTTGTGTTTTTTTTTTTTAAGCTCCTTTAGGTATAAGGTTATGTCATTAATTTGAGATTTCTCTTCTAGAGGTAGGCCTGTATTGCCATAATCTTCCCTCTTAGAATAGTTTTGCGGCATCCTCAAAATTTTGGACCACAGTGTTTTCATTTTCACATGTCTCCATGAATTTTTTATTTCCTTTATTTTGTGACTGATCCACTCATTGTTTAGTAGCATGTTATTTACCTCCATGTATTTGTGTTCTCTCCAGTTTTTTTCTTGTAGTTGGTTTCTAGTTTCATATTGTTGTGGTTGAAAAAGATGTATATGATTTCCACTTTTTTTTTTTTTTTTGCATTTATTGACGCTGGTTTTGTGTCCTAACATGATCTATTCTGGGCATTGCTCCATGTGCACTTGAAAAGAATGTGTATCCACTGTTTTTAGATTGAATGTTTTGAATATAACTTTTAGGTGCATCTGGTTCAATACTTCATTCAAAACTGTTGTTTCCTTGTTGATTTTAAGTCTGGATGATCTATCTGTTGATGTAAGTGGGGTGTTAGAGTCCCCTACTATTATTATATTGCTGTCAATTTCTGCCTTTATGTCTGTGAATACTTGCTTTATGTATATAGGATTGTTGGCTGCATAAATATAATTGTCAAATTTTTTTGTGTTATATTGTTCCCTTTATCATTATGTAGTGTCAATTATTTTTGTATTGTTACAGTCTTTGTTTTAAAGGCTATTTTATTCACTTGGGATAAGAGTAAAGATGTCAGAGAAGTAGGAGGACCCTAGACTTGCTTAGTCCCTCAAACACAGCTAGATAAATATCAAATCATTCTGAATACCCAAGAAAATGATGTGAGGACTGACAGAACAAACTGCACTACTACAGTCGGTGAAGTAGCCACACCAAGGAAGGTAGGAAGTACAGAAACGTACTTTGGGGGAGAAATGGATCATGGGTGCTGAGGAGGGGCCAGAGGCCTGGTCGTGCATAAAGGCAAGAGAGAGGAGCACACAAAGGATCACAGAAGGAGAACCCTTCCCCAAAGCCATTGATTGGGAAAATGAGAGGGCCTGATTTTCCTGAGTTTTTGCAACCAGTGGGGCTCAAAGACTGGGGTTTTAGAGGTCCACAGCATGGCTGGTATAGAGCCCTGAGGATGCTGCAGTGCTCCTGGTGAGAAGGCAGGCAGGTAACCTGGGGACAAATGGCGCAATCTGAAGATTGCCTAAGAAACACTGGGAGAGACTGTTCCCTTTTCATGTAGTGCATCTGAGAAAGGTGGCATTGCCTCTCGGGGGACAAAAGAGCCAGTGGGTGCCATTTACTTCCCCTGCCCCTCAGCATAGGTGCAGAGACACATGCTGAGGGTGGCTAACCCAGACACTGGCTGTTTAGTGTGCTTTGTTCCAAATCCCATACTCCTGCACTCTGGTGCCACTGCCCTTCTGGGTCAAACTTGAATCAATCCCAGCACAGTGAGACTGTAACCCAGAAGATCAGACCAGATCCCCACCACACCAGGTCCCTAAAGTTTGGAGTTTGTTTTTTTTTATTAAAGATTTTATTTATTTATTTGAGAGAGAGAGAATGAGAGACAGAGAGCATGAGAGGGAGGAGGGTCAGAGGGAGAAACAGACTCCCTGCCAAGCAGGGAGCCTGATAAAGTTTGGAGTTTTAAAACTTAACAGGCCTGGCTGGGATAGAGTCCAAAGTGCACTACACTGCTCCAGGCAGGAAAGCAACCCAGACACAGACAGTGTGTAAGCAGCAAGCTGAAAAAACAAAAAACAAAAAAACAATGATGCATGAGGGGACATTATTCACTTTTTGGGGGGGCTTCCCTGACAGCAGCAAGCATGAACTCCTCTCTCCAGGGGCAAAGAAGCTGACTGGCACCATTTCCCTCTCCTTACCCTCAGCATAAACCAACTTCAGTAAATAACACAGCACCAACACTGGCTGCTTAACCTGCTTACATCAAGTACCATCCCCCTGTGCTCTGCTGGTACTGCTTTACTCAGGCAAGTGTGCCTAAGAAGCGGTGCTGCAGGCCCCTCCCCCAGAAGACCAACACAAACCCCCACATGCACCATGTCTACTAACCATAGAGTTATGAGAACTTCAGTACTAGAGGAAATAGCATCAGATCTCATTTAACAAACAAGCCAGAGCACACCTGGTTAAAACTTGCCACACTCTGGCCAAGGTTCAAACACTCCCCACTATGTGCAAGGAGGAAATCTGCAGAAAACTGTCTTGAGGGATAGAGCAGCAAAAACACAGCAGCAGAGTGAATATAGCACAAACATGTGACACTTCCCAAAGCACCAGACCCTGGACATTCTATGACCTCTTCTTCACAAAGCCATCACTCTCAGGAACAGGAAACATAAGAGGCTTTCTTAACACAGAGAAGTCAGAGTCCTAGACAAAATGCCAACACAGAGGAATTCATCCCAAAAGAGAGAACAAGAAAAGGTCACAGCTAATTGAAACAAATATAAGTAATATGCATGATCCAAAATTTAAAGCAACAGCCATAAGGATACTAGAGAGCTTGAGAAAAGCATAGAAGACATCAGGGAAACCCTTACCACAGAGATAAAAGAGCTAAAAACAGATCAGGTCAAATTGAAAAATGCAATAACTTAGGTTCAAAACCAGCTGAATATAATGACCTCAGGGATGGAAGACATAAAGGAACAAAAAAGTGATACAAAAGATAGAATTATGGGAAATAATGAAGGTGAACAAAAGAGGGGAAAAAATCTTGGATCACAAAAGTAGACTTAGGGAACTCAGTGACTCCATCAAACATAACATCCATGTCATATGAGTTACAGAAGAAGAATAGAGAGAAAAAGGAGAAGGTTTATTTGAGGAAATTATACCTGAAAAATTCCCTAATCTGGGGAAGGAAATGACATCCAGATTCAGGGGGCACAGAGAACTACTATCAAAGTTAACAAAAACAGGCCAACAGCAAGACATATTGTAACTAAATTTGCAGAATATAAAGAAAAAGTCCTAAAATCAGCAAGACAATGGAAGACCAATAAGATTAGCAGCAAAACTCCACAGAAACTTGGCAGGCCAGAAGAGAGTGGCATATTATATTTAAGCATGGAATGGGAACAATCTGCAGCCAAGAATACTCTATCTAGCAAGGCTATCATTCAGAATAGGAGAGATAAACAGTTCCCCACACAAACAAAAACTAAAGGAGTTTGTGACCACTAAAACAGCCCTGTATGAAATATTAAAGGGATTCTTTGAGTGGGAAAGAAAGACCAAAAGTGACAAAGACTAGAAAGGAAGAAAGAAAGTCTTCAGAAATATTGACAAAACAACTAATAAAATGGAACTAAATTCGTATCTATCAATAATTACTTTGAATGTAAATGGACTAAGTGCTCTAATCAAAAGACATAAAGTATCAGAAAGAATATAAAAACAAGACCCAGCTATATGCTGACTACAAGAGACTCATTTTAGACCCAAACACCTGAAGATTGAAAGTGAGGGGATGGAGAAACATTTATCATGCTAATGGACATCAAAAGAAAGCCAGAGTAGCCATACTTAGACAAATTAGATTTTATTTATTTATTTTTTACAAACTAGATTTTAAACCAAAGACTGTAACAAGAGATGAAGAAGGGCACTATATCATAATAAAGGGGTCTACTCAGCAAGAAGATCTAACAATTGTAAATATTGATGCCCCCAATTTGGGAGCACCCAAATATATAAAACAACAAGAATAAAGGAACTCATTGATTATAATACAATAATAGTAGGGGACTTGAACACCCCACTTACATCAATGGATAGATCATCTAAGCAAAAAATCAACAAGGAAACAATGGCTTTAAATGACACACTGGACCAGATGCACTTAACAGATATATTCAGAACATTTCATCCTAAAGCAGCAGAACACATATTCTTTTCAAGTGCACATGGGACATTCTCCAGAAGAGGTCACAAACTGGGTCACAAGTCAACCCTCAACAAAGATAAAAGATTGAGATCATACCATGCATATTTTCAGGCCACAATGCTAAAAACTTGAAGTCAACCACAAAAAAAAAATTTTTTTTTGGCTATACCACAAATATATGGAGGTTAAGGAACATCCTACTAAAGAATGAATGGGTTAACCAGGAAATTAAGGGAGAAATTTTAAACAGTACATAGTAGCAAATGAAAATGAAAACATGGCAGTCCAAACCTTTGGGATGCAGCAAAGGTGGTCCTAAGAGGGAAGTATATAGCAACAGGCTTACTTAAAGAAGCAAGCAAAGTCTCAAATACACAACTTAACATTACATCTAACGGAGCTAGAAAAGGAACAACAAATAAAGCCTAAGACCAACCAAAGAAGGGAAATAGTAAAGATTAGAGCAGAAATAAATGATAAAGAAGGGTGCATGAGTGGCTCAGTTTCTTAAGTATTCTGCTCTTGATTTCAGCTCAGGTCATGATCTCAGGGTTGTGAGATCAAGCCCCATGTTAGGCTCCACATGGAGCCTGGTTAAGATTCCCTTTCTCCCTCTCCCTCTGCTTCTACCAACACCCTCTCCCTCTCCTATGGTGCACCCTCTCTAAAAGAAAGAAAGAAATGATATAAAAACAAACAAACAAACAAAACAGTAGAACAAATCAGTGAAAACAGGAGCTGATTCCTTGAAAAATTAATAGAACTGATGAACACCTAGCCAGACTTATCAAAAGGAAAAGAGAAAGGAGCCAAATAAATAAAATCACGTATAAAAAAGGAGACATCACAACCAACACCACAGAAATACAAACAATTCTAAGAAAATACTATGGAAAATCATATGCCAACAAATTGGATGATTTGGAAGAAATGGATAAATTCCTAGAAACATATAACTACAAAAACTGAAACAGAAAGAAATAGAAAACTTGAACAGACTGATAACCAGCAAAGAAATTGAATCAGTAATCAAAAATCTCCCAACAAACAAAATTCCTGGGCCAGATGGCTTCCCACGGGAATTCTACCAGACATTTAAAGGGGAATATCTACGTGAACCGCAGCCCCACCCCCGACAGAAACCTGGAGCGACTGTCGCGCGCACGTGAACTGCAGCCTCCGAGATGGAAACCCGGTGTGCCGGGGTCGTGCGGGTGAACTGCAACCCCCGGGGTGGAAACCCCGAGCGCTGGAGTTGCGCGTACATGAAATGGGAGCAGCTGGGGGATTGAGAAGCACAGAGGGCAGAGACGTGCCCCGACCTGGAGGCAGGACAGGGAGCCCTGCGGAGTGGCGCACAACCCAGGACGCTGCAGTTTATAGCAGCATGGACAGAAATGGAGACAGTGTGGCCTGGAGAGCTCACTGAAGAACAGACTGAGGTCTCTCTGCTCGGAGGCAGAGGGTTGGAAATGGTCTCTTCTGTTCTGACTCGCGGAAGAGACGCAGAAAGCTGCCAGGGAAAGGTGCCAGAGAACAAAAGCCCCAAAGACTGATTCCCGCTGAGCCCATCCCCCACCACAGGGGTGCAGGGCAACTCTGCCCAAACAGGGTTGCCTGCGTAACAGTGCGGCAGGCCCCTCCCGCAGAAGACAGGCTGGGAAAACAAGAGGCCAGCAACCCTAAGGTCCCAAGAAAACAGGTGCATCTTGCTTGGGTTCTGGTCAATAATTTGGACTCTATACATTCCCTCAAACACCCATCAACAGAATGACTAGGAGGAGGAGCCCCCAAAACAGAAAAGACTCAGAGATTATGACTTATGCTGCAGATTTACAAATGGATGCAGATATAACCAAGATGTCAGAGATGGAATTCAGGCTAGCAAATGTGAAGACAATGGCTAGAATGGAGAATTCAATTAATGGCAACATAGAGTCTCTAAGGGCAGAAATAAAAGGTGAATTGGCAGAACTTAAAAATGCTATCAATGAGATCCAATCCAATCTAGATAATCTAACAGCTAGGGTAACTGAGACAGAAGAGAGAATAAGTGATCTGGAAGACAGTATAATAGATAAAAAGGGAAAAGAGGAGGCCAGGGAAAAACAACTCAGAATCCATGAAAATAGAATCAGAGAAATAAGTGACACCATGAGGCATTCCAATGTCAGAATAATTGGAATCCCAGAGGGAGTGGAGAGAGAGAGAGGGCTAGAAGATGTATTTGAGCAAATCGTAGCTGAGAACATCCCTAATCTGGGGAATGAAACAAACATTCGAGTCCTAGAGGCAGAGAGGACCCCTCCTAAGATCAAGGAAAACAGGCCGACACCCCGGCATGTGATAGTAAAACTTGCAAATCTTAGAACCAAGGAAACCATCTTAAGGGCAGTTAGGGGGAAGAGATTCCTTACGTACAGAGGGAGGAACATCAGAATAACGTCAGACCTATCCACAGAGACCTGGCAAGCCAGAAAGGCCTGGAAAGACATATTCAGGGTACTAAATGAGAAGAACATGCACCAAGAATACTTTATCCGGCAAGGCTTTCATTTACAATGGATGGAGAGATGCAGAGCTTCCATGACCGGCAGAAGTTGAAAGAATATGTGACCGCTAAGCCGGCCCTGCAAGAAATATTAAGGGGGGTTCTATAAAAGGAGAAAGACCCCAAGAGTGATCTACAACAGAAATTTACAGGGACAATCTATAAAAACAACGTCTTCACAGGCAACATGATGACAATTAATTCATATCTTTCAATAATCACTCTCAACATGAATGGCCTAAACGCTCCCATAAAATGGCACAGGGTTCCAGATTGGATAAAAAGACAGGACCCATCCATATGCTGTCTACAAGAGACTCATTTTGAACCTAAAGATACATCCAGACTGAAAGTGAAGGGATGGAGATCTATCTTCCATGCCAGCAGACCTTAAAAGAAAGCTGGGGTAGCAATTCTTAGACAAATTAGATTTTAAACTAAGTCTGTAATAAGAGACACAGAAGGACACTATATCATTCTTAAAGGGTCTATCCAACAAGAAGATCTAACAATTGTAAATATCTATGCCCCCAACAAGGGAGCAGCCATCTACATAAGCCAACTGTTAACCAAAATAAAGAGTCATATTGATAACAATACGTTAATTGTAGGAGACCTCAATACTCCACTCTCAGCAATGGACAGATCATCTAAGCAGAAAATCAACAAGGAAACAAGAGCTTTAAATGATACATTGGACCAGATGGACCTCATAGATATTTACAGAACATTCCACCCTAAAAAAACAGAATACTCATTCTTCTCGAACGCACATGGAACTTTCTCCAGAATAGACCATATAGTGGGTCACAAATCAGGTCTCAACTGATACCAAAATATTGAGATTATTCCCTGCATACTCTCAGACCACAATGCTCTAAAACTGGAACTCAATCACAAGAAAAAATTTGGCAGAAATTCAAACACTTGGAAGCTAAAGACCACTCTGCTCAAGAATGTTTGGGTCAACCAAGAAATCAAAGAAGAACTTAAAGAATTCATGGAAATCAATGAGAATGAAAACACATCAGTCCAAAACCTATGGGATACTGCAAAGGCAGTCCTAAGGGGGAAATACATAGCCATCCAAGCCTCACTCAAAAAAATAGAAAAATCCCAAATTCACCAACTAACTCTACACCTTAAAGAACTAGAGAAAAAGCAACAAACGATGCCTAAGCCATGCATTAGAAGAGAAATAATTAAAATTAGAGCAGAAAGCAATGAATTAGAAACCAGAAACACAGTAGATCAGATCAACGAAACTAGAAGTTGGTTCTTTGAAAGAATTAATAAGATTGATAAACCACTGGCCAGACTTATCCAAAAGAAGAGATAAAGGACCCAAATTAATAAAATGATGAATGAAAGGGGAGAGATCACGACTAACACCAAGGAAATAGAAACAAGTATTAGAAATTATTATCAACAACTATATGCCAATAAACTGAGCAATCTGGATGAAATGGAGGCCTTCCTGGAAACCTATAAGTTGCCAAGGCTGAAACAGGAAGAAATTGACAACCTGAATAGGCCAATAACCAGTAACGAGATTGAAGCAGTGATCAAAAACCTCCCAAAATACAAGAGTCCAGGGCCTGATGGATTCCCTGGGGAATTCTACCAAACATTCAAAGAAGAAATAATACCTATTCTACTGAAGCTGTTTCAAAAAATAGAAACAGAAGGAAAACTTCCAAACTCATTCTATGAGGCCAGCATTACCTTAATCCCCAAACCAGGCAAAGACCCCATCAAAAAGGAGAATTTCAGACCGATATCCCTGAAGAATATGGATTCCAAAATCCTCAACAAAATCCTAGCTAATAGGATCCAACAATACATTAAAAGGATCACCCACCATGACCAAGTAGGATTTATCCCCGGATGCAAGGGTGGTTCAACATTTGCAAATCAATCAGTGTGATAGAACACATTAATAAGAGGAGGGAGAAGAACCATATGGTCCTCTCACTTGATGCAGAAAAAGCATTGGACAAAATACAACATCCTTTCCTGATTAAAACTCTCCAGAGTATAGGGATAGAGGGAACATTCCTCAAGCTCATAAAATCCATCTATGAAAAACCCACAGCGAATATCATCCTCAATGGGGAAAAGCTGAGAGCCTTTCCCTTAAGATCAGGAACATGTCAAGGGTGCCCACTCTCACCACTGTTGTTCAACATAGTACTAGAAGTCCTAGCAACAGCAATCAGACAACAAAAAGAAATAAAAGGTATTCAAATTGGCAAAGAAGAAGTCAAACTCTCTCTTTTCGCAGACGACATGATACTTTATGTGGAAAACCCAAAAGACTCCACCCCCAAATTACTAGAACTCATCTAGCAATTCAGTAATGTGGCAGGATACAAAATCAATGCACAGAAATCAGTTGCTTTCTTATACACTAACAACGCAACTGTAGAAAGAGAAATTAAAGAAACGATTCCATTTACAATAGCACCAAAAACCATAAGATACCTCGGAATAAACCTAACCAAAGTGGTAAAGGACCTATACTCTAGGAACTACAAAACACTCATGAAAGAAATTGAAGAAGACACAAAAAGATGGAAAAATATTCCATGCTCATGGATCGGAAGAATAAACATTGTTAAAATGTCTATGCTACCCAGAGCAATCTATACCTTCAATGCCATCCCGATCAAAATTCCAATGACGTTTTTCAAAGTGCTGGGAAAAACAATCCTAAAATTTGTATGGAATCAGAAAAGACCCCAAATCGCCAAGGAGATGTTGAAAAAGAAAAACAAAGCTGGGGGCATCACGTTGCCCAATTTCAAGCTATATTACAAATCAGTGATCACCAAGACAGCATGGTACTGGCACAAAAACAGACATACAGACCAATGGAACAGAATAGAGACCCCAGATATGGACCCTCAACTCTATGGTCTAATAATCTTTGACAAAGCAGGAAAAAACATGCAATGGAAAAAAGAGAATCTCTTCAATAAATGGTGCTGGGGAAATTGGACAGCCACTTGCAGAAAAATGAAACTCGACCATTCTCTAACACCTTTCAGAAAGATAAACTCAAAGTGCTGAAAGACCTCAATGTGAGACAGGAATCCATCAAAATCCTAGAGGAGAACATAGGCAGTAACCTCTTTGACATCAGCCACAGCAACTTCTTTCAAGATACATCTCCAAAAGCTAGTGAAAGAAAAGCAAAAATGAACCTTTGGGACTTCATCAAGAGAAAGAGCTTCTGCACAGCAAAGGAAACAGTCAACAAAACAAAGGGGCAACCCACAGAATGGGAGAAGATATTTGCAAATGACACTACAGATAAAGGGCTGGTATCCAAAATCTATAAAGAACTCCAACTCAACACCAAAAAACAAATAATCAAGTCAAAAAGTGGGCAGAAGAGATGAACAGACACTTCTCTGAAGAAGACATACAAATGGCTAACAGATACATGAACAAATGTTCATCATGATTAGCCATCAGGGAAATTCAAATCAAAACCACATTGAGATACCACCTTACACCAGTTAGAATGGCCAAAATGGACAGGGAAAGAAACAACAAATGTTGGAGAGGTTGTGGAGAAAGGGAACCCTCTTACACTGTTGGTGGGAATGCAAGTTGGTACAGCCACTTTGGAAAACAGTGTGGAGGTTGCTCAAAAATTTAAAAATAGAGCTACCCTATGACCCAGCAGTTGTACTCCTGGGTATTTACCCCAAAGACACAGATTTAGTGAAAAGAAGGGCCATATGCACCCCAATGTTCATAGCAGCAATGTCCGCAATAGCCAAACTGTGGAAAGAGCCGAGATGCCCTTCAACAGATGAATGGATAAAGAAGATGTGGTCCATATATACAATGGAATATGACTCAGCCATCAGAAAAGATGAATACCCAACTTTTACATCAACATGGATGGGACTGGAGGAGATTATGCTAAGTGAAATAACTCAAGCAGAGAAAGTCAATTATCATATGGTTTCATTTATTTGTGGAACATAAGGAATAACATGGAGGACATTAGGAGAAAGAAAGGAAAAATGGGCGGGGGGAATTGGAGGGAGAGATGAACCATGAGAGACTATGGACCTGAGAAACAAACAGAGTTTTAGAGGGGAGGGGGGAGGGGGGATTGGTTAGCCCAGTGATGGGTATTAAGGAGGGCATGTACTGCATGGAGCACTGGGTGTTATACGAAAACAATGGATCGTGGATCACTACATCAAAAACTAGTGATGTATTGTATGGTGACTAACATAACATAATAAAATTAAAAAAAAAAAGAAATTCTACCAAATCAAATCCAACAGTATGTTAAAAGAATCATTCACCATAATCAACTGGGATTTCCTCCTGGGTTGCAAGGGTGGTTCAATATTCACAAATCAACGTGATACATCACATTAATAAAAGAAAGGATAAGAACCATATGATTCTCTCAATAGACACAGCAAAAGCATTTGACAAAGTGAGTAACATCCATTCTTGATAAAAACACTCAACAAAGTAGGGTTAGAGGAAATATACCTCAACATAATAAAGGCCATATATGAAAAACCCACAGCTAATATCCTTCATGGTGAAAAACTGAGAAGTTTTCCTCTAAAGTCAGGAAGAAGACAGGGATGTCCACTCTCGTCACTGTTATTTAACATAGTACTGGACATCCTAGCCTCAGCAATCAGACAACAAAAAGAAATAAAAGGCATTCAAATCAGCAAGGAAAAAGTCAAACTTTCACTATTTGCAGACAACATGAAACTCTATGTAGAAAATCCAAAAGACACCACCAAAAAATTGCTAGAAGTGACACGAATTCAGTAAAGTCACAAAATCAATGAACAGAAGTCTGTTGCATTTCTATACACAAATAATGCAGCAGCAGAAAGAGAAATCAAGGAATTGATCCCATTTACAACTGCACCAAAAACCGTAAGATACCTAGCAATACACCTAACTAAAGAGGTAAAAATCTGTACTCTGAAAACCATAAAACACTGGTGAAAGAAACTGAAAAGGACACAATGTAATGGAAAAACATTCCATGCTCATGGGTTGGAAAACAAATATTGTTAATATGTTTATACTACCAAAAACAACCTATATATTTAATGAAATTCCTATCAAAATACTACCAACCTTTTTCACAGAGCTAAAACAAACAATCCTAAAATTTGTAAGGAAGCACAAAAGACCCCAAATAGGCAAAGCAATCTTGAAAAGGAACAGTAAAGCTGGAGGCATCATAATTCTGGACTTCAAGATATACTACAAAGTTATAGTGATCAAGACAGTATGGTATTGGCACAAAAACAGACACATAGATCAATGGAGCAGAATAGAAAATGCAGAAATGGATCCACAACTATATGGTCAACTAATTTCAGAGAAAGCAGGAAAGAATATTCAAGGAAAAAAGACAGTCTCTTCAACAAATGGTGTTGGTAACACTGGACAGCAACATTCAAAAGAATGAAACTGGACCCCTTTCATACCCCATACACAAAAATAAACTCAAAATGGATGAAGGACCTAAATATGAGACAGGAAACCATCAAAATCCTAGAGGAGAACACAGGAAGTAACCTCTTTGACATCAGCCATAGTAACTTCTTACTAGATATGTCTTGTGAGGCAAGGGAAACAAAAGCAAAAATAAATTTTGGGACTTCATCAAGATAAAAAGCTTCTGCACAGCAAAAGTAACAATCAACACAAGTAAAAGGCAACTGTTGGAATTGGGAGAAGATATTTGCAAATGACATATCTGATAAATGGTTAGTATAAAGAACTTTTCAAATTCAATACCCCCCAAAAAACAAATAATCCAGTTAAGAAATGGCCAGAAGACATGAATATATATTTTTCTAAAGAAGCCATACAGATGGTTAACAGACACGAAAAATGCTAAATATTATTCACCATCAGGGGAATGCAAATCAAAACTATATTGAGACATCACCCGACACCTGCCAGAATGGCTAAAATAACCAATACAGGAAACAGCAGATGTTGGCAAGGATGTGGATAAAGGGGAACCCGCTTGCACTGTTGGTGGGAATGCAAACTAGTGCAGCCACTCTGGAAAATGGAAGGTATTAAAAAAGTTAAAAATAGAACTACCCTACAATCTAGCAATTGCACTCATAGGTATTTACCCAAAGGATACAAAAACACTGATTATAAGGGATACATGCACACTTATGTTTATAGCAGCATTATCAACAGTAGCCAAATTATGGAAAAAGCCCAAATATTCATCAACTGATGAATGAATAAAGAAGATATTGGTATATATATATATATATATATATAGTATATAAATACACAATGTAAATAAATACACAAATATATATATTTTTTTGTCTGGTAATGTCTGGTAGATATTCCCCTTTAAATGTCTGGTAGAATTCCTGTGGGAAGCCATCTGGCCCAGGAATTTTGTTTTTTGGGGGATTTTTGATTACTGATTCAATTTCTTTGCTGATTATCAGTCTGTTCAAGTTTTCTATTTCTTTCTGTTTCAGTTTTTGTAGTTATATGTTTCTAGGAATTTATCCATTTCTTCCAAATCATCCAATTTGTTGGAGATATATATATGCATATATATGGATATATATGGATATATATATATATATGCAATGGAATATTATTCAGCCATAAAAAGGAATGAAATCTTGCAAGAACATTGATGGATCTAGAGAGTATTATGCTAAGTAAAATAAGTCACTCAGAGAAAGACAAATACCATATGATTTCACTCATATGTGGAATTTAAGATCAAAACTGATGAACATAGGGGAAAATTAGGAACAGATTGGCAAGCCAGAAAACAGACTCTTAACTATAGGGAACAAACTGAGGGTTGCTGGAGGGGAGGTGGGCAGGGGAGATGTGTTAAACGGGTGATGGTATTAAGGAGGGCACTCGCAAGGGCACTTGGGTGTTGAATTTAAGTGATGAATCACTAAATTCTACACCTGAAATTAATATTACATTGTATGTTAACTAGCTGGAATTTATATAAAAGCTTGAAAGTAGAAAAAAATAACGTCTGTTTTCTTCTATGTGAATATTGCTACTCCAGCTTTTTTTTGCTTCCATCTGCATGGTAAATATTTTTCCATCCCTTCACTTTCAATCTGTCTGTGTTTGTAGGACTGAAGTGAATGTCTTACAGGCAGTATATAGATGGTTCTTCTTTTTTTATCCATTTAGTCACTGTATGTCTTTTGATCAAAGTATTTTGTCCATTTGCATTCAAAGTAATCACTGATAGGTAGGTACTTATTGCCATTTTGTTACTTGTTTTACAGTTGTTTTTATAGTTCTTCTCTATTATTTTCTTCTCTTGCTCTCTTCTGTTGTGGTGTGATAACTTTCTTTTGTGATATGTTTGTATTCATTTCTCTTTATTTTTTTGCGTATCTGTTACAGATTTTTTTTAGGATTCTAGGGAATTTTATTTTATTTTATTTTTATTATGTTCAGTTAGCCAACATATAGTACATCACCAGTTTTTGAAGATTTTTTATTTGTGGTTACCATTAGGCTCATATATAACATCTTATGCATATAGCAGTCTATATTAAGTTGATGGTCACTTAAATTTGAGCACTATATTTTTACTCCCCCTTGTATGTGTATGGTGTTATGCTTTACATTCCTTTGTTTTGTTAAACCCTTGACTAATTTTAATAGATATAATTTATTTTAGTGTTGGGGTGCCTGGGTGGCTCAGTTGGTTAAGTGTCTGCCTTCAGCTCAGGTCATGATCCCAGGGTCCTGGGATGGAGCCCTGAATTGGGCTCCCTGCTCAGCCGGGAGTCTGACTCTCCCTCGGTCCCTCCCCCTGCTTGTGCTCTCTCTCTCTCTCAAATAAGTAAATAAAATCTTTAAAAAAATAATTGATTTCAGTTCTTTTGTGCTTTAAACTCTGTATTAGTTTTATAAGTGATTAATCTACCACATTTATTATGTTTGTATGTACCTGTGTAATTTTTTCCTTATTTTTTTTACTCCTGATTATAGCCTTTTCCTTCCACCCAAAGAATTATTTTTAACCTTTCTTGTAAGGCTGGTTTAGTGGTGATAACATCTTCAACTTGTATTTGAGAAACTATCTCTTCTTATATTCTAAATGCTAGCCCTGCTGAAGAGTATTCTTGGTTGTTGATTTTTTTCCTTTCAGCACTTTGAATATATCATGCCACTCCCTTCTGACTTGGAATGTTTCTGCTGAAAAATTAGCGCTTAGCCTTATGGGGTTTCCCTTGTATGTGACATTCTTCTTTTGTCTGGCTGCTTTTAAAATTCTATTGTTGTCACTACTTTTTGCAATTTTAATTATTATGTGTCTTGGTGTGGAGCTCGTTGGGTTGATTGTGTTGGGGAATCTCTGTGCCTCCTGGATATGGATGTCTGTTTCCTTCCCCAGATTGGGTATGGTTTCAGCTATTATTTATTCACATAAATTCTCTGCCCCCTTTTCTCTCTTTGTCTTCTGTGATCCTTATAATGCAAATGTTATTATGCATGATGATGTCACTGAGTTCTCTTAACCCATCTCATCTTTTTATTATTCTCTTCTCCTTTTCTGTTCAGCTTGGTTGCTTTCCCTTACTCTGATTTCCAGCTCACTGACCCATTCTTCTGCCTTTTGTAATCTGCAATTGATTTCCTCTAGTGTATTTTTTATTTCAGTTATTGACTTATTCACTTTTGATTGGTTCTTTTTTATATTTTCTGTCTCTTTGTTGAAGGTCTCACTGAAATGCTCCACACTTTTCTCAAGTCCAGTATCTTTAAGACCATTACTTTGAATTGTCTATCAGGCATTTTGCCTATCTCTGTTTCATTTAGCTCTTCTGCTGTAGTGTTGCCCTGTTCATTCATTTGGAACATATTCCTCTGTCTCCCTATTTTGTCTGTCTCTATTTCTATGTATTAGGAAATTAAGTTATATCTTCTGATCTTCCAAGTAGTGGCCCTATGAAGAAGAGGTCTTGTGCTGCCCTATAACACAATGTTCCCTGTTCAACTGAACTAGGCACTTCAGGAGTGTCTCCTATTTGTGTTGTGTGTGGCCAAATGTTGTGGCTGAATCTCATTTGCTTTCAGTCCAGTCTGCTGCAATGGCCCACTTTGCCTGTTGTGGGCAGAATTTTGTCCTTTTGTTGATAAGGGGCCTGTCTGGGTCTTCCATGGGCTTATAGTTGTGTCACACCAAATGCTTGTCCTCAGCCTGGTTGTCAGGCCTGTTGTTGCACCTAACTGCAAGGCTCTCTCCCTGCATCATCCCCTGAGAGACTTTTGTTGGTGGATGGGTCTGACAATCAGATCAGAGACCTGTCCCCAATCAGTCTGACCTGGCTGTAGACATACCAACTGTCAGGGCACTCTCTCCACACTTCCAGTTATGAGTTTTGACTGCTGAGACTGCACTCAAGCTGGTGTGTCTTATTATTTTCCCTTCTCCCCAGGGCAGAAGTGACTTTGGAGTTGTGCCAGTCCCTGCTGGGGCTGCTTGGAAAATAAGAGGTAACAGGAGCTGCTTTGGAAGGACTGCTGTTTGGTGGGACAGTTTGGACGAAGTGACTTTGGAGTTGTGCCAGTGCCTGCTGGGGCTGCTTGGAAAATGAGAGGTGACAGGAGCTGCTTTGGAAGGACTGCTGTTTGGTGGGACAGTTTGGATGGTGCACATCCACAGGAGAACATGATGGCGGGGTACACAATATTAGCAAGGTAGATGGAGGGTGTTCACACTGATTCCCACAGTGTCCAGTTATCTACACTGGGGAGAGGGGGGGAGAAAGAGCACCTGTCCGCTCTTTTGTTCTTGGAGAAATCTCCAAAAGATCCCTGCCCCTCCAGCACATGTTCTGAGATTAATAATAAATCTCCTTCACATATACTCCAGGCACTTTTCAAAGTGCTACTTGTATACTGTATCTCAATGGGATTGTCTCTTTAAGGGTGAGGCTCAGTTTCTTATCACGCAATTGCTCATGCCAAAAGACCTGGGCATAATTTATATGCCTCCTTCTCTCTCATTCACCACTCCAGAGCATCAGTAAGTCCTGTCAATTTTACATGCAAAATATATCAAAAAACTATGCACTCTTTTTTCTCCATGACCATCACTTAGGACTAAGCCATCACCATCTCACCTGGACTACTTTAATATCCTTCTAATTGGTCTCCATATTTCCTCTCATCTCATTCTATAATAAAAGTATCACATGAATACCAGACTGATCTTTTTAAGATGTAAATCAGATCATGCCACAGCCCTGCTATAAGTGGTTTCCCATTTTACTTGACACCCAAATCCTTGCTATGCCCTACAAGTCTCTGCATTATCCCCCAAGAATACTTCTCCAGCTCATCTCACAGTATTTTTCCCTCCATGCTCACTCCTCCAGATACACTGGCCTATTTTCTTTTCTTCAAACATACCATTCTCCTCATTTTCTGTCTCAGGGCCTAGACACATACTTTTTCTTTGGACTTGGACAATTTCTCTCCATTTATTTACATGAGTTAATGTCTTATCTTTCAGCCTAGCTAGCTAGTTAAATGTTAATACCTTAGAAAATTTTGCTTTGAGCCCCCAAACTAAGCCAGACAATTTCCCTGTCATGATCTATTATCCTATTCTTTACTCTTCCTTAATAGCACTTTTCATATTCTATAATTATGCATTTATTTTGTGATTATTTAAGAGCTGTCTTCCTCCAAGTGCTGTGAGGAAAGCTCCACCCACCAAGGGAGATGACCCTCATGGAAGTTTCTTCAGGCTCTCCTTCAAGTCTCTGCTTCTTACAGAATCTCCAAAATCTTTGCTTTCTATTCCTATAGAGAACCATGTCTACCTTATACTATCCACCCACCCTTGCCCCTGCCAACTAATTCTCAACTGGAACAGAACATTTACAATTACTTTGGGTCTCAGAAATGCCAACACTCTTGTCTCAGTTACCAGATGGCTGAGACAGGACTCTTGGATTTTGAAAATTCAATAGTCAGAGCTTCAAATGTGACCCTAAAAAATTAAAACATGCAGTCATTTGTCAATTGTCAATGAAGAAATTAAATCAAATGTGGTGTGTTGGAATGAATTACTAATGAGCAGTCCCATCATCTGTATCTCAGCTTGGCTCTGCAGTTTGCTACTCATTGGCAGTATGATATCACGGTTAAGTGTGTGGTATCTGGAGGCAGACTGCCTTTTCTCTTTTTTTATTGAAATATATCATATATACAGAAAAGCACAAAAATTATATGTGTACAGATCACTGAATGTCACAGAATGAATACATCTATGCAACAACACTCAGATCAAGAGACAGAACATTACCAGCACCCTAGAAGTACCATTCCTCCCATTCCCTTGTAGTAACTCCACACCCCACCAGTGGAAACCATTAAACTTGCTTCTAACACAATAGGTTAGTTTTGCCTGTTTTTGTAATTTACATAAATGGAATCATACCATATTTACTCTTCTTCTCTAGCTTCTTTTTCTCAATGTTATGTTTGTGATATTCAACCATATTGCTCTAATAGATGTAGTTGTTTCACTTTCACTGCTTTATAGTATTTCATTGTGTGAATGTACAGCAATATATTTATCTAGATCATTCTGCTATCCACGGCCATTAAGTAGTTTCTAATTATTGACAATTATAAATAGTGCTGCTATAAACATTTCTATACATGCCTTCTGGTGAACATGTATGCATTTCTGATGGGTATATGCCTAGGTATGGAATGGATGGGTCATTATGTGTGCATACATTCAGTTTTTGTAGATGTTGCCATTTTTCCAAAGTGGTTGTACTATTTTGTATTTCCATCAGCAGTATGTGAGTTTTAGTTGCTCTGAATCCTCATCAAAACTTAGGGCTTTTGTATTTTTTATTTTAATCATTCTGGTTATTGTGGAGTAACATCTCATTATGGTTTCCTTTTGCATTTCCCTGATAACTAATAATATTGAGCACCTTTTCTATAGATTTATTGGCCATTTGTATATCTGCTTTTCTGAAGTGCCTATTCAAGTCCTTTCTTATTTTTCTACTGGTCTGCCTTTTCTCATTAATTTGTAGGGGATATGTCTATATATATCTATATCATCTATATCATCTATCTATATCTGGATATACATCTGTTGTCAAATACATGCATTGAAACATCTTCCTCTAATCTGTGGCTAGAGTAGTTTTCTTCTTTCTTATTTATGTCTTTTGATGAACAGAAGTTCTTAATCTTAATATACTCTATTTTTAAATGATTAACACTTTATTCTGTTTAAAAAATCATTGTCTCCTCCAAGACTGCCTGGGTTTGAATACTGGCTTCACCACTTTTTACCTATATGACTTTGGGCAAATTACTTAACCTCTTTATCCTTCGGTTTTTCTCATTAGAAAATTGCTTCATAGGGTTCTTATGAAGATTAAAGGAGGAAATGCATGTGAAATAGTTTAACACCACACAGGGCACATAGCAAGTAATCAATGAATGTTTATTATTTTTTATCTTAGATTACATTTTCTATTAGTATTTATAATTTGGAAGTTCATACACTTTTGGGTGCATTTATCTCTTAAATATTAAGATCTTCTTTACTTACATTACACAGCAGTTTAGAAATCAGACTGTTACCACTACAGGTAATATTTGCTTTTCAGCATCTTAATTTTTTAGAATCAAAACAATAAAAAAAATTTGAGCCAAAATAAATTTCAGACTATAGCACACCATGTCTTCAATGATAACTGATGGTATCTCACTGATCTAGGTTGTAAGAGGTACATATGTGCCAGCATAGAGACATGGGATTCCTAAGCAAAGATATGTAAGCAAGGATTCTAAAGAATAGTGGATAAGGTAATGGCTTGACAATTGTTGAATTTATACATCCAGGTGGAGTTAATGGGTAGGCAGGAGAAAAATCTTGTTAAAAAATAGAAATTTTGAAAGCATTCACATATACATAGTAGTTGAAGTCCTAGGAGCAAATTAATCCTCCTGGGGATAGTGTATACCTTTATGGATTTCCAATATTTAAAAATGGACTAAGAAGAGAAGGCAGTTTACAGACAAATATCCCTTATGAACATGGATGCAAAGTTTCTCAACAAGATACTAGCTAATAGAACCTAACAGTACATTAAAATGATTATTCACAAGGACCAAGTGGAATTTATTCCTGGGCTGCAAGGCTGGTTCAACATCTGCAAATCAATCAACGTGATACACCACATTAATAAAAGAAAGGATAAAAACCATATGATCCTCTCAATAGATGCAGAAAAAGCACTTGACAAAATATAGCATCCTTGCCTGATAAAAACCCCCAAGAAAGTAGGAATAGAAGGAACATACCTCAACATCATGAAGGCCATCTACAAAAGAACCCCACTTAATATCATCTGCAATTGGGAAAAACTGAGAGCTTTCCCCTGAGGTCAGGAACATAGCAGGAATGTCTACCTTCACCACTGTTGTTCAACATAGTACTGAAAGTCCTAGCCTCAGCAATCAGACAACAAAAAGAAGTAAAGGCATCCAAGTCAGCAAGGAAAACGTCAAACTTTCACTATTTGCAGACAACATGATACTCTATATAGAAAACCCAAAAGATTCCACCAAAAAATTGCTAGAACTGATACAAGAATTCAGCAAATTCACAGCATATAAAATCAATGCACAGAAGTCTGTTGCATTTCTATACACGAATAATGAAGCAGCAGAAAGAGAAATCAAAGAATTGATCCCATTTACAATTGCACCAAAACCATAAGATACTTAGGAATAAACCTAACCAAAGAGTTATCAGGGAAACACAAATCAAAACTACAACTCACACCAATCAGAATGGCTAAAATTAACAACTTAGGAAACAACAGATGTTGGCAAGGATGCAGAGAATGGGCAACCCTTTGCACTGTTGATGGGAATGCAAACTGGTGCAGCCACTCTGGAAAACAGTATGGAGGTTCCTCAAAAAGTTAAAAATAGAAACCCTATAATCCAGCAATTGCAGTACTGGGTATTTACTCAAAGGATACAAAAATAGTGATTCAAAGGGGCACACACACTGCAGTGTTTATAGCAGCAATGTCCACAATAGCTAAAACATGGAAAGAGTCCAAATGTCCATCAACTGATGAATGGATAAAGAAGAGGTGATTTTATATATATTATTCAGCCATCAAAAAGAATGAAATCTTGCCATTTGCAACAACGTGGATGGAACTAGAGTGTATTATGCTAAGCAAAATAAGTCAGTCAGAGAAAGACAAATACCATATGATTTCACTCTTATGTGGAATTTAAGAAACAAAACTGATTAACATAGGGGAAGGGAAGAAAAAATAGAATAAGATAAAAACAGAAGGAGGCAAACCATAAGAGACTCTTAACTATAGGGTCCAAACTGAGGGTTGCTGGAGGAGAGGTGGGTGGGGGGTGATGGTCATTAAGGAGGGCACTTGATGTAATGAGTACTGAGTGTTATATGCAACTGATGAATCACTAAATTCTACTCCTGAAACTAATACAGTATATGTTAGCTAACTTGAATTTAAATAAAATATAGAAGGAGGAGGAGGAGAAGTAGAAGAAGGAGAGAAAGCAGTGAAGAAATTAGAAAGGTAGGAGAAAAACTAGGAGAGGCTACCTTCAATATTGGTGGTAAGGAAGGTGACAGAGTAGTCAAGTGTGTGAAGGGCTACAATCAGTTGAAGAGGATTTAATATGAGAAAAACCACTGGATTTGGCAATTCGAATGTCATCCTGTATACAAGTTGGAAAAGGAGGCATACTGTATGAGTCATTCATTTAGCAAATATTCATTGAACACATTCTATGTGATGTTAATGACCTTTAAGCAAAGGCCATCAGGAGCACAGCTGTAGTTAAACAAATTGGATTTTATTTCTTCTTGGAGTTAGACAAGATACACTCTGTGGGGAACCATGGTGTTCCTCTCAGTAAGAGGGTGCTAGAAAGAACCTATTATAAAATTTGGGCTGTGTTGCATAATTTTCAGAAGGAAGTGGGAGTTTTCTCAAGATTAGATGCAGTCAGAAAGTGGAGACAGCTTCATGATGTTGTTTTAGTCTGTGCTTAGAAAAAATTAACTGGCCTTGTTTTGTTTTGTTTTATTTCATTGTACTCTCAGTGTAATGTAGTCTGAGGTTGTGTTCTTTGAGATTGTTTATGTCCAACAGTAGGACAAAATGACCTGGGTTTGAAGTCTAGTTGTGAATGCCAGATCAGTTCTGGAGGTAAGAGTCTGATTATTTTAATTTTTAGTTCCCTCCTTATGGCCAAAGACACACAATGTCATGTTGCAGGACATTAACCCATGATTGATATCCAGATTTTTTCACCCTTATCAGTATTTTCTTGATTAAGATCAGAAGAATGTCCATTGAATGCCATCTGTAGTTGAACCGGGGTTAATTTCTCTTATCCTTCTGTTATAGGATAAGTTTTTGAACCATCAGACATGACTATGGCTGCTTGGTAGCATATAAGACTCCAGACAAAATATATCAGCCAACTATAACACAGTCAGTTGTCAGAAACAATATGACTATTAGTCCTTCTAACAGGTCTTGAAGCCGGGGACCTAGATTATGAAACCCAGGCAATAAAAATATGTCCCAGAATTCATCTGGATCTGTTTCAGAGAGCCAGGTACTTTTCATTTCACTTTAGTCACAGACTGTTCTACTTGTTCTTAGTATTTATATAGATGCAATGAGAAGTATTTGCTATAACACAAACTCCTTTGGCTAGCTAAGAGGAAATCAAAGGCTATATCACTGTCCATGATAACTCTAGTTAATGAATTTAGAATTTGTTGGCCTTTAGAGGAGAAATACTATCATTTAATGACTTCTGGTAAAGTCAGAGACAAGTTTTGAACCAGCTTTAGTAGTTGTATTATCCCGAATGTGGAAATTATAACTCACATGAGGAAGAAATCAATAATCTCCCTGGAAGTTTTCTAGAATAATCTGTGATTATTTTAATTTGGAGAACTCTGGCCAACATATCAAAAGAAACATCATTTGCTGGAACAATGATAGTTTTAAATATCTGGAAATCTCTAACAATTACAACTAATACACAGAATTAATAAGTGTGCAGTCGACAGTTATAAGCCCGATGTCCATGTAAGAAATAGTAGCCTAGTGGAGCACAGTTTGTATTAAGAGCATAAATATTATTTACTATAATAGGAGTGAGTGAATTTTGTGTCCCTTGAGGTACACAGACTTTTTGAGTGGAATCAAACCATTTCTGTAAAGCAAGCTGAAGTACCTCTGAAGATAAACAAATTATTGTAACCAGAGTAACACCCAATATATGACACTATTTTTTCTTTTTTAAATTAAAATACAATTAATCTACAGTGTTATGTTAATTTCAGGTGTACAATAAAATGATGCAACAATTTTACATATTACTCAGTGCTCATCAAAATAAGTGTACTCTTCCTGAAACTAATATTACACTGTATGCCAACTAACTGAAATTCAACTAAAAGCCTTAAAAAAAGGATAAATGTACTCTTGATACCCTTTATCTATTTTGCCCCACCTACCTCCCCTCTGGCAACCACCAGCACATTCTCTCTGTTTGAGTCTGTTCTATTGTTTTTTTCCTCTTTTTTCTTTGTTTATTCATTTGCCTTATTTCTTAAATTCTACATATGAGTGAAATTATATGGCATTTGTCTTTCTCTGACAGACTTATTTCACTTAGCATTATACCCTCTATGTCGATCCATGTTGTTGCAAATGGCAAGATCTCATTCACTCCTTTTTTTTTTTTAAGATCTCATTCTTGTTGATGGCTGAGTAATATTCATATATATATACCATGGATAGACACCTGGATTGGTTTCATATCTTGACTATTGTAAATAATGCTGCAATAAACATAGGGGTGCAGATATCTTTTTCAATTGGTGTTTTCATTTTCATTGGGTAGATACCCAGTAGTAGAATTACTGGATCATATGATAATTCTATTTTTATTTTTTAAGGAACCTCTATACAATTTCCACAGTGCCTACACCAATTTGCATTCCCACTGATGAAAGAAATTAAAGATGACACAAACAAATGGAAAAAATATTACACACTCATGGATTGAAAAAACAAATATTTAAAAAATATCCTTACTACCCAAAGCAATCCACAGATTTAATGCAATCCCTATCAAAATATCAGCAACATTTTTCATAGAACTAGAAGAAATAATCCTACAATTTGCATGGAACTACAAAAGACCCAAAATAGCCAAAACAATCTTCAGAAAGAAGACAAGGCAGGACATATCACAATCCCAGGTTTTGAGATACACTACAAAGCTGTAATAATCAAAAGAATATGGCACTGGCATAAAAATAGACACATAGGTCAATGAAACAGTATAGAGAATCCAGAAAAAAACCCATGCTTATATGGTCAATTAATCTATGACAAAGGAGACAAGAACATACAATGGGGAAAAGACTGTCTCTTTAACAAATGTTGTTGGGAAAACTGGGCAGCTACATGCAACAGAATGAAATTGGACCACTTTCTTACACCATACACAAACTCAAAATTAAAGATCTAAATGTGAGACTTGAAACCATAAAATTCCTAGAAGAAAACAGAGACAGTAATTTTTTAACATTGCCTATAGATACATCTTCTAAGGCAAGGGAAACAGAAGGAAAATTAAACTTTTGGGACTACACTAAAACATAAAGCTTCTGCACAGTGAAGGAAACCATCAACAAAAGAAAACAATCTACTGAATGGGAGAAAATATTTGTAAATTATATATCTGATAAGGGGTTAATATTAAGAACTTATATAAGTCAACAACAGAAAAACCCACAAACAATTCAATTAAAAAATGCTCAAAGGGCATGAATGGACATTTTTCTAAAGAAGACAAACAGATGGTCAAGGACACATGAAAGTATGTTCAACATCACTAATCTATCAGGGAAATGCAAATCAAAAGCACAATGAGAAATCACTTTACACCTGTCAGAATGGCTAAATCCAAAACATAAGTCATATGAGCCTATTTTTTATTGTCTAGGTCTTGCTGATAGGATTGTAGTGACCGCAGCATTTTGTTGATGTGAGGTCAAACTTTAATTTTTATGTGATGGAAGGAGGATTAATGATGTGAAAGAAACTTAAGGATCAGATGGGCTTGTTAAAGGGAAATTGTCTTTTGAAAGACTTCAAGAAAAGACTATTAAACTTTCATCAGGTGAGGTGCAAAAGGGTCAGCAACCTGTTAGATTTAGAGCAGTAACTATCAGTGGGAGAAAATGTGTAAGAGAGTTTTGCTCTCTCCTAAATAATAGGAAACCATAAAGGTCAGAAATAATAAGGTGAAGGTAAGAAAGATCATCTTAGTGTTTTAAACGTTATAAAAGTGGAATAATAGGACAAATTTGTAATAAAATAAAAGGACAGGAAAGAGTGTTGAAGAATCAAAAAACTAATATTGTTCCATTGGCTTGGATAGAAGCTGTCCCTCTCTGAAGTCAATAGATTCTGGGGAATTTCTGAGACTCCTGTTTATTATTTCTAGGTAGAATGGATGTTAAGTAGTCAGGAGGAAAGGATGTAGCTATTTTGAACTGGCAAACATGAATGTAAGAATCTATATCTTAGTTTTGTTGCTGTGCCAATTATTAATAGCATCTGATAAGGTCCTTTTCATCAAGTCTCAAGGGCATTTTTTTTCCTAGTGTCTTTTTCAAGATTAAATCTCAAGGTTGCCGATTATGTGGAGGATGCTTAAGTGTGAGTTTTGGAAACAGAGTCCCATACTTGTTAATGATAAACCTGGAGGTATCACACGAGTCCCTTGAAGTAATTAATGATATCTGCTTGTAATATCAAATGCATGAGGTGGTCTATTATTTTATAAGGAGATCTTCTATATATTATAGCTAATGGAAATAATTTAGGACATGAGAGTTCAAGGGTTTCTAAGAGTGTTTTTAATTTTAGTTTCAGAATTCCAACAGTCCTCTCTATTTTTTTTCCCTAAGGACTGTGGATGAAAAATCTATTGACATGTCTGGGTAAAAGATAAAAATTTAGAGTCCCCTAATAGCATTACTAGCAAAATGAATATCTGTTGTTAGAGAAATAAATGGGCATTCTTTTGGTTGGAAAAAAGAAACCAAGCAGGTTTGCTGTGGGAGAAGGGGAATTTACAGGGTCATGGCTCTCCAGTAAGGAAAAGCTTTAACTTCCTCTGAGAATAAACAAACAATAACCATCACATATTCATAGCCTATTGCAGAGAACATGAATGCAGAGAATGTATGAAGTCCATTTGGAAGTGTTTAAAGGTCCCTTAAGCTTTTGGTTTCTATACATGGCCCACTTTTGCAGTTTTACCAAGATTAAGTTGTTGGCAGGTTTGGATATATTTTAGGTCACCCTTGGCAGTACCTCTAACATTGCCCCATCAATGATTGTTGAATATTGTTGCCAGTTTATCTCTGCTATTATATGTAATTTCATGAAGCAATTCACTAAATTCCATTTTAAATTATTTGGTGCTTTCAAATGACCATCTTTAAAATGGCAAATACTATCTTTATGCAATAAGCAACCTAACTTTTCCCATTTTCTTTTCTCTAAATCAGGGACTTGTCTCTGACTGTTAATAAAAAGCTTCTCTCTTCTCTGTGTGATTACAGGAGCAATTATATTGGTTAATGCTGCTTGTTTAGCTTCCCATTCCTCTGAAGCATTACCATGAAATTCTGGGTCTTTGTACCTCACGTGACCTTTTATTTTTATTAAAGCTATGTCCTTAGGTAATAGCAAAACAACTAAAAGTTCAATTTGTCATCATTTTTCCCTTAGGTTTTTATCAAGGTTAAAAACCTCTTCATTTCCAAAGCATTCCAAATTGGTGGATTACCCCAAAAGCACATCTATCAGTAGAAATATTTGCTTTTACTTTCTTCCAGCTGGTAGGCTCAGGTAAGGGCAAATATTTTAGTCAAATGAGATCATTTAATTTCTTGGAGTGGTTTATATTTTAAGAGAGAATTTAGGTCTCTGATAGCATTTTGAAAAATGAACAAATAAAACTAGGTCAAGGCTATTCAAGGCATTCTTTAACAAAATGATTTAAGACCATACTAAAAACACCAAGACTTAACAGAATAATTTGGTCATAAAATGGAACCTCTACTAATGTGGGCATTTTTTAAAAAAAGATTTTATTTATTTATTTGAGAGAGAGAGAATGAGAGAGAGCACATGAGAGGGGGGAGGGTCAGAGGGAGAAGCAGACTCCCTGCCAAGCAGGGAGCCCAATGTGGGACTCGATCCAGGGACTCCAGGATCATGACCTGAGCCGAAGGCAGTCACTTAACCAACTGAGCCACCCAGGCGCCCAATGTGGGCATTTTATAAGAAAAAACAGAATTTTAATTTTCTTCCTTTGATACATTATTTAACAAATTGTATTAAAGGCTCTATGAATGTACCTTTGTTTATATTTATTTAAACATACACAGATATAAAAACATACAAATAAGTTATAATGTATAGTTTTAAGTCAAGCTTTAAAATATAACAGTGGGTATATTAAAAGTAATACATATCATATTACATTTATTATTTGAATGAATAGCTTTTAAAATAAACAAAATCACATCTATTATCCTGTTCACATACCTATAATTCTCTGCAATTCCTATACCTGCTACAATCAATTATTTACATTAATTATCTTTAATTTTTCTTATTTGAGTATAGTTGACACACAATGTTGCATTCATTTCAGGTGTACAATATAGTGATTCAGCTTCTCATTACGCTATGCTCACCACAAGTGTAACTACCATCTGTCACCATAAATGGTATTAGAATATCATTGACTGGGGCACCTGGGTGGCTCAGTTGTTAAGCGTCTGCCCTTGGCTCAGGTCATGGTCCCTGGGTCCTGGGATCGAGCCCCACATTGGGCTCCCCACTAGGCAGGAAGCCTGCTTCTCCCTGTCCCACTCCCCCTGCTTGTGTTCCCTCTCTCGCTGTGTCTCTCTCTGTCAAATAAATAAATAAAATCCTTAAAAAAAAAAAAAAGAATATCATTGACTATATTCCCCATGCTGTGCTTTTTATTCCTGTGGCTAATTTATTCTACAACTGGAAATCTGTATCTTCCACTCACCTTCACCCATTTTTCCCATCCCTTCCCATTTGGCAACCATCAGTTTGTTTAGTTTGTTCTCTGTATTTATAGGTCTGATTATGTTTTTTTGTTTGTTTATTCACTTGCTATGTTTTTTAGAGTCCATATATGAGTAAAATCATATAATATTTGTTTCTCTCAGTTAGGTTTATTTTGCTTGGCATAGTATCCTCTAGGCCCATCTGTGTTGCTGCAAACAGCAAGATCACATCCTTTTTTTTACAGTTGCATAACATCTATATATATATATATATAGAGAGAGATAGATATATACATTCATATATATATTCACATATATATACACACCATGTCTTTATCCATTTGTCTATCAATAGACACTTGGGGGGCTTCCATATCTTGGCTATTGTAAATAATGCAGTAATGAACATAGCCTTGCATATATCTTTTTAAAATAGTATTTTCATTTTCCTTGGGTAAATGCCCACCAGTGGAATTATTGGATCATATGCTATTTCTATTTTTAATTTTTTAAGGAAACTCCATACTGTTTTCCACAGTGGTTGTACAAATTTACATTACCAACAATGAACAAGTGTTCTTTTTTTCTCCATATTCTCACCAAAACTTGTTGTTTCTTGTGTTTTGATTTTAGTCATTCTGACATGTGTAACGTGGTATTTTATTGTGGTTTTGATTTGCATTTCCCTGGTGATTAGTGATGTTGAGCATTTTTTCATGTATATGTTGGCCATCTTTATGTCTTCTTTGGAAAATATCTATTCAGATCCTCTGCCCCTTTTTTAAATCAGATTTTTTTCTATTTTGCTGTTGAATTATATTAGTTCTTTATATATTTTGGATATTAACCCTTATCTGATATATCATTTGCAAATATAGTCTACCATTCAGTAGGTTGCCTTTTTGTAGCTTTAATTAAAGTAACTAATTTGTTCTTTTTTTCTGGACACAAAAAACTCCAGAGGACAAAAATAAAAAATTATCCAGTTACTTTCTCCAACTACATTTATCTTATATGATTTTTTTTTATTTGAGAGGGCAATAAAAGACATATATGTATTATTATCCAAAAGCATATGCATTATCATTAATCCACTGATATTTTAAGAAATGAAAACAAATAAAAATTATGTTTAATACTCGTGTTTTTGTATATATGTGTTTTTTAGAAACTGTACAGGCATTTAAAAATTATTTATTAATTAACTTAGGTCTAACTAAAGTTAATCTAGCAATTATAATTTAGTTAATACATTAAATCTGTACACATTGTAACATTTAAAAAATTAAACCCTTAGTTTTTCTAAGATGGCAGTGAAGTAGGAGGACCTGAGGATTTTCTCGTCCCTTGAACACAACTAGATAACTATCAAATCATTCTAAATACCCCAGGAATAACCTAATGACTGAAAGAACAAACTCCACAGCTAAAGGGAGCAAAGAAGCCACATTGAGGAAGGAAGGATGTGTGGAGACATGGTTTGTGTGGGAAAACCAGATGGCTGGTGCTGCAGAGGGAAGTGAGCCATGGACTTAGAGAATGGCGGGGGGGGGGGTAGGCACAAGGGAATGCATAAGGGGAACAATTCCCCAAAGCCATTGGCTGAGTAAATGAGAGAGGCTGATGTTTGTCAGTTCTTGCAGCCAGCAGGGCTTAAAGACTGGCATTTTAAAGGTTGGATGGCTGGGCTTGGATAGAACCCTGAGGGGATTGTCCTACTCCTGAAGAGAAGGCAAATGAATACCTGAGGGCAGACTGCATAGAAACAGCAATCTGAAGAGCACCTGGGACACACAGGAAGGAGATTATTTGTCCTTCTTGAGTGCAACCCAGAGATGCAGTGTGCACAGAGTCTCTTTTCTGGGGACAAGGGAGCTAGCTGCTGCCATTTTCCTCCCCCACCCTTCAGCATAAACACAGAGCCACCTGTGGTAAGCAGCACCGTGCCAATACCTGACTGCCAAACCTGCTTACACCAGGTTCCACACTCCTGTGTTCTTGTAATACTGCTCTTCTTAGTCAAGCTTGTCCCAGTCCCAGTGTGGCAGGCCATTTCCCAAAAAGACCAGCAGAAACCCCTGCCCATACCACATCTCCTAACCAGAGAGTTATGTAGAACTTCAGTTCTAGTGGAAGAAGAATCAGGTCTAATTTAACAAGCAGACCAGAGCACAGCTCATTAAAACTGGACACATTCTGGCCAAGGACCAAACACTGCCCACTCCAAGAAAGGAGAGCTTCTGCAGACAGCTGGCCTGAAGTATACAATAGGCTCATCACAACAACAGAGCACTTGCAGCACACACCAGAGATACTCCCAGAAGCACCAGGCCCTGGACATTATATGACCTCTTCTTCATAAATCCATTATTCTCAAGAGCAGGAAACATAATGGGCTTTTCTAACACAAAGAAGAAGACAGAGACTTGGACAAAATGCCAGAACGAACAAACTCATTTCAATTGAAACAACAAGATGAGATCATGGCCAGAGATCTAAGTGAAACAGATAAAAGTAACATGCCTGGTGGAGAATTTAAAGCAAAAATCATAAGGATACTCACTAGATTTGAGAAAAGAATGGAAGACTTCAGGGAGGCCCTTAGCACAAAGATAAAAGATTTTAAAAAGAATCAGTCAGAAATGAAAAATGCAATAACTGAAATTGGAAACAGATTTATAATGAATACAAGGCTGGAAGAAGCAGAAGAATGAATAAGTGATATAGAAGATAAAATAATGGAAAATATGAAGCTGAACAAAAGAGAAAGAAGAATCATGGAACATGAGAATAGACTTAGGGATTTCAATGACTCCATCAAACATAACATTTGTATTTTAGCAGTCCCAAAAGAAGAAGTGTATGCAGGCAGAAAATTTATTTGAGGATTTCATAGCTGAAAACTTCCCTAATCTGGGGAGGGAAACAGACATCCAGATCCAGGAGGCATAGAGAACTCCCATTACATTCAAAAAAAGCAGGCCAACACCAAAACATATTGTAATTTTCAAAATATACTGATAAAGGAAAACTCTTAAAAGCAGCAAGACAAAAGAAGTCCCTAACTTACAAAAGAAGACCCATAAGAAAAGCTGCAGATTTCTCAACAGAAACTTGGCAAGCTAGAAGGGAGGGGCATGATGTATTCAAAGTGCTGAATGGAAACAATCTGCAGCCAAGAATACTCTATCCAGCAAGCTTATCATTCAGAATAAAGGGACAGGTAAAGAGTTTCTCAGACAAAAACTAATGAAATTCATGACCACTAAGCCAACCCTGCAAGATACGTATTAAAGGGGACTCTCCAAGTGGAAAGGAAAGACCAAAAGTGACAGAGACAAGAAAAGAAAGAGAAAATCAGAAACAATGACAAAACAAGCAATAAAATGGCACTAAATACGTATCTATCAGTAATTACTCTGAATGTAAATGGATAATGCTCCAATCAAAAGACATAGGGTGTCAGAATTGATAAAAAAAAAAAAGACTCATCTACATACTTCCCACAAGAGCCTCATTTTAGACCAAAAGACACCTGCAGATTGCAAGTGAGGGGATGGTGGTGCCTGGGTGGTGCAGTCGGTTAGGCGTCTGACTCTTGGTTTCTGCTCACATCATGGTCTCAGGGTCCTGGGATTGAATCCACATTGGGCTCCACACTCAATGGAGAGTCTACTTGGGGATTCTCTCTACCTCTCCTTCTGCCCCTCCCACTTGTGCTCACACTCTCTTTCTCAAATAAATAAATCTTAAAAAAAAGGAAAGTGAGGGGATGGAGAAACATTTATCTTGCAAATGTATGTCAAAAGAAAGCCAGAGCAACAATACTTACATTGGGCAAACTAGACATTGAGTCAAAGACTGTAACAAGAGGTGAAGAAGGGCACTATATCATAATAAAAGGAACCCAACAAATCTAACAATTGTAAATATTTATGCCCCCAACATGAGAACACTCAAATATATAAAACAATTAATGACAAACATAAAGGAATCATTGAAAATAATACAATAATAGTAGGGAGCATTAACACCACATTTACATCAATGGACAGATCATCTACACAGAAAATCAACAAGGAAAGAAGGGCTTTGAAACCCTGGGCCAGATGGACTTAACACATATATTCAGAACATTCCATCCTAAAACAACAGAATACACATTCCTTTCAAGTGCACATGGAAACTTTCCAGAATATGTCACATATCCAGAATACTTCTCAAATCAGACCTCAACAAGCATAAAAAGATCGAGATTATGCCATGCATCTTTTCTGACCATAACGTAATGAAGCTTGACATCAACCACAAGAAAAAATTTGGAAAGACCACAGATACATGGAGGTTAAACAATATGATACTAAACAAGGTCAACCAAGAAATCAAATAATAAATAAAAAAATACATGGGAACAAATGAAAATGAAAACACAATGGCCCAAAACCTTTTGGATGCAGCAAAAGCAGCCCTAAGAGGGAAGGATATAGGAATAAAGGCCTACTTCAAGAGGCAAGAAAAATCTAAACAGCCTAAACTTACACCTAAAGGAGCTAAAGAAAGAACAATAAACAAAGCCTAAAACCAGGAGAAGGGAAGAGATAATAAAGACTAAAGAAAGAATAAATGATATAGAAACAAACAGACAAAAAACAATAGAACAGATAAATGAAAGGAGGAACTGGTTCTTTGAAAAAATTAATAAAATTGATGAACACCTAGTCAGACTTATCAAAAGGAAAAGAGAAAGGATCCAAATAAATAAAATCACAGATGAAATAGGAGTAATAACAACCAACATCACAGAAATACAAATAATTCTAAGAGCTTATGAAAAATTGTATGCCAACAAATTGCACAATTTGGAAGAAATGGATAAATTCCTAGAAACATATAACTATAAAAACTGAAACAGGAAGAAATAGAAAACCTGAACAGACTGATAACCGTAAACAAATTGAATAAATAATAAAAAATTTCCCAACAAACAAAAGTTCAGGGCCCGATGGCTTCACATGGAAATTCTATCAAACATTTAAAGAGTTAATACCAATTCTTCTCAAACTATTCCAAAAAAACAGAAATGGAAGTAAAACTTCCACATTCATTCTATGAGGGCAACATTACCCTGATACCAAAACCAGACAAAGACTCCATTAAAAATAAGAACTATAGGCCTATATCCCTGATAAACATGGATGTAAAATTCTCAATAAAATACTAGCAAATCAAATCCAACAGTACATTAAAAGAATAATTCACCACCATCAACTGGGATCTATTCCTGAGCTACAAGGGTGGATCAGTATTTGCAAATCAATCAACATGATACACCACATTAATAAAAGAAAGGTTAAGAACCATACAATCCTTTCAATAGATACAGAAAAAGCATTTGACAACGTAAAATATCTATTCTTGGTAAAAACCCTCCACAAAGTAGGGTTAGAGGGAACATAACTCAACATAATAAAGACCATACACAAAAAAACCCATAGCTCATATCATCCTCTATGGGGAAAAACTGAGAGATTTTCCTCTAAGGTCAGGAAGAAGACAAGGATGTCTACTCTCACCACTCTCACCACTCTTATTTAACAGTACTGGAAGTCTTAACCACAACAATGAGACAACAAAAAGAAATAAAAGGCATCCAAACTGGCAAGAAAGAAGTAAAGCTTTCATGATTTGCAGATGACATGATATTCTATATAAAAAACCTGAAAGACCACACCAAAAACTTGCTAGAACTGATACATGAATTCAGTAAAGTCTCCAGATACAAAATCAATGTACAGAAATCTGTTGCATTTCTATACACCAATAACGAAGTAGTAGAAAGAGAAATCAAAAAATAATACCTAGGAATAAACCTAACCAAAGAGGCAAACCATCTACTCTGGAAACTACAAAACACTGATGAAAGAAATTGAAGATGACACAAACAAATTGAAAGACATTCCATGAACATGGATTGGGAGAACCAATATTGAGAAAATGCCCATACTCTCCAAAGCAATCTGAACATTTAATGCAATTCCTATGAAACTATCAACTACCAACAGCATTTTTCACAGAGCTAGAACAAAGAATCCTAAAATTTGTATGAAACCACAAAAGACCCCAAATAGCCAAAGCAACCTTGAAAAAAAAAAAAAAAAGCAAAGCTGGAGGCATTACAATCCCATATTTTAAGATATACTACAAAGCTGTAGTAATCAAAACAGTATAGTACTGGTACAAAAATAGACACATAGATCAATGGAACAGTATAGAGAGTCCAGAAATAAAACCACATTTTTCTGGTCAATTAATCTATGACAAAGGAGGCAAGAATATACAATGGGAAAGACAGTCTCTTCAACAAATGGTATTGGGGAAACTGAAGAGCTACATGCAAAAGAATGAAACTGGACCACTTTCTTACACCATACACAAAAGTAAATTCAAAATGGATTAAAGACCTAAATGTGAGATAGGATACCATTAAAATCCTAGAGAAGAACACAGGCAGTAACCTCTTTGATATTGGCCTTAGCAACTTCTTACTAGATATGTCTCCTGAGGCAAGGGAAACAAAATCGAAAATCAACTATTTGGTCCATCAACAGATGGATGGCTAAAGAAGATGTGGTATATATATACAAGAGAGAGAGGAGGGGCAAAGACGGCAGAAGAGTAGGGGACCCTATTAAAACTGGTACCCTGAATTGAGCTGGATATCTACCAGACCACTCTGAACACCCACGAAATCAGCCTGAGATGTAAGAAAATATATCTGGATCTCTACAAACAGAATATTGCTGGCGGTCAGTTTTGAGGTGTGAAGCAGGAAGCTATGATTCCGAGGGCAGATATCAGAAGATAAATGGAAGCTGGAAGAAGCCTCCAGGATCCTGCACCGCTAGAGCTCAAAAGCCTCCTTCACTGGAGACCAGGCACAGACTTGCAGACTGATAGCGGCAGGGAAAGGACTTTAGGGCAGCCCACCGGACTGAAACCTGGAGCTGTGGGGGTGGGCGTGGGAACTGGGGGCAGCTGGCAGTTTTAGAAGCACAAAGGGCAGAGATGTGCATGGACCTAGAAGCGAGGGCTGGGAGTGCTGCTGTGGGGTGCACAACCCAGGACGCTGTGGTTTTAGCAGCACAGACAGAAACGGAGACAGTGTAGCCTGGAGAGCTCACTGAAGAACAGACTTCAATCTCTCTGTTCTGAGGCAGAGGGTTGGAAACAGTCACTTCTGCTCTGACTCTCAGAAGAGACACAGAAAGCCACCAGGGAAAGCTACCAGAGAAAAAAAGCCCCCCCAAAATGGTTTTCACTGAGCCCACTCCCCCCACAGGGGGAAGGGCAACTCTGCCCAAATAGGGTTGCCTGAGTAACAGTGTGGCAGGCCCCTCCTCCAGAAGACAGGCTGGGAGAACAAGAGGCTGACAACCCTAAGGTCCCTATAAAACAGGTGCATCTTGCTTGGGTTGTGATCAATAATTTGGACTCTGTACATTCCCTCAACCATCCAGAATAACTAAGAGGAGGAACCCCCAACAGGAAAGACTCAGAGAATGTGATTTCTGCCACAGATTTACAAATGGATATAGATATAAGCAAGATGTCAGAGATAGACTTCAGGGTAATAGTTACGAAGATGATAGGTAGAATGGAGAAATTGATTAATAGCAACATAGAATCTCTAAGGGCAGAAATGAGAGAGGAACTGGCAGAACTTAAAAATGCTATCAGTGAGATCCAATCTAATCTGAAGACTCTAACAGCTAGGGTAAATGGGCAGAAGAACGAATTAGTGATCTAGAAGACGGAAAACGAGGAGGCCTGGGAGAAAGAGCTCAAAATCCATGAAAACAGAATGAGAGAAATAAGTGACCATGAAACAATGTCAGAATTATTGGGATCCCTGAGGGGGTGGAAAGAGAGAGGACTAAAAGATATATATATACAATGGAATATTACACAACAATCAAAAAATGAAATCTTGCCATTTGCAATGATGTGGATGGAACTAGAGGGTATTATGCTAAGTGAAATAAGTCAATCAGAGAAAGACAATTATCAGATGATCTCACTGATATGTGGAATTTGGGACTACATCAAATAAAAAAGATCTTGCACAGCAAAGGGAACCACCAACAAAACAAGAAGGTAACCTACTGAATAAGAGAAGATAGTTACAAATGATATATCTGATAAAGGGTTAATACCCAAAACTTAGCTTTTGAAGTCACAGAATATCACATCCACTAAGGCTCAGAGTCTTCTTCCAAGCTCATGGAGGATATTGGCAGAATTTATTTCCTTGTGATTATGGAACTGAGTACCTATTTTTTTTTTGACTGTCAACTGGGCAGAAAGCAATCTTTCTCTCCTTCTAGAGGCCACCCACAATTCCAAGCCACATGGCCCTTCCATGGCATGACAGCTCATTCTTAAAGGCTAGAAGTAGAATCAATTTACAGTATGCTATATCAAAGTCTTATATAACATAACATAATCATGGGACTGACTATCCCATCAATTTTGCCATATAGCATAACCTAACCAAGAGTGTCTATCCCATCATATTCACATATCCGGTTCGCATGCTAGAAGAAGGCATATACACCAAGGGTTGGGAATCTTGGGGGTTATTTTAGAATTTTGTCTATTAAAATGGGCAAAGGGCATGAACAGGGAAACCTTAAGAAATCCAAACACATGGGAAATTATATTAATAAAATATAAAATAATTATATTAATAAAATAAATGTAATTAAAACAAGTTACTATTTTCTCATTGTCAAATTGGTGAAGAGTTAAAAAGATTGATAGCATAGTATTATGCAAAACGTGGGGATTTTGTCTTTTTCTACATTTCTACTTTCCATGACTGTATAAATCAATACAATCTTTTGGAAGGATAATTTGGAGCTTAAAAATAATCATCATTTGTATTTTTATAGTTTGCTTTTCTACTTCCAGATGTTTTCACTAAGGGATTATCTTAAGTGTGGCAAAAATTTAACTACAGGAATGTTCATTGAAGACATTCATAATAGCAAAACAACCAGAAACCATCTAAATGTACAATAATGTGTGATTAATTAATTAAAACAGCGTTACAAATAGGTAGACTCTGCAGCCACATTTAATTGTTTAGGGAATTCTCATACAAAAGCAGATAAAAGTGACCAGAATATCCCATTTTTAAAGTAAGTTTTTCCATGCACTGATGTTAAGGGCTCCTTGGAGTGGTCAGACACAAAGATATTTCATTTCACATAAAAAGCAACTCCTCCACACTTCAATCACTTTCTGAATCTAAGGTTACATGAGGTGTACTTGAGGAATTTTGAGTGGAATGATAGTGATAGGTTTTATGCCATATAAAACCAGACATATGTGATGATTAGAGGGAACTCAGAACTGTACTAGCCTTCTACATTGAGAAGTAATGGGGAACATCAGAAAAAGTATGGGATTAGGACTAAGAAGACCCATATTTTAGATTATTTTAATCATTTACTATGACATAGTTGACAATTCTTTCAACTTGTGAGCCTCAGTGTGCTCACCTATACAATAAAAATTGCACTTTATCAGTGCTTATTAACCCTGACTGCACATTAGAATTACCATGGGACTTGTTTCAGTATTAAATTTTTTATTTTAATTCCAATATAGATAACATACAGTGTGATGTTAGTTTCAGGTGTACAATATAGTGATTCAATAATTCTTTGCATTACTCAGTGCTCTTCATGATGTGTCCTCCTTAATCCCCATCACCTATTTCACCTATCCCCCCAATCCACCACCCCTCTGGTAACCATCAGTTTGTACTCTATAATTAAGCTTTTTTTTCTTGGTTTGTCTCTTTTTCTTTTTTTTCCTTTGCTACTATTCTTTGTTTCTTAAATTCCACCTATAAATGAAATTATATGGTATTTGTCTTTCTAAAACTGACTTATTTCACTTATTATTATACTCCTGGCTCCATCCAAAATGTTACAAATGGCAAGATTTCATTCCTTTTTATGACCAAATAATATTCCTTTGTATATGTATACCACATATTCTTTATCCATTCATTAATCAATGGACACTTTGACTGTTTCCATAATCTGGCTATTGTTAATAATATTGCTATAAACATCAGGGAGCATGTATCCTTTGAATTAGTAGTTTTGCATTCTTTGGGTAAATACATAGTAGTGTGATTGCTAGGTCATAGGGTAGTTCTATTTTTAACTTTTTGAGCAACCTCCATATTGTTTTCCATAGTGGCTGCATCAGTTTGCATTTCCACCAACAGAGCAAGAAGCTTCCCCTTTTACCACATCCTCACCAACACCTGCTGTTTCTTGTGTTGTTGACTGTACCTGTTCTGAGGGGTATGAGGTGATATCTTACTGTAGTTTTGATTTACATTTCCCTTATGATGAGTGATGTTGAACATATTTTCATGTGTCTGTTGGCCATCTGTATGTCTTCTTTGGAAAAATGTCTATTCATGTCTTCTGCCCAATTTTTACTTGGATTATTCATTTTCAGGGAGTTGAATTTTATAAGTTCTTTATATTTTAGATACTAACCCTTAATTGGATGTCATTTGCAAATATCTTCTCTCATTCCATAGGTTGTCCTTTAGTTTTGTTTATTGTTTCCTTCACTGTGCAAAAGCTTCTTATTTTGATGAAGTTCCAATAGTTCATTTTTGCTTTTGTTTCCCTTGCCTCAGCAAACCTACCTAGAAAAAATTTGCTATGGTCAATGTCAGTAATTACTGTCTGTGCTTTCTTCAAGGATTTTTATGGTTTTGGGTATCACATTTAGGTCTTTAATTGACTTTGAGTATTTTTGTGTATGGTGAAAGAAAATGGTCGTTTCCTTTTTTGTATGATGCCATCCAGTTTTCCAAAGACCATTTGTTGAAGAGACTGTCTTTTACCCATTGCATATTTTTTTCCTGCTTTGTCAAAGATTAATTGATCATATAATTGTCTATTCTGTATTGATGTAGCTGTATATTTTTGTGCCAGTACTATACTTTTTTGATTACTACACCTTTGTAATATAACTTGAAGTGTGGAATTGTGAGGCCTCCACCTTTGCTTTTATTTTTTAAGGTTACTTTGGCTATTTGGGGTCTTTTATGTTCCATACAAATTTTAGGATTGCTTGTTCTATTTCTGTGAAAAATGCTGTTAGTATTTTGATAGGGATTTCATGAAATGTGTAGATTACTTTCAGTAGTATAGATATTTAGTAATAATTTGTCTTCCAATCCATGAACATGGAATATCTTTCCATTTCTTTGTGTCCTCTTTAATAACTTTCACCAGTGTTTTATAGTTTTCAAAGTACAGGTCTTTCAACTCTTGGGATAAGTTTATTCCTAGATATCTTATTATTTTTGTTGCAATTATAAATGGGATTGTTTTCTTAGTTTCTCTTTCTACTGCTTCATTATTGATGTATAGATATGCAACATATTTGTGTACATTGATTTTGTATCCTACGACTTTACTGAATTTGTTTATCAGTTCTAGCAGTTTTTTGGTGGAGTCTTTTGGATTTTCCATATAGAGTATCATGCCATCTGCAAATAAAGTATTACTTTTTCCTTACCTATGTGGATACCTTTTATTTCTTTTTGTTGTCTGATTGCTGAGACTGGGACTTCCAGGACCATAGCAAATTTTTTCTAGGTAGGTTTGCTGAGGCAAGGGAAACAAGGGAATTCATTTGGTCCCATGTGTCATTTCCTTGTAAATAAAAGTGGTGAGAGTGGACATCCTTGTTTTCTTCCTGACCTTAGGGGAAAAGTTCTCAGTTGCTTCCCATTGAGGATGATGTTAGCTGTTGGATTTTCCTAGATGTTCTTTATTATGTTGAGTTATGTTCCCTCTGAACCTACTTTTTTGATGGTTTTTATCATGAATGGATGTTGTACTTTGTTGAATACCTTTTCTGTGTCTATTGAAATGATGATATAGTTCTCATCCTTTGTCTTATTGTATCAAACTGATTGATTTGCTAACATTGAACCACCCTTGCAACCCTGGAATAAATCCCATTTGATCATGGTGAATGAGTTTTTTTAATGTATTGTTGGATTTACTTTGCTAGTATTTTGTTGAGGATTTTGGCATTTATGTTGATCAAGAATATTGGCCTGTAGTTCTTTTTCTGTAATGTCTTTATCTGGTTTTGGTATCATGGTAATTGTGGAGCCACAGAATAAGTTTTGAAGTATTCTTTCCTTTTCTAGTTTTTTGAATAGTTTGAAAGGAATAAGTATTAAATCTTCATTAAGTGTTTGGTAGAATTCGCCTGCGAAGTCATCTGGTCCCTGGCTTTTGTTTCTTGGGAGTGTTTTGATTAGTGATTCAATTTATTTGCTGGTTGTCAGTCTTTTTGAATTTTCTGTTTCTTTTTGTTTCCGTTTTGGTAATTTATGTGTTTCTAGGAATTTATCAAATTTTCTAGGTTGTCTAATTTTTTGGCTTATTTATTCCTAATCTCTTACAACTGTTTGTATTTCTGTGGTGTTGGTTGTTATTTCTCCTCTCATTTGTGATTTTGTTTATTTGAGTCCTTTTGCCTTTTTTCTTGATAAGTCTGGCTACAGGTTTATCAATTTTATTGATTTTTTCAAGGAATCATTTGCTGGCTTCATTGTCCTGTTCTTTTTTTAAGAGATTATTTTTATTTATTTACTTATTTAAGAGATGGGGGAGGGACAGAGAAAGAAAGGAGAGAGACAATCCCAAGCAGACTCCCCACTGAGTGTGGAGCCTGATATAGGGCTTGATCTCACAACCCTGAGATCATGACCTGAGCCGAGATCAAGAACTGAATGCTTAACTGACTGAGCCACCCAGGTGTCCCTATCTCATTTACTTCTTCTCTAATATTCACTATTTCCTTCCTTCTTCTAGTTTTAGGTTTTGTTTGTTTTTCTTTTTCTAGCTCCTTTAGGTGTAAGGTTAGATTGTTTATTTGAGATTGTTCTTACTTCTTGAGGTATGCCTGTATTTCTATATACTTCCCTCTTAGGACCACTTTTGCTGCATTCCAAAGATTTTGGATCATTGTGCTTTCATTTTCATGTACTTTTTGATTTCTCCTTCATTTCCTGGCTTACCCATTCATTGTTTAGTAGCATGTTATTTACCTCCACTTATTAGTGGTCTTTCCAGATTTTTTCTTGTGGTTGACCTAGATTCATAGTTTTGTGGTCCAAAAAGATACATGGTAGGACTTTGGTCTTTTTGAATTTGTTGAGGTTGTTTATTCACCCAATATGTGGTCTATTGTGAGAATGCTCCATGTGTACTTGAAAATAATGTGTATTCTTTTGTTTTAAGATGGAATATTCTGAATATATCTGTTGAATTCATTTGGTCCCATGTGTCATTTCCTTGTTGATTTTAAGTATTTACAATTATTAGATCTTCTTTTTGGATTGTCCCCTTTATTATTTTTTTAAAAGATTTTATTTCTTTATTTGAAAGAGAGTGAGGGAGAGAGCACAAGTGGGGGGAGGGGCAGAGGGAGAAGGAGAAACAGATTCCCCACTGAGTGAAGAACCCATGGGGCCTGATCCCAGGACCTTGAGATCATGACCTGAGCCGAAGTCAGATGCTTAACCAACTGAGCCACCCAGTTGCTCCTGTCCCCTTTATTATAATATAATGCCTTTCTTCATCTCTTGTTATAGTCTTAGTTTTAAAGTCTATTTCATCCAATCTAAGTATTACTGCTTTGGATTTCTTTTGACATCCATTTGTATGATAGATATTTCTTCATCCCCTCACTTTCCATCTGCTGCTGTCTGTAGGTCTGAAATGAATCTCTTGTAGGCAGCATATAGATGGGTCCTGTTTTTGCATCCATTTTACTACACCATGTCTTTTGATTGGAGCATTTAATGCACTTACATTCAAAATAACTATTCATAGATAAGTATTTGTCACCATCTTCTTACTTGTTTTATAGTTGTTTCTGAAGATTTTCTCTGATACTTTTTTGTCTCTCTCTCATGGTTTGCTGGATTTCTTTAGTGATGTATTTGGGTTTCTTTCTCTTTATTTTTTTCACATTTATTTGTGGTTTTTGATTTGCAGTTACCGTTAGATTTGTATACACCATTTTCTGCATTTAGCAGTTATATTAAGTTGATGGTCATATAAGTTTGAATGCATTCTTTACTCCTCTCCTCCCCATGTGTTAGGTATATGGTATCAGATTTTATATTCTTTCATTTTGTGAGTTCCTTTACTGATTTTTCACAGAAATATCCGTTTTTATTACTTTTGTGTTTCCTACCTTCATATGGCTACTGTTGGTCTCTCCTTTCCACTCAAAATATGCCCTTTAATATTTCTTGCAAGGCTGGTTTAGTGGTCGTGAATTCCTTTAGTTTTTCTTTGTCTAGAAAACTCTATCTCTCCTTCTATTCTGAATGATAACCTTGCTGGCTAGAGTATTCTTGGCTGCAGATTTTTGCCATTCAGCACATCGAATATATCATTCCACATTATTTTGGCTTGAAAATTTTCTGGTGAAAAACCCCGATAGCCTTATGGGGTTTCCCTTCTGTGTTACTGTCTTCTTTCATTTTGCTGCTTTAAAATTTTTTTCTTTTTCACTACATTTGCCCAATTTGATTACAATATGTCTTGGTGTGGATCTGCTTTTGTTGATTTTGCTGAGGTTTCTCTGTTCTTCTTGGATCTGGATATATTTTTCTTTTCCTAGATTAGGCAAGTTTTCAGGTATTATTTCTTCAAATAAATTTTCTGTGCTCTTTCTTTCTTTCTCCTTCTTTTTCTTCTTTCTTCTCCTGGGACTACTATAATATGAATGTTATTACATTTGATGGAGTCACTGAATTTCCTAACTCTATTCTCATTTTGCATAATTCTTTTCTCTCTCTTTTCTTCAGATTTATTACTTTTGATTATTCTGCCTTCTAGGTCATTAATTCATTCCTTTGCTTCTTTTAGCCTGCTGTTCATTGCATCAAGCATTTTTCTCATCTTGTTTATTGCATTCTTCATCTCTGATTGTTTTTTTTTTTTTATTTCTGGGTTAAAGGTTTCACTGATGTTTTCCACTCTTTCTCAAGTCCAGTGAGTATCTTTGTGATCATTACTTTACTCCATCAAGCATGTTTCTTATATCTGTTTCACCTAGATCTCTGGCTGTGACCTGGTCCTGTATTATCATTTGGGACAAGTTTCTCTGTCTTCTCATTTTGTCTAAGTCTCTGTGTCTGTTTATCTGTGTTAGGAAAGTCAGCTAAGTTTCCTGTCTTGAAGGTATTTGTCTTATGAAGATAAGGTCCTGTAGTGCCCTGCTGTGTAGTGTGTCCTGTTCCCTAGGGCCTGGTGCTTCCAGGAGGGTTTCTAATGCATTTTGTGTGTGCTCTGCTATTTCACCCTGGCCACTTTATCCTTCATGTCAATCTTCTGCATAGGCTCTCTTTGCCTTTTGTGGGCACTGCTTGGTCTCTGGCCTGAATGTAGTGCATTTTAACTAGATGTGCTCTGGTCTGCTTGAGAAATGAAACTGGCACCACAAAATTCCCAAGTTGGAAGATGCAGCATGAGCAGGGGTTTGGCCAGTCTTCTGGGGGATGAGAGCCACTGTGCTGTGACTGAGGCAAATATCACTGGGAAGGGTAATTCCACTGGAATTTGGGAGGGTGGGGCTTGGTGTAAGCAAGTCAGGCAGTGAGTGTTAGTGTTAGGCTGGTTGCTGCTGGTGGCCCTGTGCTTATCCCGAAGAGAAGGAGTAGAAAATGGCACCTGCCAGTTCCTCTGTTCCAGTGGTGTCTCTCCATGAATGCTGCCTCTCTGGGACACTCTCTGAAATGAACAAATAACGTTCCCCTCCCCCCACGGTGTGCCCCAGGTGCTCTTCAGTTCACAGTTTCCATGCTTTGTGTCTGTGGGCTGCTTTTCTTGCCTGCTCTCCAAGAACAGCCCCAATGCCTCTGGGCTCTATTCAAGCCAAGCCTGCTGGCCTTTGAAACTTCAGGATCTAAGCTCCACTCATTGTAAGAACTCAGGAAATTTTACCCCTCTTGCTTTCCAAGCCAATTGCTATAGGGATTACTTTTCTTCATGCATTCCCCTGTGTACTACTCTGTCTTTCACCCTTCTCTGTGACTGAGGCTCCCTCCCCACCACAGTGGCCCATCTGTTTCTCTCCCAAACCATGTCCCGACACTTCCTACCTTCTTGATGTGGCCTTTTCTCTACCTTTAGTTGTAGAGTTTGTTCTGCCAATCAATTACTGGGGTATTTAGAATCATTTCATAGTTATCTAGTTGTATTTGTTCTGGACGAGGCAAGCCTAGGTCCCCCTACCCTGCTGCCATCTTCCCTTCCTCCCTTATTTTGTTTCTTAAATGAGTGAGATCATATGATAATTTCTCTTTCTCTGATTGACTTATTTCACTTAGCATTATACCCTCTAAATCCATCCATGTTGTTACAAATGGCAAGATCTCATTCTTTTTTATAGCTTTGTAATATTTTATATATATGTTGGCTATTGAAAATAATGCTGCAATAAATAAAGAGGTGCATGTATTTTTTCAATTAGTGTTTTCATTTTCATTGTGTAAATACCCAGTGTGGAATTACTAGATTATATGGTAGTTCTATTTTTAACTTTTTAAAGAACCTCCATACTGTTTTCCAGAGTGACTACAACAATTTACATACCCAGCAACAGTGTACAAGGGTTTCTTTTCTCCACATCTCCAATACTTGTTATTTCTTGTGTTTTTGATTTTAGTCAATCGTTCAATTTTAGACAAACACAAAGTGATAACTCTTTTTTGTTTTAATTTGCATTTCCCTGATGATTAATGATGTTGAGCATCTTTTCATTGTGTAAAGAAACTCACTTTAGATTGAACGAAACAGAGAGGTTTAAAGTGAAAAGATCAAAAAAGTTATTCTATGCAAATAGTAACCAAAAGAGAGTTAGGTAGCTGTGCTAATATCCAATAAAATAGACTTTAAGTCAAAGAATGTTACAAGAGACAAAAAGGGCATTATATGTTCATAGAAAGATGAATACATTATGATAATTTAACAACTTTAAGCATATACAGAACAAAACAGTTTCTGAGTATGGACAGAATTAAAAGAAAAAAATAGTTTTGCGATAGTAGTGAAGACTTTAATACTCTAATCTCTATAATGGAGAAAAACTTTAGAAAGAAGACAAAAAGGAAATAGTGTGCTTGAACAGCATTCTGTACCAACCAGACCAAGCAGACATATATGCAACATTCTAACCAAAAGAGCAGGGCACACATTTTTCTCAAGTGCGCATGGAACATTTTCCAGGATAAAAGTATATATTAAGCTGTAAAACTAGTCTAAAATTTTAAAAGATTGACATCATAGCAAATATCTTTCCTGACCACAATGAAATGAAACTGGAAATCACCAGGAAGGAAAACTGGAAGATTTGAAAGAAAGCTTAAACTCCAGAAGGAAAATGGAATATGCACAGATATGTTGAAATTATACAACATACTCTTAACAACCAATGGTCAAAGAAAAAAATCAAATGAGAAAGTAGAAATTATCTGGAAACAAATGAAAATAAAAACATAACATATAAGGGGGAGGAGCAAGATGGTGGAGGAGTAGGAGACCTAAATTTCGTCTGGTCCCAAGAATTCAGCTAGACAGGGATCAAACCATTCTGAACACCTACGAACTCAACAGGAAATCAAAGAAAAGAATAGCAGCAACTCTCTGAACAGAAAAGCGACCACTTTCTGGAAGGTAGGACGTGTGGAGAAGTGAATCCGAGGTAATATTTGGGAAGATAGACCATGGGGGGAGGGGGCCTCCATCAACCTCTACTGGCAAGTGATAAAGCAATGGAGAACAAAATTGGAAATTTTAGAAGTCTGCTCCACTGAGGGATGTCGCTCCAGTGGCTAAGCAGGGGGTGGAACCCTCGCAGGACAGTGTGGTCTCAGGACCCTCGGGGTCACAGAAAGACTGGGCGTGCCTGAGTGCAGCAGAGCTCCCAGGTATCAGAACAGGGAAGCCGGCTGCAAAGACGGAGCTGAGGCACGGGCTCTCAGCTCGGGGTTGCCATAAACCATGATCTGGGGCACAGTCAGGCCACTGCTCTTCCAGCAGGGACCCAACAAGTGGCAGATCTGGGGAAACTCCCCTTCCTCCCCCGGGAGGGGTGGCATGGGAGTGCACTGCAGGAATCTGCAGGATTTGGAGACTCTACACGGGGTCATGTGCCAGAGCTAGAAATGCTTGGTCATAGGCCGGGTGAGCATGGAGTGCAGCTGGAGATGGGGGAGATGGGAGTGACTGACTGCTTTTCTCTGGGGGCTCACTGAAGAGTGGGGCCCCACATTCTTGGCTCCTCTGGGGTGGAGACTGGGAGGCCACCATTTACAGTCTCGTCCTCCAAAGCTGTACGGAAACCTTGCAGGGAACAAAAACTCCCGAGAGCAAACCCGAACAGATTACTTAGCCCAGCCCCCAGCAAGGGCAGGGCAATTCCGCCTCTGGCAAAGACATTTGAGAACCACTGCAACAGGCCCCTCCCCCAGAAGATCAACAAGAACAGCCAGCTAAGAAGAAGGTTACCCATCAATGAGAAGAAGGACAGAATGCCAGCACTAGGGGAATACAGCACATAGAATTCATGGCTTTCCCCCCTGATTCTTTAGTCTTTCAAAGTTAATTTTTTTAATTTTCTTTTTTTCTTTTGAATTTTTCTTTTTCCCTTTTTCAACCAACATCTTATCCCTTTTTTAAAAATCTTTTTTATTTTTAATTTTCAGAGACATATTCTATCCCTTCATAGTAGTTAACCTTATTTTTGATATATATATATATAAAAGTTGTTCTCTCTTTAAAATTTTGGGATACAGTTTCTTCAAACAGACCAAAATATACCCTAAATCTCTAGTGTATGGCTTTGTTTTAGTCTCCTGCTTGATCAAATTCTCTCCCTTTTTTTTTTAAATTCCTCTTTTCTTTTTTCAACCAATTTCTTTTTTTTTTAAGATTTTATTTATTTATTTGACAGAGAGAGACACAGCGAGAGAGGGAACACAAGCAGGGGGAGTGGGAGAGGGAGAAGCAGGCTTCCTACTGAGCAGGGAGCCTGATGCAGGTCTCAATCCTAGGACTCTGGGATCATGATGCTTAACAATTGAGCCACCCAGGCACCCTCAACCAACTTATTATCATCAATTCCTTTTATAAAACATTTTTATAATTTTCATCTTTACAATCATATTCCATCCCTTCATTGTATTTACCCTTATTTTGTACATATATAAGTTTTTATATCTTTAAAATTTTGGGAGGCACTTTCTTCTAACAGACCAAAATACACCCATAATCTAGTGTGTGGCATTGACATATGCACCAGCCTGATCATATTTGATCATATTCTTTTTATTTTCATCTTTTTCTTTTTTCATTTTTTTCTTTTTTCTTTCTTTCCCCTTCTTTCCCCCAGTTTCAGGTTTCTTCTGATTTATTTAGTGTATATTTTTCTGGGGACGTTGTTATCCTGTTAGCATTTTGTTCTCTCATTCATCTATTCTCCCCTGGACTAAATGACAAGATGGAAAAAAATCACCTCAAAAAAAAAAAAAAAAAGAAAGAAAAAGAGGCAGTACCGACTGCCAGGGACATAATCAATACAGACATTAGTAAGATGTCAGAACTAGAGTTCAGAATGACAATTTTAAACATACTAGCTGGGCTTGAAAAAAGCATGGAAGATATTAGAGAAACCCTTTCTGAAGAAATAAAAGAACTAAAATCTAACCAAGTCAAAATCAAAAAGGCTATTAATGAGGTGCAATCAAAAATGGAGGTTCTAACTGCTAGGATAAATGAAGCAGAAGAGAGAATTAGTGATATAGAAGACCAAATGATGGAAGATGAAGAAGCTGAGAAAAAGAGAGATAAACAACTACTGGATCACGAGGGCAGAATTCGAGAGATAAGTGATACCATACGACGAGACAATATTAGAATAATTGGGATCCCAGAAGAAGAAGAAAGAGGGAGAGGGGCAGAAGGTATATTGGAGCAAATTAAGAGTCTCATGCTCTACTAACTGAGCTAGCCGGATGCCTAATTGGGGCAAATTATAGCAGAGAACGTCCCTAATTTGGGGAAGGAAACAGGAATCAGAGAACTGCCCTCAAAATCAATAAAAATAGGTCAACACTCCGACAACAAATAGTAAAACTTACGAGTCTCAGAGACAAAGAGAAAATCCTGAAAGCAGCTTGGGAGAAGAGATATGTAACCTACAAGGGTAGAAACATTAGATTGACAACAGACCTATCCACAGAGACCTGGCAGGCCAGAAAGGACTGGCAGGATATATTCAGAGCACTAAATGAGAAAAATATGCAGCCAAGAATACTCTATCCAGCTAGGCTGTCATTGAAAATTCAAGGAGAGATAAAAAGCTTCCAGGACAAACAAAAACTAAAGGAATTTGCAAACACAAAACCAGCCCTACAAGAAATATTGAAAGGGGTCCTCTAAGCAAAGAGAGAGCCTAAAAGTAACATAGACCAGAAAGGAATGCAGACAATATACAGTAACAGTCACCTTACAGGTAATACAATGGCACTAAATTTGTATCTTTCAATAGTTACCCTGAATGTAAATGGGCTAAATGCCCCAATCAAAAGACACAGGCTATCAGATTGGATGAAAAAAACAAGACCCATAGATATGCTGTCTGCAAGAGACTCATTTTAGACCCAAAGACACCTCCAGATTGAAAGTGAGGGGGTGGAAAACCATTTACCATGCTAATGGACACCAAAAGAAAGCTGGAGTGGCAATCCTTATATCAGACAAATTAGATTTTAAACCAAAGACTGTAATAAGAGATGAAGAAGGACACTATATCATACTTTAAAGGGTTTATGCAACAAGATCTAAATATCTTCATAAATATCTATGCCCCTAACATGGGAGCAGCTGATTATATAAGCTAATTAATAACAAAAGCAAAGAAACACATCAACAACAATACAATAATAGTAGGCGACTTTAGCACTGACCTCACAGAAATGGACAGATCATCCAAGCAAAAGATCAACAAGGAAATAAAGACTTTAAATGACACACTCGACCAAATGGACTTCACAGATCTATTCAGAACATTCCGTCCCAAAGCAACAGAATACACATTCTTCTCTAGTGCCCATGGAACATTCTCCAGAATAGATCACATCCTAGGTCACAAATCAGGTCTCAAACCAGTACCAAAAGATTGGGATCATTCCCGGCATATTTTCAGACCACAATGCTTTGAAACTAGAACTCAATCACAAGAGGAAAGTCGGAAAGAACTCAAATACATGGAGGGTAAAGAGCATCCTACTAAAGAATGAATGGGTCAACCAGGAAATTAAAGAAGAATTAAAAAAAAATTCATGGAAACCAATGAAAATGAAAACACAACTGTTCAAGATCTTTGGGATGCAGCAAAGGCAGTCCTAAGAAGAAAGTATATAGCAATACAAGCCTTTCTCAAGAAACAAGAGAGGTCTTAAATACACAACCTAACTCTACACCTAAAGAGCTGGAGAAAGAACAGCAAATAAAGCCTAAACCCAGCAGGAGAAGAGAAATAAGAAAGATCAGAGCAGAAATCAATGAAATAGAAATCAAAAGAACAGTAGAACAGATCAATGAAACGAGGAGCTGGTTCTTTGAAAGAATTAATAAGATTGATAAACCCCTGACCACATTTATCAAAAAGAAAAGAGAAAGGACCCAAATAAACAAAATCATGAATGAAAGAGGAGAGATCACAACCAACACCAAAGAAATACAAGCAATTATAAGAACATACTATGAGCAACTATATGCCAGCAAATTAGACAATCTGGAAGAAATGGATGCATTCCTAGAGATGTATCAACTACCAAAACTGAACCAGGAAGAAAAAGAAAACCTGAACAGACCTACAACCACTAAGGAAAATGAAGCAGTAATCAAAAATCTCACAAAAAACAAAAGCCCAGGGCCAGATAGTTTCCCAGGGGAATTTTACCAAAACTTTAAAGAAGAATTAATACCTATTCTTCTGAAAATGTTCCAAAAAATAGAAATGGTAGGAAAACTTCCAAACTCGTTTTATGACACCACCATTACCTTGATCCCCAAACCAGACAAAGACCCCATCAAAAAGGAGAATTATAGACCAATATCCTTGATGAACATGGATGAAAAAATTCTCATCAAAATACTAGCCAATAGGATCCAACAGTACATTAAAAGGATTATTCACCATGACCAAGTAGGATTTATTCCTGGGCTGCAAGGTCGGTTCAACATCCACAAATCAACCCATGTGATACAATACATTAATAAATGAAAGAACAAGGACCATATGATCCTCTCAATTGATGCAGAAAAAGCATTTGACAAAGTACAGCATCCTTTCTTGATCAAAACTCTTCAGAGTAGAGGGATAGAGGGTACATTCCTCAATATCATAAAAGCCATCTATGAAAAACCCACAGTGAATATCATTCTCAATGGGGAAAAACTGAGAGCTTTCCCCTTAAGGTCAGGAACGCAGCAGGAATGTCCACTATCACCACTGCTATTCAACATAGTATTAGAAGTTCTAGCCACAGCAATCAGAAAACAAAACGAAACAAAAGGCATACAAATCAGCAAAGGAGTCAAACTCTCACTCTTTGCAGATGATATGATACTTTATGTGGAAAACCCAAGAGACTCCACCCCAAAACTGCTAGAACTCATATAGGAATTCAGTAAAGTGGCAGGATATAAAATCAATGCACAGAAATCAGTGGCATTCCTATACACCACCAACAAGACAGAAGAAAGAGAAATTAAGGAGTTGATCCCATTTACAAATGCACCCAAAACCATAAGACACCTAGGAATAAATCTAACCAAAGAGACAAAGGATCTTTACTCAGAAAACTATAAAATACTCATGAAAGAAATTGAGGAAGACACAAAGAAATGGAAAAACATTCCATGTTCATGGATTGGAGGAACAAATATTGTGAAGATGTCAATGCTACCTAGAGCAATCTACACATTCAATGTAATCCCTATCAAAATACCTTCCATTTTTTTCAAGGAAATGGGACAAATAATCCTAAAATTTGTATGGAAACAGAAAAGACCCTGAATAGCCAGAGAAATGTTGAAAAAGCAAATCAAAGCTGGTGGCATCACAATTCCGGACTTCAAGCTCTATTACAAAGCTGTCATCATCAAGACAGTATGGTACTGGCACAAAAACTGACACAGAGATCAGTGGAACAGAATAGAGAGCCCAGAAATGGACCCTCAACTCTATGGTCAACTAATCTTCAACAAAGCAGGAAAGAATGTCCAATGGAAAAAAGACAGTCTCTTCAACAAATGGTGTTGGGAAAATTGGACAGCCACATGCAGAAGAATGAAACTGGACCATTTCCTTACACCACACACAAAAATAGACCCAAATGGTTGAAAGACCTCAATGTGAGACAGGAGTCCATCAAAATCCTAAAGGAGAACACAGGCAGCAACCTCTTCGACCTCAGCCACAGCATCTTCTTCCTAGAAACATGGCCAAAAGCAAGGGAAGCAAGGACAAAAATGAATTATTGGGATTTCATCAAGATAAGAACCTTTTGCACAGCAAAAGAAACAGTCAACAAAACCAAAAGACAACCAACAGAATGGGAGAAGATATTTGCAAATGACATATCAGATAAAGGGCTAGTATCCAAAATCTATAAAGAACTTATCAAACTCAACACCCAAAGAACAAATGATCCAATCAAGAAATGGGCAGAAGACATGAACAGACATTTTTCCAAAGAAGACATCCAAATGGCCAATAGACACATGAAAAAGTGCTCAAAATCACTCAGCGTCAGGGAAATCCAAATCAAAACGTCAATGAGATATTACCTCACACCAGTCAGAATGGCTAAAATTAACAAGTCAGGAAACGACAGATGTTGGCGGGGATGCGGAGAAAGGGGAACCCTCCTACACTGTTGGTGGGAATGCAAGCTGGTGCAGCCACTCTGGAAAACAGTATGGAGGTTCTTCAAAAAGTTGAAAATAGAGCTACCATATTACTCAGCAATTGCACTACTGGGTATTTACCCCAAAGATACAAATGTAGTGATCCAAATCTGTGTGTGCACCCCAATGTTTATAGGAGCAATGTCCACCATAGCCAAACTATGGAAAGAGCCAAGATGTCCATTGACAGATGAATGGATAAAGAAGAAGTGGTATATATATAATGGAATATTATTCAGCCATCAAAAGGAATGAAATCTTGCCATTTGCAATGACGTGGATGGAACTGGAGGGTATTATGCTGAGCAAAATAAGTCAATCAGAGAAAGACATGTATAATATGATCTCAATAATATGAGGAATTCTTAATTGCAGGAAACAAACTGAGGGTTGCTGGAGTGGTGGTGTGTGGGAGGGTTGGGGTGGCTGGGTGATAGATGTTGGGGAGGGCATGTGCTATGGTGACTGCTGTGAATTCTGTAAGACTGTTGGATCACAGACCTGTACCTCTGAAACAAATAATACATTATATTTAAAAAAAAAAAAAGAAGAAGAGGAAGATAGTAGGAAGGGAAAAATGAAGGGGGGGTGGAATTGGAGGTGGAGACAAACCATGAAAGACTATGGACTCTGAGAATCAAACTGAGGGTTCTAGAGGGGAGGGTGGTGGGGGAATGGGTTAGCCTGGTGATTGGTATTAAAGAGGGCATGTATTGAATGGAGCACTGGGTGTTATACCCAAACAATGAATCATGGAACACTACATCAAAAACTAATGATGTAATGTATGGTGATTAACATAACATAATAAAATAAAATAAAATAACATATCAGAATTTATGGGATGCAGCAAAAGCAGTAGTAAAAATTAAGTTTATGACAGAAATGTGTATGTTTTTAAAAAAGAAATATCTCAAATAAACAATCCAATGTTAAACATCATGTAACTAGTAAAAGAAGAAATCATTCAACCCCAGGCAGGAATAAATAAAAAAGAGAATTGAAAAACAATAGAAAACAGCAAGAAAAAATAAATTTATTTTTGGGAAAGATAAAAAAATCAACACATCTTTAAGTAGAGTTAGAAAAAAGAAGACTCAAAAATAAAATTGAAAGATGAAATTTTACATTATGTTTGATTTTAGATATAGAAAGTATTATAAGAGATTACTACCAACATAACCTTTAAAAATGGATAAATTCCTGGAACCATAAACTTACCAAGACTGAATCATGAAGAAACAGAAAACTTGAACAGACCCATAACTAGTAAGGAATAATCAGTAATCAGTAATCAAAATCTTCCCAACAAAGAAAACCAGAGACCAGATGGCTTTACTGTGAATTCTACCAAACATTTAGAGAAGAATTGAGGTCTATTCTACCCAAATTCTTCCTAAAACTTGAAAAGGAAGGAATACTTTCCAACTCTTTTTATGAGGTCAGTATCACCCTGGTACCAAAGCCAGGCAAAGGCACTGTAAGAAAACTATAAGCCATTCCTAATGAATATAAATGTAAAAATCTTCAGCAAAGTAATAGCAAAACAAATTCAATAGCACATTAAATAGATCATATACCATGACCAAGTGGGATTTATCCCTGAGATGTGAAAATGGTTTAACATTTAATAAAATCAAATTAATGTAATACACCAAATTAATGGAATGAAGGATAAAAAAATCTAGAGATCTGTGTTACAAAAATGTGTATATTGTTAACAATACTGTAGGGTACACTTAAAATTTTATTAAGTTGGTAGATCTCATTTTATGTGTTTTTTTAACCACAATAATTAGAAAATACTTTACACCAAGGAACTGGAATAAAAATATGTGACTATCAAGTCTCTCCACTTTTAATCTTAAAATTTTACAATTATACAGTTAAGAAAATTAGTATTTAAAAATTAAAGAGCCATGTTCATATTAAAATTCTTTTTTATATGGCTCAGTTGGTTAAGCATTGGCCTTCAGCTCAGGTCATGATCTTGGGGTCCTGGGATCGAGCCCCATGTCAGTCTCCACACTCAGCGGGGAGTCTGCTTCCCCCTCTCTCTCTGCCCCTCCCCCTGCTCTCTCTCAAATAAATGAATTTAAAAATCTTTAAAAATCTCTACTGGGGGACACCGGGGTGGCTCAGTTGTTAAGCGATTGCCTTCAGCTCAGGTCATGATCCCAGGGTCCTGGAAATGAGCCCTTCATCGGGCTCCCTGCTCAGCAGGAAACCTGCTTGTCCCTCTTCCACTTCCCCTGCTTGTGTTCCCTCTCTCACTGTCTCTCTCTCCCTGTCAAATAAATAAATAAATTATAAAAAATAAATAAATAAAAATCTCTATCTGGGATGCTTGGGTGGCTCAGTCAGTTAAGTGGCTGCCTTTGGCTCAAGTCATGATCCCAGGGTCCTGGGATGGAGCCCTTTGTTGTCAGGCTCCCTGCTTCTCCCTCTGCCTGCTATTCCCCCTGCTTGTGCTCTCTCTCTCTCTGGCAAATAAATAAATAAAATCTTTTAAAATGTAAAAAATAAAAAACTCTATCTACATATCAGTTTTATTATATAAATTTAAACATTTCTGAAAGAAAGAAAATAAATGTGCTAAAATAAAACGACGTGATTATGGAAAAAATAAACCTAATGGAATTGGAGAACTGCCAAGGCAGCCATGACTTGAATGGATAAGATACTGGAGAGACAGAAAAGTAAGCCTGACACACAGAGAAGTAAATCTAACATTTGTATCCCCTTTTCCCCCTTCATGGTCTTTACTCATTTATTCCTAGCACAAAGCTTAGAGGTTAAAAAGCTCAGCAGAAAGCATAACTACAAGTTTGAAAAGATAAACAGAGCTAAAACAGTCTCACAGAGCAGGAAATAGAAATATTTTACCTCAATAACCTATTAAGTTTGAGAGGCCTTGATGAATATCTCAGACTTTATGATGTGACACTTGAAGGACTAGTCCCTAGGAGTAAATTCAACTGAAAATAGACCAGCTCTCATAAAGACTAAAACACAACTTTAAATCAGCTCAATCCCAGACTAGATTAAATTGTCCATCCTTTACTTTACCTGTCTAATAGACACAAAAGTAATATCATTCATAGCCTCTATAATTTTTTAATGTCCAGTATTTAATAAAAATTGCCAACACACAGGAGACAGGATTAAGAAGGAAAAATGCAATAAAAAGCATACCTACAATTGATCCATATTTTTCAATTATTACAGTTGTACTTTAAAATAATTTCTCATTAAACAAAATAGATAAAAACATAAAATTTCAGTGGAGAAATGAAATCTATAGAAACGAGTTAAAATAGATATTTTAGAACTAAAGTTACAATAATACAACTCAAATCAATAGATGGATTTAACAGCAGACTAGGCATGGCTAATGAGAGCATTAGTGAAATTTAAGATAGGTCAGCACATAATATTCAAAATAAAAATATGGATAAAGAAGGGAATAGCAAAACGAGAATAAGAGATGTATAAGAAACTGTAAAAAGGACTAACATGGGTCTAAATGGATTTCCTGAAAAAGAGGGGAGTAAAAAGGGAGCAGAAGCATTATGTGAAAAGTAATGGCTGAGAATCTTAGGATACTACTGTAAGACATAAAGCCATAGTTTTCAGAAATGAATATTACACTGTATGTTAAATAACGGGAATTTAAATGAAACTTGAAAAAGAGAAAAAAAATTCTTCCAGGAAAATTACTGAAATTTTAGAACTCTATTCCTAGTAGAACTCTTTTTCAACTGTGAAGGGTGAATAAATAAACTTTCTGGTTTTTTTCCTTCCAAGATTTTATTTAAACTCAAGTTAGTTAGCATAAAGTAGTATTGGGTTTAGGAGTACAATTTATGATTCATCACTTACATATAACACCCAGTGCTCATCACAAGTGACCTCTTTAATGCCCATCACCCATAGCCCATCCCCATATCCACTTCCCCTTCAGAAACCCTCAGTTTGTTCTGTATAGTTAAGAGTCTCTTATGGTTTGCCTCCTTCTCTGTTTTTATCTTATTTTGTGTTTCTTGGCCTTCTCCTATGTTCATCAGTTATTGTTTCTTAAATTCTACATATGAGTGAAATCAAATTGTATTTGTTTTACTCTAACTTATTTTGCTTAGCACAATACCCTCTAGCTCCATCCACATCATTGCAAATGGCAAGATTTCATTCTTTTTGATGGCTAAGTAATATTCCATTTTGTATATATACCACATCTTGTTTATCCATTCATCAGTTGATAGACATTTGGGCTATTTCCATAATTTGCTTATTGATACTACTACTATAAACATTGGGGTGCTGGTGCCCCTTCAAATCACTATTTTTGTAACCTTTGGATAAATGCATGATAGTGCAATTCCTGCATTGTAGGGTAGTTCTCTTATTAACTTTTTGAGGAACCTCCACAATGCTTTCCAGATTGGCTGCACCACTTTGCATTCCCACAAGCAGTATAAGAGTGTTACCCTTTCTCCAAAACCTACCCAAACTCTCTGTTTCCTGACTGGTTAATTTTAGCCATTCTGACTGGTGTAATGGGGTAACATTGTGGTTTTGATTTGTATTTCCCTTATGGTGAGTGATGTTGAACATTTTTTCATGTGTCTGTTAGCCACTTGTGTATATTCTTTGGAGAAATGTCTATTATGTCTACTGCCCAATTCTTAACTGGATTACTTATTTTGAGCTGTTAAATTTGATAAGTTCTTTATAGATTTTGATTAGTAGCCCTTTATCCAAAATCACTTGCAAATATCTTCTCCCATTCTGAAGGCTGCCTTTTAGTTTCCTTGATTATTTCCTTCACCATGCAGAAGCTTTTTATCATGATGAAGTCCCAATAGTTCATTCTTGCTTTTGTCTCCCTTGCCTCCTGAGATAAGTCTAGTAAGAAGTTGCTATGCCCAAGGTCAAAAAGGTTGCTATCTGTGTTCTCTAGCATTTTGATGGTTTCCTGTCTCACACTGAGGTCTTTCATCCATTTTCAGTTTATTTTTGTGTATGGTCTAAGAAAGCCATCTAGTTTCATTCTTCTACATGTTGCTGTCCAGTTTTCCCAATACCATTTGTTGAAGAGACTTTTTTTCCCATTGGATATTCTCTCCTGCTTTGTCGAAGATCAGTTGACCATAGAGTTGTAGGTATATTTCTGGGTTGTCTATTCTGTTCCATTGCTCTACGTGTCTGTATTTGTGCCAGTACCATACTGTCTTGATGATTACAGCTTTGTAATACAGCTTGAAATACAGAATTGTGATGCTTCTAGCTTTGGTTTTCTTTTTCAGAATTGCTTTAGCTATTCAGAGTCTTTTCTGGTTCCATAGACATTTTAGAATTGTTTGTTCTAGCTCTGTGAAAAATGCTATTGGTATTTTGATAGGAATTGCATTGAATGCGTAGATTGCTTTGGGTAGTATAGACATTTTAACTGTATTTGTTCTTCCAATCCATGAGCATGGAATGCTTTTCTATTCCTTTGCATCTTTTTCAATTTCTCTCATAAGCGTTCTATAGTTTTCAGAGTACAGTTCTTTTATCTCTTTGGTTAAGTTTATTAGGTATCTTATAGTTTTTGGTGCAATTGTAAATGGGATGGATTCCTTGATTTCTCTTTCTGTTGCTTCATTATTGGTATATAGAAATGCAACAGATTTCTATACATTTATTGTAATTCCTGTGACTTACTTGAATTCATAAATCAGTTCTAGCAAATTTGGATGGAGTCTTTCAGGTTTTCTACATAGAGTATCATGTTGTCTGTGAAGAGTGAAAATTTGACTTCTTCTCTGCTGATTTGGATGCCTTCTATTTCTTTTTGTTGTCTGATTGCTGACAACAGTAGTGACAGTGGACATTCCTGTCATGTTCCTGACCTTAGAGGAAAGTCTCTCAGTTTTTCCCCATTGAGGATGGTATTAGCTGTGCATCTTTCATATATGTCCTTTATGATTTTGAGGTATGTTCCTTCTATCCCTACTTTCCTGAGGGTTTTCATAAAGAAAGGAAGCTGTATTTTGTCAAATGATTTTTCTGCATCTATTGAAAGGATCATATGCTTTCTTTAATTAATATGGTGTATCACATTGATTGATTTGCAGATATTGCATCACCCCTGCAGCCAGGATAAATCCCACTTGACTGTGGTGAATGATCCTTTTTAATGTACTGTTGGATTCAATTTGCTAATATTTTGTTGAGAATTTTTACATCCATATTTATCAAGGATATTGGTCTATAATTCTCCTTTTTAGTGGGTTCTCTGTCTGGTTTTGGAATTAAGGAAATGCTGACCTCATGGAATGAGTTTGGACGTTTCCCTTCCATTTCTATTTTTTGCAATATTTTCAGAAGAATAGGCATTAATTCTTCCTTAAATGTCTGGTAGAATTCCTCTGGGAAACCATCTGGCACTGGACTTTTGTTTGTTGGGAGGTTTTTGATTAGTGATTCAATTTCTTTGCTGGTTATCAGTCTGTTCAAGTTTTCTATTTCTTCCTGTATTAGTTTTGGTTGTTTGTATGTTTCTATGAATTTGTCCATTTCTTCCAAATTGTCCAATTTTTGGCATATAATATTTTATAATATTCTCTTAGAATTGTTTCTATTTCTGTGGTGTTGGTTGAGATTTCTCCTCTCTCATTAGTGATTTTATTTATTCACGTCCTTTCTCTTTTCTTTTTGATAAGTCTGGCTAGGGGTTTATCAATTTTGTTAATTCTTTCAAAGAATCAGCTCCTAGTTTCATTGATCTGTTCTACTGTTTTGGTTTCTATATCATTTATTTCTGTTGTAATCTTAATTATTTCCTTTCTTCTGCTAGTTTTAGGCCTTATTTGCTGTTCTTTTTTGGGCTTTTTTAGGTGTGAGGTTAAGTTGTGTATTTGAGACTTTTCTTGCTTCTTGAATAAAGACAGTATTGCTATATACTTCTCTTTTAAGGCTGGATTTGCTGCATCCCAAAGGTTTTAGACTGTCTTACTTTCATTTTCATTAGCTTCCATGTATTTTTTTATTTCTTCTTTAATTTCCTGCTTAACCCATTCATTCTTTAGTAGGATGTATTTGTAGTCTTTACAATTTTTTTTCTTGTGGTTGACTTCAAGTTTCATAGCATTGTGGTCTGAAAATATGCATGGTATGATCTAAGTTTTTTGTACTGTTTGAAGCCTGATTTGTGACTCAGTATGTGATCTCTTCTGGAGAATGTCCCATTTGCCCTTGAAAAGAATGTATTCTGATGCTTTAGGATGAAATGTTCTGAATATATCTGTTAAGTCCATGTGGTCCAGTGTGTCATTCAAAACCATTGTTTCCTTGTTGGTTTTCTGCTTAGATGATCTGTCCATTGTTATAAGTACAATGTTAAAGTCCCCTACTGTTATTGTATTATTATCAATGAATTTCTCTAAGTTTGTCATTAGTTGATCTATATATTTGACTATGTTGTAGTTGGGTGCATATATATTTACAATTATTAGATCTTCTTGTTGGATGATATATTTTATGATATAGTGCCCTTCTTCATCTCTTATTACAATCTTTAGTTTAAAATCTAGTTTGTCTGATAGAAGTATGGCTATTCCAACTTTCTTTTGATGTCCATTAACATGATATTGTTCTCCACCTCCTCATTTTCAATCTGGAAGTGTCTTTGGGTCTACAATGAGTTTCTCATAAGCAGCATATTGATGGGTTTTTTTTTTAAATCCATTCTGATACCCTATGTCTTTTAATTGGAGCACTTAGTCCATTTACATGCATAATAGTTATTGATAGATATGAATTTAATGCCATTGTGTTACCTGTAAAGTCACAATTCCTATAAATTACCTCTGTTCCTTTCTAGTCTTTGTTGCTTTTGGTTTCTCCTTCCTGCTCAAAGGGTCACCTTTAGTATTTCTTGCAGAGCTCATTTAGTGTTCACAAACTCTTTTAGTTTTTGCTTATCTTGGACATTCTTTATCTCTCCTTCTATTCTGAATGACAGCCTTGCTGGATAAAGTATTCTTGGCTGCATATTTTTCCCAGTTAACACATTTAATATATCATGCCACTCTCTTCTGGCCTACCCAGTTTCTGTAGACAGATCTGCTGCTAATCTTATGTGTCTACCCTTCTAGGTTAAGGATCTTTTGTCCTTAGCTGCTTTCAGAATTCTCTATTATCTTTGTATTTTGCAAGTTTCACTATGATATGTAATGGTTTTAACTTATTTTTGTTGATTTTGAGGGGAGTTCTCTGTGCCTCTTGAACTTGATTGCCTGTTTCCTTCCCCAGATTAGGGCAGTTCTCAGCTATAATTTGTTCAAATAAACTTTCTGCCTCTTTTTCCTGCTCTTCTTCTTCTGGGAGTGCTATGATATGGATATTATTGCACTTTGTGGAATCTCTGAGTTCCCTAAGTCTATATTCATGATCTATTTTCTTTCCCTCATCTTTTCAGCTGTGTTATTCCCCATAATTTCATTCCTCTGCTTCTTCAATCCTTGTTGTACTACATCCAGTTGGTTTTCCAAATCAGTTACAGCAGTTTTTGGACTAAATTCTAAATTCTTGTTCAGATATATTGCTTATGTCCTGTTTTGAGCAAATCTTTGACTGTGATTTCTTCTTGATCTTTCTTTTGAGAAGAATTCCTCCATCATCTTGTCTAGGTTTCTGTTTTTTACATGTTATGAAAGCTTATTATGTTCCTGCTCCTGAGAGCAATGCTATAATGGGTTATACACTGTCTAGGGCATGGTACTTCAGGAAGTGCTTCTCTTGTGTGCTGTGTGGACTCTTCTGTTGGGTTTTGGCTCCTTTTCCACACAGGTCGGTCTTCAGAGTTCTTCCTTCCTTGCAGTGGGGAGTGTTTGGACATTTAACTAGGTGTGCTTTGATTTGTTTGTTAAAATAAACCTGTCATGTTCTCTACCTTTAATTTTGCAAATTATTCTCTTAATCTTAAAATCAATTTCCTAGTTGTTCAAAATGGTTTGATGTTGATCAAGCTGTGTTTGAGGGATGAGGCAAGGCCAAAGTCCCTCTACTACTCTGACATTTTAAGTCCTCCTCCAAATAAATTTTCTGTTTTTAAAAAAAGCGAGGAAATGATTACCAGCAGATCCTCCCTAAAAATATACTGAAGTAAGTCCTCTAGGCAACAAGAAAGTTATTCCAGAGGGCAAAACTTATCACTCTATCAAAAGCAACATAAATGGTGAACATTAGCAATAATCTAGATTAATGTTTTCTGTAAACAATAATAAATAATAATGTCTTCAAAGGTTTAAAATTCTGTACAAATAAAATGCTTGTAAACAAATCACAAAAGCCAGCAGTGAATAAATGTAGTTTAAGTGTTCTGAGGTCCTTATATTGTCCAAATAGTGAAAAAGGGCTAATTTTTATTAGGCTCTAAAAAGTCAAAGAATCATTGTATTATCAAGGGTAATGACAAAGAATTGTTAAAAAAAAGTGTAACAAAGAAATGGAATTACAAATGTTATTTATGCATGAAGTGTAAAGAAAAAAAGAAAAAGGGACAAATAATAGGATGTATATATAGGACACAAATACTTATATAGCATATTTAAAGGCAAATATAACAGTAATTTCATTAATAGTAAAAAAATGAAATATTAGACTTAAAAAATGAAAATTGTCACATTGCATTAATAATTATAAATTAAAAATTAAATAAACACTGCTTACAAGAAGCACCCTTTAAGTATAAAGATACAGACTGTTTTACATCCTCACCAACACCTGTTGTTTCTTGTGTTGTTGACTTTAGCCATTCGACAAGTGTGAGGTGATATCTCATTGTAGTTTTTTTTTATTCTTATGTTAATCCCCATACATTACATCATTAGTTTTAGATG
>NW_023270096.1:2976791-3016177 GCF_011800145.1 Mirounga leonina | reverse complement strand
AAATGTTTGGTAGAATTCCCCTGGGAAGCCATCTGGCCCTGGGCTTTTGTTTGTTGGGAGATTTTTGATGACTGCTTCAATTTCCTTAGTGGTTATAGGTCTGTTCAGGTTTTCTATTTCTTCCTGGTTCAGTTTTGGTAGTTGATACGTCTCTAGGAATGCCTCCATTTCTTCCAGGTTATCTAATTTGCTGGCATAGAGTTGCTCATAATATGTTCTTATAATTGTTTGTATTTCTTTGGTGTTGGTTGTGATCTCTCCTCTTTCATTCATGATTTTGTTGATTTGGGTCATTTCTCTTTTCTTTTTGATAAGTCTGGCCAGGGGTTTATCAATCTTGTTAATTCTTTCAAAGAACCAGCTCCTAGTTTCGTTGATCTGTTCTACTCTTCTTTTAGTTTCTATTTCATTGATTTCTGCTCTGATCTTTATTATTTCTCTTCTACTGCTGGGTTTAGGCTTTATTTGCTGTTCTTTCTCCAGCTCCTTTAGGTGTAGGGTTAGGTTGTGTACTTGAGACCTTTCTTGTTTCTTGAGAAAGGCTTGTATTGCTATATACTTTCCTCTTAGGACTGCCTTTGCTGCATCCCACAGATTTTGAATAGTTGTGTTTTCATTTTCATTGGTTTCCATGTATTTTTTTAATTCTTCTTTAGTTTCCTGGTTGACCCATTCATTCTTCAGTAGGATGCTCTTTAGCCTCCATGTATTTGAGTTCTTTCTGACTTTCCTCTTGTGATTGAGTTCTAGTTTCAAAGTATTGTGGTCTGAAAATAGGCAGGGAATGATCCCAATCTTTTGGTACCGGTTGAGACCTGATTTATGACCTAGGATGTGATCTATTCTGGAGAATGTTCCATGGGCACTAGAGAAGAATGTGTATTCCGTTGCTTTGGGGTGGAATGTTCTGAATATGTCTGTGAAGTCCATTTGGTCCAGTGTATCATTTAAAGTCTTTATTTCCTTGTTGATCTTTTGCTTAGACGATCTGTCCATTTCAGTAAGGGGGGTGTTAAAGTCCCCCACTATTATTGTATTGTTGTCGATGTGTTTCTTTGCTTTTGTTATTAATTGCCTTATATAATTGGCTGCTCCCATGTTAGGGGCATAGATATGTACAATTGTTAGATCTTCTTTTTGGATAGACCCTTTAAGTAGGATATAATGTCCTTCCTCATCTCTTATTACAGTCTTTGGTTTAAAATCTAATCTGTCTGATATAAGGATTGCCACCCCAGCTTTCTTTTGGTGTCCATTAGCATGGTAAATTGTTTTCCACCCCCTCACTTTCAATCTGGGGGTGTCTTTGGGTCTAAACTGTGTCTCTTGCAGACAGCATATCGATGGGTCTTGTTTTTTTCATCCAATCTGATAGCCTGTGTCTTTTGATTGGGGCATTTAGCCCATTTACATTCAGGGTAACTATTGAAAGATAGGAATTTAGTGCCATTGTATTGCCTGTAAGGTGACTATTACCATATATTGTCTGTGTTCCTTTCTGGTCTAGGTTGCTTTTAGGCTCTCTCTTTGCTTAGAGGACCCCTTTCAAGATTTCCTGTAGGGCTGGTTTTGTGTTTGCAAATTCCTTTAGTTTTTGTTTGTCCTGGAAGCTTTTTATCTCTCCTTGAATTTTCAATGACAGCCTAGCTGGATAGAGTATTCTTGGCTGCATATTTTTCTCATTTAGTGCTCTGAATATATCCTGCCTGTCCTTTCTGGCCTGCCAGGTCTCTGTGGATAGGTCTGTTGCCAATCTAATGTTTCTACCCTTGTAGGTTACATATCTCTTCTCCCGAGCTGCTTTCAGGATTTTCTCTTTGTCTATGGGACTCGTAAGTTTTACTATTAGATGTCGGGGTGTTGACCTATTTTTATTGATTTTGAGAGGGGTTCTCTGTGCTTCCTGGATTTTCATGCCTGTTTCCTTCCCCAAATTAGGGAAGTTCTCTGCTATAATTTGCTCCATTATACCTTCTGCCCCTCTCTCTCTTTCTTCTTCTTCTGGGATCCCAATTATGCTAATGTTTCGTCTTATGTATCGCTTATCTCTCGAATCCTGCCCTCGTGATCCATTAGTTGTTTATCTCTCTTTTTCTCAGCTTCTTTATTTTCCATCATTTCATCTTCTATATTACTGATTCTCTCTTCTGCCTCATTTATTCTAGCAGTTAGTGCCCCCATTTTTGATTGCACCTCATTAATAGCCTTTTTGATATCTACTTGGTTGGATTTTAGTTCTTTTACTTCTCCAGAAAGGGTTTCTCTAGTAACTTCCATATTTTTTTCAAGCCCAGCTAGTATCTTTAAAGTGATGATTCTGAACTCTAGATCTGACATCGTACTAATGTCCGTATTGAGTAGGTCCCTGGCAGTCGGTACTACCTCTTGTTCTTTTTGTTGAGGTGATTTTTTCGGTCTTATCATTTTGTGCAGAGGAGAATAGATTAATGAGAGAACAAAATGCTAGCAGAGTAACAACGTCCCCAGAAAATATACTCTAAACAAATCAGAAAAGACCTGAAGCCGTGGGAAAAGAAAGGGAAAGAGAGAAAAAAGAGAAAGAAAAAAAAGAAAAAGAAAAAGAAAAAGATAAAAACAAAAACAAACAAAACAAAACAACAACAACAAAAACAGAATGTGATCAAATATGATCAGGCTGGTATATAGTTCAGTGCCACACACTAGATTTGGGGTGTATTTTGGTCTTTTAGAAGAAAGTGCCTCCTAAAATTTTAAAGAAAGAAAAACTTATATATGTACAAAAATAAGGGTTGATATGATGAAGGGATGGAATATGAGTGTAAAGATGGAAATTATAAAAAATTTTATAAAAGGAATTGATAAGAAGTTGTTTGAAAAAAGAAAGAAGAGGATTTAAAAAAAGAAAAAAGAAAAAAAAAGGGAGAGGATGTGATCAGGCAGGGGAATAGAAAACACCATATACTAGAGATTTAGGGTATATTTTAATCTGTTAGAAGAAACTATCTCAAAATTTTAAAGAGAGAACAACTTATATATATAAGCCCAAAATACGGGTAACTACTATGAAGGGATAGAATATGACTCTAAAAATGAAAAATAAAAATGTTTTTTTTTTAAAAAAGGGATTGATAAGATGTTGGTTGAAAAAGGGAAAAAGAAAAATTCAAAAAGAAAAAAAAAGAAAAAAAGACAGTTAAAAAAAAAATTAACTTTGAAAGACTAAAGAATCATGGTAAAAAAGCCATGAATTCTATGTGCAGTATTCCCCTAGCACTGGAGTTCTGCCGTTCTCATTGATCAATAAACTTGGTCTTGGCTGGCTGTTCTCGCTGATCTTCTGGGGAGGGGCCTGTTGCCGTGGTTTCCAAATGTCTCTGCCGGAGGCGGAATTGCCCCGCCCTTGCCCCCTCCCGGCTAAGTAATCTGCTAGGGTTTGCTCTCCGGGGCTTTTGTTCCCTGCGAGCTTTCCGTACAGCTTTGGAGGCAGAGAGTGAAAATGGCGGCCTCCCAATCTCCGCCCCGGAGGAGCCGAGAATTCGGGGCCACTTCTCAGTGAGCCCCCAGAGAAAAGCCGTCAGTCACTCTCGTCTCCCCGGTCTCTGGCTGCACTCCGTGCTCACCCGGCCTGTGACTGCGCGTTTCTATCTCTGGCACCTGACCCTGGGTGGAGTCTCCAAACCCAGCAAATCCCTGCGGTGCACTCCCGCGCGGCTCCTCCCAGGGGAGGAAGGTGAGTCTCCCCGGATCTGCCGCTTGTTGGGTCCCTGCTGGAGGAGCAGTGGCCCGACTGTGCTGCGGATCACGGTTTATGGCCACCCCGAGCTGAGAGCCCGCGCCTGGGCTCCGCCTCTGCAGCCGGCTTCCCTGCTCCGTTACCTGGGAGCTCTGCCACACTCAGGCACCCCCGGTCTTTCTGTGACCCCGAGGGTCCTGAGACCACACTGTCCCGGAGGTTTCCACCCCCCGCTTAGCCACCAGAGTGACGTCCCTCAGCGGAGCAGACTTTTAAAAGTTCCAATTTTGTGCTCCGTGGCTCTATCACTTGCCAGAAGCGGCCGACGGGGGCCTCTCCCCTGCCGTCTATCCTCCCGAATATCGCCTCGGATTCACTTCTCCGCACGTCCTACCTTCCAGAAAGTGGTCGCTTTTCTGATGAGAGAGTTGTTGCTCTTCTTTTCTTCAATCTCCTGTTGAGTTTGTAGGTGTTCAGAATGGTTTGATCCCTATCCAGCTGAATTCCCCTGAGAGGAGACGAAATCCAGGTCTCCTACTCCTCCGCCATCTTGCTCCGCCCCCCTCATTGTAGTTTTGACTTGTATTTCCATGATAATCAATGATGTTGAGCATCTTTTCATGTGTCCATTGGCCATCTGTATGTCTGCTTTGGAAAAATATCTATTCATGTCTTCTGCCCATTTTTAAATGGTGTATAGGTTTTTTGGGTGTTGAGTTTTATAAGCACTTTATATGCAAACTGGTGAAGCCACTCTGGGAAACAGTATGGAGTTTCCTCAAAAAGTTAAAAATAGAATCACTCTATGATCCAGCAATTGCACTACTAGATATTTAACCCAAAGAATACAAAAAATACTAATTCATGTGGATACATTCACCCTGATGTTTATAGCAGAATTATCTATCATGGCCAAATTATGGAAATATCCAATGTCCATCAACTGATGAATGGATAAAGAATAGGTGTCTACCTATTATATTATATAGATAAAATGGCATATTATTCAGCCATTAAAAAAGAAGAAAATCTTGCCATTTGCAACATGGATGGAGCTAAGGAGTATTATGCTAAATTGAAATAAGTCAGAGAAAGACAAATACCATATGTTTTCACTCATATGTAGAATTTAAGAATAAAAAAACAAATGAACAAAAGGGGAAAAAGAGAGAGGTAAACCAAAAAACAGACTTTTAACTATAGAGAACAAGCTAATGGTTACCAGAGGGTAGGTGGGTGGGGGAATGGGTTAAATAGGTGATGGGGATTAAGGAGTGCACTTATGATGAGCAGCAGGTGTTGTATGGAAGTGTTGAATCACTACATTTTACTCTTGAAACTAATACTACACACTGTATGTTACTAACTGGAATTTAAATAAAAACTTTACAAAGAGTTTTTTCTCAGAATAATAGAATTTTGTTTCATATGAGTAATGTCATTCATGACATAGCATTCATGAAATAATGTGTATAGCACATATGCTGCATTTAATACATCTGTAAGGCACAGAACTAAAAAATTTAAGAATAATAACTGAATAAGCACAGTGTTATTTGATTAAAATAATATGTCCACATAGTGGTACATGGAAAAGACTATACAAAGGCACATGTATAGAAGATGATGCTAAGAATACTAGCTGTAGGGAGCCTGGGTGGCTCAGTTGGTTAAGGGACTGCCTCCGGCTCAGTTCATGATCCTGGAGTCCCGGGATTGAGTCCCATATCGGGCTCCCTGCTCAGTGGGGGAGGGAGGTCTGCTTCTCCCTCTCACCCTCTTCCCTCTTGTGCTCTCTGTCTCTCATTCTCTCTCTCAAATAAATAAAATCTTAAAAAAAAAAGAATACTAGCTGTATCTGTGAATAAATATAGTGTTAATAGTGTTAGAATGTGTTTACTACTGTGGTACATGGAATGCACTATATTTAGTCACATAAATAGATGATTTACTATGTGCAATATAATTTTGTTGCATCAAGCAAGAATGTTATTTAGTGAAAAAATGTGTTCAATACAAGGGCTGTATTTAATACACTCTGTAAAGGCTCAATTACAAAGTTGTTTATAATAAATCTAGTTTTATTTGTGAACAAATACAGTGTTATTAAAGTAAAAAAATATAAAGATACAGAAATGTTGAGATAAAATGTAAGATTAATAGCATCACAAAAAAGGAACAAATCCACAATCATATTGGGAAATGTTAAAACACCTCTGTTTGTAATTTATAGGATATGTTACAAAAATATCAGTAAGAAGATTGAAAATCTGAACTGAGGACTATTAAATAGGTATAGAACACTGCCTCACAAAACTGAAGAATGATCATAATTTTCAAGTGTATGCGAAAAATTTACCAAAAATTAGCACTATGCTGAACCATAAAGCAAGTCTCAGCAAATTTCAGAGAGTTGAAATAAAATAAACTATATTTTCTGACCATAATAGAATTTACTTTGAAATCAATAACAAAAAGATAAGTAGAAAATCTCAAACTGCCTGAAAATTAAGAAGGAAACTCTGAAATAATCCATAAGTCAAGGCAGAAATTATTGTGGAAATTAGAAAAATATATTGAACTGAGTGATAATAAAAATATGACATGCCAAAAGTTATGCAAAGCACATAATGACATAATTGGAGGGCAGTAAATGCATAAGAAAACATAGCATTCAATACATTAAATATAACAAAGCAATGCATGTATAGATAAGAAAGAAGACTGAAGATCAATGATCTGTGAATCCATCTCAAGAAAGTAGAAAGCTAGAATGAAATCAAACCCCCGAAATAAGAGAAATGAAATAATAAAGATAAAAGCAAAAATTACTTCAATTAAAACAAACCTGTTTTCAAACAATGGAAAAATTTATCAAAGTTGAAGTTGGTGTCTTAAAACATCTAGTAAAATTGATAATTCTCTGACAGGAAATAATCAGTGTAATTCACCCACCATGTTACCAGACAAAAGAGAAAAATCACTTGACCATGTCAATTAATACAGGAAAAGCATTTGACAAAATCAATACTCATTCATGACCAAAAATCTTGGAAAACTAGGAGAAAAGAGGAACTTCCTCAACTTGATAAAGAATATCAACATAAAACCTACAGTTAGTATCAAATTCAATGGCAAAAGAAAATACAAGAATGTGCACTCATTACTCTTAACATAGAACCGGAATTCCTATCCGGCTCTATAAAGCAATAAAATAAAAAGGCATACAAAGCTTAAGAAATAAATGAAACTGTTCCAATTTGTATTTGATATGAAGGTCTCCACAGGAAATCTCAAGAATCTACCAAAACCCCCAAAACCTCCAGAACCAAAATTTGCAAAGTTCTGATCTTGCAAGATACAAGATCAACATAAAATTTGATTATGCTTCTATATTGCAATAGCGACATGGAAACTGAAATTTAAAATATAATACCATATGGAATTCAAGAAGCAAAACAAAGAAAAAAGAGACAAAGAAACAGAATTTTTTGTACAGGGAACAACTGGTGGTTTCCAGAAGGGAGGTGGGATGGATGGGTGAAATAGATAAAGGGGATTAAGAGGCACTTGTCTTGATGAGCACTGGGAAATGTATAGAATTGATGAGTCATTATATTGTACACCTGAAACTATTGTATGTTAATTATACTTCAATAAAAAAGTACAATACCACTTATAATCACTCAAAAATTCACTGCTTAGGTATAAAAGTAAAAACTATTCAGTGGTGGAAAGATAGTATTTCAACAAATGATGTTGAAATAATTGGATAACCAGAGGCCAAAAAAATGTATCTCAGTGTAAATCTTACACCATATACAAACAAAACAAAACAAAACAAAACAAAAACTTCATCAAATAAATCACAATATATTGTATTTTTATAATTATTTTATTTTAATTCCAGTGTAGTTAACATAGTTTCAGGTGTACAATAGAGTGATTCAACAATTCTATATATCACTCAGTGCTCATCAAGATAAGTGTACCTTTAATCACTTTCACCTATTTAACCCATCTTCCCATTGACCTCCCTTCTGGTAACAATCTGTTTGTTCTCTGTAGTTAAGAGTCTTTTTTAGTTTCCCTCTTTTTCTTTTCCTTTTCTTTTTAAGATTTTATTTATTTATTTGACAGAGAGAGAGCGCCCAGGCAGGGGGAGCAGCAGAGGGAGAGGGAGAAGCAGGACCCCCACTGAGCAGGGAGCCCGACTACTCGGGACTAGATCCCAGGACCCTGGCACCATGACCTGAGCTGAAGGCAGATGCTCAACTGACTGAGCAACCCGGGTACCCCAGTTTCCCTTTTTTTTCTTTTGTTCATCTGTTTTGTTTCTTAAATTCCAAATATAAGTAAAACCAAATGGCATTTGTCTTTCATTCTTTATCTTATTTTGCTTAATATTATACTCTCAGATCCATTTATGCTGTTGCAAATGGCAAGATTTCATTCTTTTTTTTATAGCTGAATAATATCCCATTGTATTTTTATATGCCACTTCTTTATCCATTCATCTGTTGATGGACACTTGGGCTACTTCCATAATTTGGTTATTGTAGATAATACTGGTAGGAACATTGGGGTGCATGTATCCCATTGAATGAGTATTTTTGCATTCCTTGGATAAATACCTAGTAGTTCAATTGCTGATAGTAGCTCAATTTTTAACTTTTTGAGGAACTTCCATACTGTTTTCCAGAGTGGCTGCACCAGTCTGCATTCCCACCAACAGTGTAAGAGGGTTCCCCTTTCTCCACATCTTCACCTATACCTGTTGTTGATTTTAGCCATTCTGTCAGGTGCGAGGTGATATCTCATTGTAGTTTTAATTTGTGTTTCCTTGATAATGAGTGATGTTGAGCATCTTTTCATGTGTCTGTTGGCCATCTGGATGTCTTCTTTGGAAAAAAAAATGTCTATATCTTCTGCCCATTTTTAAATTGGATTATTCATTTTTTTGGATGTTGAGTTTTATAAGTTCTTTGCATATTTTGGATACTAACCCTTTATCAGATATGTCATTTGCAAACATCTTCTCCCATTCTGTAGGTTGCCTTTCAAGTTTTGTTGATTGTTTCCTTTGCTCTGCAGAAGCTTTGTATCTTGATGAAGTCCCAATAGTTTTATTTTTGCTTTTGTTGTCCTTGCCTCAGGAAACATATCTAGAAAGCTATTGCAATAGGCAATGTTAGAGAAATTACTGCCTGTGCTCTCTTCTAGGATTTTTATGGTTTCAGTTCTCAAGTTTAGTTCTTTAATCCATTTTGAGTTTATTTTTGTGTATGGTGTTAGAAAGTAGTTCAGTTTCATTCTCAAATAAACCACAATTTAAATGTGATTAAGGCTGTAATATTTGTTGAAAAAGAAAACTTAGGAGCAAATAATTGTTACATAGGACTTGGTGAACTTTTCTTAAGCATGATACCAATAGCATGACCCATAAAATTAAAATTTGAAAAATTGTTATTAATTCCTTCATTGAAATTAAAATGTTTATAATCTGCCAAAAACCCTATTAAGATTTTGAAAATACAAGCTACAGACATGGGAGAAAATCTGAGAAACTAATCATGTGTAGACTATATAAAAACTCACAAAACCCAACAGTAAAAAATAAATGATCCAATTAGAGAGGTACATGAACAGACATTTCACTGTAAAGGACAAGTAGTTTGCAAATAATCATATTAAAAGACATTTATCACATCCAGTCATTAGTAAAAATGTAAATTTAATCCACAAAGCTTTTGCACAGTGAAGGAAACCATCAAGAATACAAAAAAGCAACTTACTGAATGGGAAAAGATATTTGCAAATGATATATCTGATAAAGGGTTAATATTCAAAATATATAAATAACTTATGCAAGTCAACATGAAAAAAATAATCCACTGTAAAAATGGGCAGAGGACACGAATAGACATTTTTCCAAAGAATATAAATGGCCCACAGACACATGAAAAGATGCTTGACATCACTAATCATTGGGGAAACGCAAATGAAAAGTACAATAAGATATCATTTTATGCCTGTAAGAAGGGCTAAAATAAAAAACATAAGAAATAACAACTGTTGGAGAGGATGCAGAAAAAAAGGAACCCTCATGCACTGTTGATGGAAATGCAAATTGATGCAGCCACTCTGGAAAACAATATGAATGTTGGTCAGAAGATTAAAAATAGAATTACTATATAATCCAGTAATTGTACTGCTAGATATTTACCCAAAGAAAATGAAAACACTATTTCAAAAACGTTTATTAACCTCTATGTCTATTGCAGCATTATTTACAATTGCCATGATATAGAAGCAACCCAGGTGTCCAAGAATGGAAGAATAAAACAAATGTGGTAGCCATAAGGTAAATATATATTACTTAACCATATAATAAATATTACCTAGCCATAAAAAAATAATGAAATCATGTCATTTGTAACAACATGGATGGATCTAGAGGATATAATTGCTAAGTGAAATAAATCAGTCAGAGAAAGGCAAATACCATATGATTTCACTCATATGTGGAATTTAATAAATAAATGAACAAAGGAAAAAGAGACAACTAAAAAACCAGACTCTTAAATACAGAGAACAAACTGGGAGTTTCCAGAAGGGAGGGGGTGGGAGGATGGGTGAAATAGATAAAAGGGATTAAGAATACACTTACTGTGATGAGTGCTGAGAAATGCATAGATTTTTTTAATCATTATATTGTAAACCTGAAACTAATATAATGTATGTTAATTATATTTTAATTTACAATTTAAAAAGAAACAAGGAGGTATCATTACATATCTATTAGAAGAGTTGAAGTAAAAAATAGTGAATACATCAAATGTTGGTGATGATTCATAGAATTGCTTTCTCATACATTAGTTTTGGGAATGTAAAATGATATAGCCATTCTGGGAAACAGTTTGGAAGTTCTTAGAAGAATAAACATATGCTTACCATACAATCCAGCTATTGTATTTCTCAACGTTTATCCCAGAGAAATAAATATTTATACACACATAAAAACTGGTACATGAATATTTAAAGCAGCTTTGGTCATAGTAGCCTTAAAACTTAAAGCCCAAATATCCTTTCATAAGTGAAAGAAATGGTGATTCATTCATGCCATAAAATCTACTCAGCAATGAAAAGAAATAACTATTGACACACCAAACAACTTGGATGAATCTTCAGGGAATTACTCTCAGTGAAATAACCACTTCCAAATGTCACATTCTGTATGCTTTCCTTTATATAACATTCTTGAAATGGTACAAGTATAGAAATGGCAAAAAGAGTAGAGGTTTTTGAAATATTGATCTCATAAAATGAGTTGATATGTGCTCCCTCCTTTTCCATTTTCTGGAAAGACTGTAGAATTGATGTCAATTTTTTTTTCAGATGTTTCTTATAATTCTCCAGTGAAGCCATCTGGGCCTAGAGATTATTTTTCAGGAATTTTAAAATTATGAAGTCAATTTATTTAATAGTTATAGAGCTTTTAAAACTATTTAATATTGTTTGAGTCATGGTGGTTTGTTGTTTGCAATGAATTGGTCCTTTTTACTTAACTTACAAATTTATGTGTGGATTACTTTATAGTATACCCTTATTATATTTACAACATCTACCAACATCTACAGTGATATCCTGTTTCATTTCTGCTATTGGTAAATCATATATTTGCTTTTGTTTTCATTGTCAGTCTTGGTAGATGTATGCCAACTTTTTAAAAGATTTATTTATTTATTTGAGAAAGAGAGTGGGGGAGGGAAGAGGGAGAGGGAGAGAGAGAATCTCAAGCAGACTCCCCGTTGAGCATGGAGCCCAATTTGGGGCTTGATCTCATGACACTGAGGTCATGACCTGAGCCAAAATCAAAAGTTAGATGCTCAACCAACTGAGCCACCCAAGTGCCCCAATATATGACAATTTTTAAAAAAATCCAGCTTTTTTTTCATTGGTTTTCTCTATCCCAGAGTTGTTTCTGTACAGAAATCTGCCACATTTCTATACACAAATAATGAAGCAGCAGGAAGAAAAATTAAGGAATCACTCCCATTTACAACTGCACCGAAAACAATAAGATGCCTAGGAATAAAACTAACCAAAGTGGTGAAAGACCAGTACTCAGAAAACTATAAAATACTGATGATGAAATTAAAGACGACACAAAGAAATGGAAAGACATTCTATGCTCATGGATTGAAAGAACAAATATTGTTAAATGCTTCCTCTCAGGGACATGTCCCAAGTAGAGGGAATAATCTTCCCACTATGTGCCCCAGGAATTCTCCAGATCACTGTTTCCACCCTGCATCATGACAACATCCATTCATGATTTAAAAAAAAACCAAAAAACAAAACCCTCAACAAAGTAGGCTTAGAGGGAACATACCTCAACATTGATTTTGTATCATACTGTGACTTCATTGAATTCCTTTATCAGTTCTAGTAGTTTTTTGGTGGAGTCTTTTGGGTTTTCTATATATAGTATCATGTCATTTGCAAACGGTGAGTTTCATTCTTTTTTGTTAATTTGGATGACTCATTTCTTTTTGTTGTCTGATTGCTGTGGCTAGGACTTCCAGTACTATGTTAAATACCAGTGGTGAGAGTTGACATCCCTGTCTTGTTCCTGATCATAAAGAAAAAGCTCTAAGTTTTTTCCTGTGGAAATTTAGACTCATCACTAGGCCTCCAATAAAATCACTGGTTGAGAAGGAGAGTAGTATCTCAAAATTGCTCCCCCCATGGCTTCCACTGAAGTTGTGATGGAATGGGGCATTTCTTTACAACTAGATGAAGTTACCATTATGGAATGGTGAAATTTCTGGTTCTCCACGAGGTACCACTCAAGTGGAATGGGAGGAGCTCCTTGTTATCACTAGGTAGGGGAGACAGTACAGGTTCTCCATGCAGTCTCCACTAACACAAGCTGTGGGCATTGTGGCCACCAGATGGGAATCAAAGTTCCAGATTCCTATTCCGTGTTCTATTATGCCACCCCTGTAGGGTGAGGTGAGGAAGGATGTTTCATTACAGCTCAGTGAAAGTGGATGTCTAAGTGTCCTGCTTAGCTTTGCTGGTGAAGATGAGGTGGAGCCACATGTTTTTACATATTGTTTGGCTGCAGTAGGAAGGAGATTATCATCTAGAAGCTTTCTGTCATGAGTGGCTGTCTCCATTTCGTGGTTATTTGAGTATAGAGAACTGATATTTCTTCTTCTTCTTCTTCTTCTTCTTCTTCTTCTTCTTCTTCTTCTTCTTCTTCTTCTTCTTCGTTGTTGTCATCATCTTTGTCTTTATCTTAATCTTTGTCTTTATCTTAATCTTTGTCTTTGTCTTCATCTTCTTTGATCTGAATCTTGTCATTTCTGATGCCAGTTTCTACAGCTCCCAGTCCTGGAGCAAAAAGAAATCCAAGGAATTCAGAAGCAAAAAGAATTCAGAGAAATTCACTACCACATTGACAATAGGGTGTCAAGGTACTAAGGTCAACTTCCTTCTTTTTCCAACTTTCAGAACCTTCCTTATTTATTTACATTTAATTTTTAGTATTTTAAGATGAGCTTACACAAAGAATAAAAAGAAGTGCATATACTACATTTCATTTAAAATTGGATGTCAAGGAGGAGAGGAAGATGGTGGTGGAGTAGGAGGACACTGGGGTCACCTCATCCCATGAATAGAACTAGATAAGTATCAAATCATCCTAAATATCCAGATATCAACCTGAAGCCTAACAGATAAACTCCACAACTAAAGGGAGAGAAGAGGCCACATTGAAGAAGGTAGGATGTAGAGGTGAGATATAGGGGAGAAAGGGTTTGTGGCTAGTGTGGAGGGCAGGGAGGCTTAGTCATGAAAAAGAGTGACAGAGAGAGAAGCACACAGAGGAATGCACAAGGAGAACATTTCCCTAAACCATTGATTGGAAAATGAGAAGGACTCATTTCATGAGTTCTTGCAACCAGTGAAGCTTAAAGCCTAGATACATTAAAAGTCAGTGGGCTTGGTTGAGGTAGAACTCAGAGGGCACTGCACTGCTCATAGAGAGAAGGCAGGAAAACAACCTAGGGAATAAAGGAGATGGATGGCACCATTTTCCTCCCCTACCCCTCAGTATAAATGCAGAACCACCTGTGGAAAGCAGTGCAGCACCACCACTGGTTGCCTAACTGGCATACAACAAGCTCCACCCCTAGTGCTCTCACAGGACTGCCCTTCTCAGTCAAGCTTGCCTCAGTCCCAGCATGACTGTCCAATCCATCAGAAGACCAACACAACCCCCTGTCCACACCACATCTCCTGGCCAGATAATTCGAAAGGGCCTCAATTCTGGTGGAGGGAGTGTCAGGGCTCATTTCACAAACAGACCAGAGTACACCAAGTTAAAACTCACCACATTCAGGACAGGGACCAAACACAGCCCACAGCAGGCAAGGAGAACTTCTGCAGATGACTGCCCTGAAGTATAGAGCGGCCAAAACACAACAGCAGAGCACATGAAGCACATATCAGACACGTTCCCTGAAGTGCCATGCTCTGGGCACTACATGACCTCTTCTTCATAAGGCCACTACTTTCAGGAGCAGGAGACATAATTGGCTTTGCAAACACACAGAAGAAGACAGAGAGTTAGACAAAATAAAAGAGGCTGAGAAATTTATTCCAAATGAAAAAAACAACAACAAACAAAACAAAACAAAAACACAAAAAAGCAGAACAAAGCCACAGCCAGAAATCTAAGTGAAAGAGATATAATCTTCCAAGAGACTGGAAACAGACTTGAGACGATGAACAGCAGGCTAGAAGAAGCAGAAGAATGAATTAGTGACCTAGAAGATAAGAAATGGAAATAATGAAGCTGGACAAAAGAGAGAGGAATTATGCACATGAGAATAGACTTTAAAGAACTCAGTGACTCCATCAAATGTAATTATGTTCAATTTATAAGAGTCCTAGAAAATGAAGATAGAGAAAAGGGAGCAGAACATTTATTTGAAGAAATAATAGCTGAAAAGTTCCCCAGTCCAGGGAAGGAAACAGATATCCAGATCCAGGAGGCACAGAAACCACCATCAAAATCACCAAAAGCAGGCCAACACCAAGACATATTGTAATCAAATTCATAGAATATCGTGACAAAGAAATGATCTTAAAAGCAGCAAGACTAAAGAAGTCCTTAACTTACAAGGGAAAACTCATAAGGCTAGCTGGTGATTTCTCAATAAATCTTGGCAAGCCAGATGGGAGTGGCATGATATATTCATGATATATGGTATATATATATACACCATGCTATATGATATATGATATGTTGATTTTATATATATAACATGATATTTGATATATGCTGAATGGGAACAATCTGCAGCCAAAAATACTCTGTCCAGTGAGGCTATCACTCAGGATAGAAGGAGAGTAAAGAGTTTCCCAAACAAAACGTAAAGGAGTTTGTGACCACTAAATCAGCCCTGTAAGAAATATTGAAGGGGAATTTTTCAGTGCAAAGTAGAGACCAAAAGTGGCAAACACAAGAAAGGATCAGAGAAAAGCTCCAGAAACAATGACAAAATAAGTAATAAAATTGTACTCAATACATATCTATCAATAATTACCTTGAATATAATTAAACCAAACACTCTAATCAAAAGATATGGGGTGTCAGATGTAGAGAACAAAACACCCATCTATACGCTGCCTAAAAGAGATTCATTTAAAGACACCTGCAGATTGAAAGGGAGGTATGGAAAAATATTTATCACACAAGTGGATGTCAAAATAAGGCCCAAGTAGAAATACTCATATTGAGCAAACTAAACTTGAAAACAGACTGTAACAGGAGACAAAGAAGGGCACTATATAATCATAAAAGGGACAAACCACCAAGAAGATATAACAATTGTGATTATTTATGAACCCAACATGGGAGCACCCAAATATGTAAAACAATTAATAACAAACATAAAGGAACTCATTGATAATAATAAAACAATAATAGTAGGGAGGTTTAACACCCCACTTACATCAATGGACAGATCATCTACATAGAAAATCAACAAGGAAACAATGGCTTTGAATGACACCCTGGACCAGAAGGACTTAATACATATATTCAAAACATTTCATCCTAAAGCAGCAGAATACATATTGTTTTCAAGTGCACAAAGAACCTTCTCCAGACTAGATGACAAAAAAAAACAGGCTTAAACAAATACAAAAAGATTGAAGTCATACTATGCACCTTTTCTGACCAGAACACTGTTAAAGTAGAAGTCAGTCACAACAAAATTTTGGAAGGACCACAAATACATGGAGGTTAAATAATATGCTATTAAACAATGAATGTCTCAACCAAGAAGCCAAGGAAGACATTTTAAAAATACATGGAAACAAATAAAAATGAAAATATAATGATCCAAAATGATGGGATGTAGCAAAAGCAGTCCTAAGATGGAAGGATATAGCAATACAGGCCTATTTCAAGAAGAAAGAAAAATCTCAAATTAACAAGCTAACCATACACCTAAAGGAGACAGAAAAAGAACAACAAACAAACTCTAAAGCCAGCAGAAGGAAGGAAATAATAAAGATTTAGCAGAAATAAATGATATACAAATTAAAATAAACAATAGAAAAGATCAGTGATACCAGGAGCTGGTTCTTTGAAAAAATTAATACAATTGATAAACCTTTAGCCAAATTTATCAAAAAGAATAGAGAAAGGACCCAAATAAGAAAAAATAAGGAGGGCACATGATGTGATGAGCACTGGGTGTTATACGCAACTAATGAATCATTGAGCACTACATCAAAAACTAATGATGTGCTATATGTTGGCTAATTGCATTGAAATTAAAAAAAAAAAAGAAAGAAGAGAAATAGCAACCAGCACCACAGAAATGCAAACAGTTATAAGAGAATATTATAAAAAATTATATGCCAACAAATTGGACAGCCTGGAAGAAATGAATAATTTCCTGGGAACATATAAACTACCAAAACTGAAAGAAAAACAAATATAAAACTTTAACAGACTGATAACCAGCAATGATTGAATCTATAATAAAAAAAAATCCCAAGAAACAAAAGTCCAAGACCAGAATGCTCCACACACAATTTCTACCACATTTAAAGAATTAATACCTATTCTTCTCAAACTCTTCCAAATACAGAAATGGAAGGAAAACTTTCAAATTCATTCTGAGGCCAGCATTACCTTGATACCATAACCAGATAAAGACTCCACTAAAAAAGAGAACAAGAGGCCAATATCCCTGATGAACATGGAGGCAAAAAATTATCAATAAAATACTAGCAAATCTAATCCAATAGTACATTAAAAGAATCATTCACCACGATCAACTGGGATCTATCCCTGGGTTGCAAGGGTGGTTCTATATTCACAAATCAATCAACATGGTACACCACATTAATATAAAAAAGGAAAAAAAACATATGATCCTTTGAATAGATGCAGAAAAACCATTTGCAAAGTACAACATTCATTCATGATAAAAGCCCTCACCAAAATAGGGTTAGAGGGAACATTCCTCAACATAATAAAGGCTATATACAAAAAACCCATACCTAATGTCATCCTCTAAGGTGAAAAACTGAAAGCTTTTCCTCTACAGTCTGAAAGAAGACATGGATTCCACCCTCACCACTGTTATTTAAATTAGTACTGGAAGTTCCAGCCTCAGCAATCAGACAACAAAAGAAATAAAAGGCAACTACATCCACAAGGAAGAAGTCAATCTTTCAATATTTATAGACGACATGCTACTCTACGTAGAAAACCCAAAAGACTCCACCAGAAAATGGCTAATATGGATACATGAATTCAGTAAATTCACAGGATACAAAATCAATGTACAGAAATCTGTTGCATTTCTATACAACAATAATGAAGCAGCAGAAAGAGAAATCAAGGAATTGATCTAATTTACAATTGCACCAAAACCAATAACATACCTAGGAATAAGCCCAACCAAAGAGATCAAAGATCTGTACTCTGAAAACTATAGAACACTTATGAAAGAAATTGAAGATGACAGAAAGAAATGGAAAAATATTCCATACTCATGGGCTGGAAGAACAAACATTGTTAAAATGTTTATACTACACAAGGCAATCTGCACACTTAATGGAATCCCTATCAAATTACCACCAGCATTTAACACAGAGGTATAGCAAACAATCCTAAAATTTGTATGGATCCATAAAAGAATCCAAATAGCCAAAGTAATGTTGAAAAAGAAAACCAAAACTAGAGGTCTCACAATTCCAGACTTCAAGCCATTTAACAAAGCTGTAGTCATCAAGACAGTATCATACTGGCACAAATACAAACACACAGATGAATGACACAGAATAAAAATCCCAGAAATGAATCCACAACTATATATTTATCTTTAACAAAGCAGGAAAGAATACCCAAGAGAAAAAAGACAGTCTCTTCAACAAATGATGTTGGGAAAAGTGGACAATATGCAGAGGAATGAAACTGGACCACTTTCTTACACCATACAGAAAAATAAATTCAAAATGGATTAAAGACCTAAATGTGAGACAGGAACCATCAAAATCTTAGAGGAGAACACAGGCAGTAATCTCTTTGACATTGTCCATAGCAAGTTCTTACTAGGTATGTCTCCTGAGGCAAGGGAAACAAAGGCAAAAATAAACTATTGAGACTTCTTCAACATAAAAATTTACTGCACAGTAAAGAAAACAATCAAGAAAACTAAAAGGCAATCTACAGAATGGGGGATGGTAATTGCAAATTATATATTTGATAAAGCATTAGTATCAAAAATATATAAAGAACTTATCAAACTCAACACCCCAAAATAAAAAAAAAAAATCCAGTTTAAAAATGGGTAGAAGACTTGCATAGACACTTTTCCAAAGAAGACATCCAGATGCCTTATAGACACATGAAAAGATGCTCAGCATCACTGATTATCAGGGAAATACAAATCAAAACTACAATGAGATATCACCTCACACCTGTCAGAATGGCTAAAATCAACAACACAGGAAGCAGCAGATGTTGGTGAGTGAGGAAAAAGGGGAACCCCCTTGCACTCTTGGTGGGAATGCAAACTGGTGTAGCCATTCTGAAAAACAGTATGGAGGTTCTTCAGAAAGTTAAAAATAGAACTATCCCACAACCCAGTTATTGCATTACTAGGTATTTACCAAAAGAATATAGAAATACTGATTCAAAGGGAAACATGCAACCCAAAGTTTATAGCAGCATTATAGCCAATAGCCAAATTATGGAAAGAGCCCAAATGTCCACTGACTGATGAATGGATAAAGAAGATGTGGTATACGATGGAATATTACCCAGCCATAAAAAGAATGAAATCTTGTCATTTGTAGTGACATGGTTTTAGCTAGAGAGTATTACACTAAGCAACATACATCAGTCAGATAAAGAGAAATACCATGATTTCACTCATATGTGGAATTTAAGAAAGAAAACAAATGGATATGGGGGGAAAAGAGAGACAAACCAAGAAACAGACTCTTAACTAGAGAAAACAAACTGATGGTTGCTTGAGGGAAGATAGGTGGGGGATGGGTTAAAATGGGTGGTGGTATTAGGAAGGGCACTTGTGGTGAACATTGGGTGTTGTATGTAAGTGATGAATCCTAAATTGTACACTTGAAACTAATATTACACTGTATGATAAGTTACTGGAATTTAAATAAAAACTTAAAAAAAATACATTCTTTATCGCTCCTTCATTGATGAATGATAATGTTGCTGGGTGGTGTTTTTTGTTGTAGTTTTATTTTTTAAGATTTATTTATTTAGAGAGAGAGAGAGTGAGAATATGAGCAGGAAGAGGGGCAGAGTTAGAATCCAGAAGCAGACTCCCTGCTAAGTGTGAAGCCCAATGCAGGGCTTGATCCCAGGACCCTGAGATCATGACCTGAGCTGAGATCAAGGGTCTGCTGCTCAACCAACTGAGCCACACAGGTGCCCCTTGTTGTAGGTTTTGAATATATCATGCCACTTTCTTCTGGCCTTCTAAGTTTCTGCTGAAAAATCAGCTGATAGCTTTATAGGTTTTCCTTTGTACTTTAGTCACTGCTCTCTTGTGCTTTTAAGAATCTCTATTTTTAAATTTGCCATTTTAATTATTACTTGTCTTGGTGTGGACCTCCTTGGGTTCTTATTTGGGACTCTCTCTGATTACTGGACCTGGATGTCTGTTTCCTTCTCCAGGTTCAGAAATTTTCAGCTATTATTTCTTCAAATAAAATTCCTGATTCTTTGTCTTTCTTGTCTCTTTAGAGACCTGTAAAATGTAAATATTAGTATGTTTGATGTTGTCCCAGATGTCCCTGATTCTATCCTCTTTTTAACTTTTTTTTTCTTTTGCTGTTTAGCTTGTGTGCTAAACCCTTTCTTCCAGATTGCTGATTTGTTCTTCTTCATCTTTTAATCTGATGTTGATTCCTTCTAGTTTCTTTTATTTTTCCGTTATTGTGTTCTTCAACTTTGATTGGTTCTTTTTAATATTTTTGACCTGTTGGTTGAAATTCTGTCTGAGTTCATCCACTTTTCTCTCAAGTTTGTGAGCATTTTTATTATCATTACTTTGAACTCTTCATCAGGTTGATTGCTTATGTTCATTTCAGTTCTTTCTATTTCTCAAGTTTTGTCTTGTTCTTTCTTTTGGAGCATATTACTCTTTCTCCTCATTTTTTTTTTTTTGATGTCCTGTGTTTGTTTCTATGTATTAGGGTACAAACTACCTCTCTCAGTGTTGAAGAACTGGTTTTGTGAAAAACGTCTCCTGGGTAGACTGTGTGTGCCTGGTGGGTTTTGCTGGTTGATTGGAGCCATAGTGCATGCTTCCTGGAGTTTTCTGGGTACTTTATGTTGGGACCATTCTGGTGGGATGACTGGAGTTGAAGTGGGCAGCAGATAGGGGGTCCCAGTGTGCTCTATTGCAGGGGGCACCCTGTTGAAATAGCTGTATTTTAAGAAGGCACAAGTGTGGACTAGGGGTTTCCGGGCCATTTGAACCTGAGAGTGCCCTGAGGGATATCTGGAGCTGAAGTGGATATGGACCAGGTGGTCCTGGGGTACTCCAAATAGGAGATACCATGGCAAATTGGCTGAAGTTGCAATGGGTGTGGGCCTGCAGTTTACTGAATTGCTTTGTACCTGTGTCACCTTGTGAGATGTCTGGATTTGTAGTAGTTGCAGTCTGAGGATGTCCCAGTATGCACCACACTGAAGTCACCTTAGTGGGATGGCTGGAGCTCTGGCAGATATGAGTGTGAGGGCCACTTTAAGGGGAGAGCTGGGGCTGGGAAAGACCAGGGTCCTTGTGCTCACTGAAGCAACAGGCTGGCTAGACACCCAGATCCTGCTCCTGTCTGTGCTATAAATGTGGAGGGGAAATGTAAACAATGGCGCTTGTCAGCACCTTTAATCTTGGAAAGATTTCTAGCAGTTCCCCCACCATTTGGCAGATCCTTTACAGTTAGTTCAATTCTAGTCTAGCTGCTTTTTATATCACGGATTTTTTATTCTGTGCCCCAGTGTGCCTGGGACTGGTGTGGGCTAGGGGTCTGGGGATTGCTGAGGCAGCAGGCCAGCTAGAGCACCTGGACCCTACTCCTTTCTGCGCTATCAAGGTGGAGGGGAACATAAATAATGACACTTGCCAGCACAGACAGCACTGGAGACATTACAGCGTTTTCCCACCATTTGGCAGACACTCTAGGATTAGTTCACTTGTAGTATAGTTGTCCTTTAAACTGTGGCTTTTTTTCTGTGCCCCAGGGCAAACAAACCTGCTGAGTCCTTCAGTACTATCCTTCCCCACTGCAGTTCACAGCATTGGGAGTGGGCTTCCCATCATTACTCCGTCTCCATTTCTCCTGCCATTCTTTATGTGGTCCCTCTATCCTTTGTTGTGCCAAAGTTTTCAATCAGCCCTCAGTTCTTTAGGAGGAATTGCTTTATATGTAGGTATACATTCAGTGTGTCATGTGAGAATGTGAGTTCAAGATCTTCCTATCCTGCTGCCCTGGACCCTCCCTCAAAATGTGGTATGTATTTATACAAGGGAATACTATTCAACCATAAGAAAGAAGGAAATCCTCCCATTTGTGACTACATGCATGGACCTTGAGGTGATTATGCTAATTGAGATAAGTCAGAAAAAAACCAAATACTGTTTGGTATTACTTATATGTGGAAACTAGAAAAGCCAACTTTTAAAAACAAAGTAAATTGTACTTATCAGGGGCTGCGGAGTAGATGAATTAGGAGATGTTGTTCAAAGGGTGCAAACTCCCAACTAGAAGATGAATAAGTTCTGGAGATCTAACACACAGCATAGTGATTTAGGTAAACAGTACTGTATTGTATACTTTAAAGTTGTTAAGAAACTAGATCTTAAATGCTGTGACCACAAAAAAGGAGATGATAATTATGTGATGTGATAGAGGTGTTAGATAATCCTACAGTGGTAATCATATTAAAATGTATACATGTATCAAATAAAAATACTCATGTTGAATTTAAGAAAGAAAACAAATAAATATAGGGGAAAAAAAAGAGAGAGGCAAGCCAAAGAATGTTGTACACCTTGAAGTTACACAATGTTATATGTGAATTGTATCATAGGTAAATAAATAAATAAATACTTCCAAACTCCAGCATAGACCTACTGGTATATGTACTTTTAAAATACCTTTATTGAGGTATTTTTGATTTTTAAAAAATAGAGTGGGCACATTTAATGTATACAATGTGAATAAACTTGGAGATATGTATACATCCATGAAACCATCGTCACAATCAAAATAATAATATATCCATTACCTCCAAAAAAAAATGAAATATAAAACGGAAAAACAAGAAAGAAAATCATTGAAACAAAAAGGTGATTATTTGAAAATATCAATAACATTGAGAAACATCTAGTAAAACCGACAAAGAAAGAGAGAAGGCATAAATTACCAATATCAGGAATGAAATAGGGCATATAAAACTACAGATATTGCTGTCATTAAAGTGAAAAAAAGGGAATATGAGAAAGAACTCTATGCATATAAATTCAACAACTTAGATTAATGAACCAATTTCTCATAATCCACAAATTACTAATATACATCCAGTAAAAAATAGGTAAGTTAACCATGAGAGACTATGGACTCTGAGAAACAAACTGAGGGTTCTAGGGGGGTGGGGGATGGGTTAGCCTGGTGATGGGTATTAAAGAGGGCACGTACTGCATGGAGCACTGGGTGTTATACGCAAACAATGAATCATGGAACACTACATCAAAAACTAATGATGTAATGTATGGTGAATAACATAACAATAAAAAAATACGTTAAAAAAAAAGAGTCCTAGAAAACTGAGTCCAAAATTTGAAAGTATGTGAAAAAAAGAAATCTTCAGGTTCACATGGTTTCACTATAATATTATACAAAATGTTTAGGGAGGAATTTGTACTAATTCTATATGGAATGTGGAAGACATTGCTTTTGCACTCTTGAAGTTTATAACAAAGCATGGAAATTAAATAATAAATAATTATAAGTGTAATTAGTACTAGGAATTTTCCATACAGTTCCATTGCACCATGTACTTCTAAATACTCATGCGTCTATAGTATAATAAAATCCAACATTTCCTGAGTGAAAATGGGAGCAGCATGAGGCTAGGGTGTAAATATAGGGTAGATGTTCCTAAGGAATGATACATAAATTGATATCTTAAGGATAAGTAGGAATTGACTAGGTAAAAAAAGAGGGGAGAATATTCAGTTGTAAAGAATATCATGTTTGCAGCTTTAAGATGGAGGAGGGCTTGGCATGTTGAAGGAACTGAGAGGTCTAATGTGGCTGGAGTGGAAATAGAAAGGTTGCAAGTGGAGATAGATAAAGCTGGGAAACTAAATTTAACTTTGTATGTCAAGTTAAGTATTTGGGGCTTTCTCCAATGGGCATTTGAAAGGCACTGAAGCAGAGATGAGATACAATCAAATGCTCATTTTTAAAAGATCACTTTGGCTAATGTGTGAAGGATTGAAGGGGCATAAGAACAGTTATGTTGATTGATTAAGAGACTATTTCATTAGGCCAGTCTAGAGGTGAGAGTGGACTAGCCTGGATTCACAGCTGAATGTATGGAGGGAAGAAGATGGAATAAAAATATTTTAAAGATATAATAAGAGGATTTACTGATAGGTTGTCTGTGGAGGGTGATGGCAAGGGAGGAAGACAAGATGGCTTTTACAATCCTCTCTTTGTCTGCGAAGTTGGTGTTGCCACCAATGAGAATATTCCCAGTATATATAATATGCCTGGCACAGCACCTGGTACATAGAAGGTGCTCTGGAAATGTGAATTCCCTTATACTTCAGTAATAATATAAACAAAACAAAACCTAAAGCCCAGTTCTCCCATTGCTTAGATAGCATTTGCTTCACTGAAGGGAACCTTGGGAGACAATCAACCTCTGAGGCTTCCCTCTCAGGAGGAGGATTGGCCTAAAGCAGATGGCAAATTGATGACTATGCTATGATGAAACCTCTAGGGGCCTCTGGAATACTCTGATATTTGCAAATTTTTTTAAAGGAAGTGACCCGAGAACCCAGTCTTGACGGTCCTTATGATCTTCTCAGCAAAAGGGTCCCTATGCCTCATGAAGATTATTTGGCCAGAGGCTTGCCCTATGCCAGGATAAACCACCACCCTTTCCTTCTTGGACTGCTGCCCCCACACAAAAAAGAAAATGGCTTGGAAGTGGTCCAGAGTAGGGAAAGCTGAGAAAGGAATGCATGAAAAAAAGCTGCCTGCAAAGAAGGATAAAAGCAAGGAATGCAATGACCTGCCTGAGGGGCAAGGAAGGAAGCTAAGTAATAGAATAAACAGACTTCAAGGAGAACAAGAGTGAGAGTAAACACAGATGGGGAAGAAAAATAACTTATCTTTAGCGATTCACTTTTGATTGTCTAAGTTGGAGTTCTGAGAGTCACAGCCAAAAGGGACCTATGAAGCCTAAGGATAAGCATTTTCTCTGGTGTGACAGATATATTGGCTATCTGTGTGATCTTGGAAACATCTTACCACTCTAAACTTCAATTTCCCAAAAGCAACATGAGAGGTTGGGACTAGAATAAACTCTACCAGCATGTGATTTTAGATGAATATGAAAAATCAAGTGGGCATTACAGGTAAATGAAGTGACTTAGTTATTAGACAGTTATCCCTGGCAGTGGAGGGTAGAAGGGTGCAGAAGATTGGGACCTCTTTCAAAAGATACCATGCATAAAGCACATGCCACAAACTCTGTCAAATAAATGTAAGACTTACATAGTCACCCACCAGTGGACTCCTGGGTTTTCTCTGAGTACATCTAAAACCTGGGATTTGGCTCTGGCTACAGAATGCCTGTCCTGATGCCTTGCAACATATTTATCATCTCTGGCAGGTCTGAAAATTTTGCTTATTTAAATGATAGCTAATGTCCTCATTAGAAGAATACACAAAAAAAGATAATTTTGAAAATCTCAATAATTTGTCCAAGACAACCAAAAAGTAAAATGTAAGCCTAATACATCACTTTAATGGCATTATCTAATTAGAAGAGGGACAAGATCTATAGGTGGGAGCTTGATAAAACAGATTTGAGTTTAATATAAGAAAGAACATTGTAGGGGCACCTGGGTGGCTCAGTCGGTTAAGCGTCTGCCTTCAGCTCAGGTCATGATCTCAGGGTCCTGGGATAGAGCCCCATGTCGGGCTCTCTGCTCAGCAGAGAGCCTGCTTCTCCCTCTCCCTGCCACTCCCCCTGCTTATACTCTCTCTCTTTGTGTCAAATAAATAAATAAAATCTTAAAAAAGAAAGAACATTGTAGCTGCCTCAGGGTGGGGATGAGGCCCATTACCATAGGTGACCACAGAATAAGTTTTGGAAGCTAAATGTATCTTTCATAATACCTGATCTCCTTTTATGTTAAAGTTATTAGGAAGTTTTAAGTTGCAAGGAAAATGAGTACCTGGATTAGCTAAGAACAGATCATGTTATACAGAGGTGTCTTGGGGGATATGGAGGCCATGGTGGTGAGATGGAATTGTGTGACCTCAGGGAGAATGAGAATAATGACTCAGCATCATTCAAGATATAACCACAGTTCCAATGGCTCAGATATCTTTTTGATCCTCCATAAAGAAGAACACCATTTCTCCCTAGGTCTTTCTTTATTTAAATGCCATGGTTATACTATCAAAGTGAGAAGGAAGCTCTGATTGATTTTATTTGTCACTGAGCATTACATAGGCATTGTCACATAGGTTTCTTCTCCTTTTCATACAGTCTTTGCATCAGAAAATCTTGAGGCCCAAGGATATCTCCAGGAAGTCCACAGACTCCCTAAAATTCTTGGCAAAGTATAATCAAAGTGCAGTTTTACTTTCACTGTTTATAGATGACATGATAGTCTATGTAGAAAACTCGAAAGACTCAACCAAAAATTTACTAGAACTAATAGGTGAATTCAGCAAAGTCATAGGATATAAAATCAACACACAGAAGTCTGTTATATTTCTATACACCAATAATGAGGCAGCAGAAAAAGAAATCAAAGAAATGATCCCATTTGCAATTGCACCAAAAATAATAAGATACCTAGGAATAAACCTAACTAAAGAGGTAAAAGATCCAATTAAGAAATGGGCAGAAGACATCAATAGACAATTTTCCAAAGAAGACATCCAGTTGGCTTACAGACACATGAAAAGATGCTCAATATCATTCATCATCAGGGAAATACAAATCAAAACCACAATGAGATACCATCTCACACCTGTCAGAATGGTTAAAATTAACAACACAAGAAACAACAGGTGTTGGTGAGGATGCGGAGAAAGAAGAACACTTTTGTACTGTTGGTGGGAATGAAAACTGGTGCAGTCACTCTGGAAAACAGTTCAGAGGTTCTTCAAAAAGTTAAAAGTAGAACTACCCTATGATCTAGCAATTAAATAGGTATTTACCCAAAGGATACAAAAATACAGATTTGAAGCGGTACATGCACCTGGATGTTTATAGCAGCATTATCAATAATAGCCAAACTATGGAAAGAGTCCAAATGCCCACTGACTGATGAATGCATAAAGAAGATGCAGTATATACATATACAATGGAATATTACTCAGCCATAAAAAATGGAAATCTTGCCATTTGCAACAATATGGATGGAGCTAGAATGTATTATGCTAAGTGAAATAAGTCACTCAGAGAGAGACAAATACCATATGATCTCACTCACATGTGGAATTTAAGACATAAAACAGATGTACATAAGAGAAGGAAAAGAAAAAAAAAAAGGAGAGAGGGAAACAGGCCAGAAGAGACTCTTAATGATAGAGAACAAATTGAATGAAGGTTGATGGAGGGAGGTGGGTGGGGGATGGGCTACATGGGTGATGGGTATTAAAGAGGACACTTATTGTGATGAGCCCTCGGTGTTGTGTGTAAGTGCTGAATCACTGAATTCTACTCCAGAAACCCATATTGCTCTGTATGTTAACTAAGTAAAATTTAAAATTAAAAAAAAAGAAAAAAATGTGCAGTTTTATCAGGAGGAAAGAATTTTATTATCCCTAATAGGTTAAGAAACACTGTTGGAGAATTTTTTTTAGATTTGACAGGATCCTTGATTCAATTATGTGTGGACTGACTATTAGGGTCCCATACCACATGGCATAATAATCTTATTGAGAAACAATTGCTTAAGGCTGCTTGTCCAGAAGGAGTCAGTGTAAGAAGCAAGCATGTAGAGCTTCTTGTAATATACATTTGCTAAACAGTTTCTGTTTAATCCTCATATCTAAAATTATAAATAATCATTATTATTGCTCTTTATTGGGTATTTACTATGAAACTAATACACTCACATCCTCTGAGACAGGCAATGTTAAGGAAATGTGAGGAAACTGAGACTTGGAGAGGTTAAATAACTCATTCATTATCACACAGCTAGGTATTAGTATACCTAAGATTTGAATCTATGTAGTTTCTAACTTCAGAGCTGGGCCTCTTAAATACCAAGTTTTAATTGTCTAAAAATATGTCTATAAATATCATTTATATGCATAACAATTTGTATTGAAAACAGGACTATCAAAATAACAGCTCATTAAATTGAAACAAGGCATGAATAAGAACCTGAAATGAAATACTCCCCACTTCTTACGCCAGGGCAGCTCCTTAATGGAAGGTACTACAGTTGGGTTCATTGTCTGGAAAATACACCATCATATCAAAGATCTTAAAATGTGCATACCATTTGTTCAGCAAATATATCTCTAAGAACATTTTTAAGCAAATATTAAGGATGACTATAAAAACTTGGCTATGATGGTTTCCCCAACATTATATTTTAAATTATTATTTAAAAAAATATTGATACATTAAAATTTACTCTTTTGGTATAGCGTTCTATGACTCTTGTAATCACCAGCACAATCAATATGTGAAGTTCTTTGACTGAAAAAATTTTGCACTGCCACAGTCACACCTTCTGCCCATTTCCAACCACTGAAAACCATTCCTATAGTTTTGCTTTCTCCAGAATGTTATATAAATGGAATTATAAAGTATTTAGTCTTTGTGTATGGCTCCTTTTGCTTAACAGGATGCATTTAAGTTAATCTACATTTTTGCATGTTTTATTGTTGAGTAGTATTACATTATATGAATGTACCAGTTTATTTATCCATTATCATCAGTTGAAGTTCTTTGGATTGTGTCAAATTTTTCGTGATTATATATAAAGCCACTATAAATACCCACTTTACAGTTATTTTTGTGAAAATAAGTTTTCATTTATCTTAGGTAAGTGCAAAGTGGTATCTTGGTGTGATTTTAATTGTAATTCTCTAATGACTAATGATATCTTATTTTTTAATACAAGTAAAGAAATTCAAATGTGAATTTAAATATTGACAGGTCTTTTGAAAAATAGCTTTATTGAGATATAATTTACATACAATAAACTGAACATATTTAAAGAATACAATTTAATATGCATGTAACTATGAATTTAAAATTTTTATCTTTTACCATATTTGGGCAGGTTTTGAACATAATTTCTTCAAAAATTTTTTGTGCCAATATCTTTTTTCTCCTTTTTTGAGAATCCAATGACCTAAATGTCACACACTCTGATATTATTCCATAGGCCTCTGATACTCAGTTTATTTTTAATATTTTTCTCTGTTCCAAAGATTTGATAATTTTTATTGATATTTGTCATATTTATAATGACATTGATCCTGTCCAGTGATTCATTTTTTTTCATTTTCTACATTTATATATTATAATATGATTGCCACTGTAGAGATAATTAGCCCCACTATCCAACACATAATTATCATTTCTTTTCAGTAGTTGGAATAATTAAGTTCTAGTTTCTTAGCAACTTCGATGATTATAATAAAATATTGCTGTCTATATTTGCTATCCTGGAAATTAAATCTCTAGGACTTGGTTACTACTTGTTGCAAGTTTGTACTCTTAAAAACCATCTGTCCACATCCCCTCTTTCTTTTTACGAGTTTTGGCTTTTTTTGAATCCACATATAAGTGATTTTTTTGCCTTTGAGTATAGTTGGCACACAATGTTACAGTAGTTTCAAGTATACAGCATAGTGATTCAACAGTTCTATACATTATGCTATGCTAACCACAGGTGTAGCTACCATCTGTCACCATGCAACACTATTATAACAGCATTATAATACCATTGAATATATTTCCTAGCATTTGTTTTTCACACTCTGAAGTATTTGACTTAGCATAATGCCCTCAAAGTGTATCCATGTTGTTACAAATGGCAGGATGTCTTTGTTTCTCATGGCTGAATAATATTCATATATATATTATTCATACCCCCACATCTATTTGTTCATCCACTGATAAGCACTTAAGTTGTTTCCATAGTTTGGCTCTTGTGAATAATGCTACAATAAACATGGGAGTTAATATATCCCTTCAATATCCTGTATTCATTTCCTTTGGTATATACCCAGGAGTGGAATTGCTGAATCATTTGGTTGACCTATATTTGTACACCAACAGTGTACAAAAGTTCTCTTTTTTTCCCCCACATCCTCACAAACACTTCTTATCTCTTGTCTCCTTGATAATAACCATTCTAACATGTGAGATTTGTGTACCTGTTGGCCCTTTGGATGTCTTTGGGAAAATGTCTATTTAGTTCCTCATTTTTTAATTAGATTTTTAATTAGATTTTTTTGTTATTGACTTATATGAGTTATTTATATATTTTGGATATTAACCCCTTATCCAATATAAGTTTGCAAAATGTTCCAATTCTATAGATTTTCTTTTTTGTTAATTGCTTCTTTTGCTGTTAAGAACTCTTAAGTTTGATGCAATATCATTTGTTGATTTTTGTTTTTGTTGTTTGTGCTTTTGGTGTCAATCAAAAAATCATTGCCAAGACCAATGTCAAGGAGCTTCTTCCCTATGTTTTCTTCTAGGAAATTTATTGTTTCAGGTCTTATGTTTAAGTCTTTGCTCCATTTCAAGTTAATTATTGTGAGTTGGTAAGATATGGGTCCAATTTCATTTATTCTGCATGTGTTTATCCAGTTTTCCCAGCACCATTTGTTGAAGAGACGATCTTTCCCTATTGTGTTTTCTTGGCTCCCTCGTCAGATATTAGTTGACCATATATGCAGCGCTTTAGTTTTGGTCTCTGTATTCTGTTCCATTGGTCTATGTGTCTCTTTGTATGCCAATACTATACTGATTTTATTACTATAGCTTCATAGTATAGTTTGGAATCAGGAAGTGTGATACCTCCAGTATTGTTCTTTTTTGTCAATATTTCTTTAGTTATTTGTGGCCTTTTGTAATTCCATACTAATTATAGGATTGTTTCATTCTATTTCTATAAAGAATGTTTCTGGTATTTTGTTGGGGATTGCACTGACTCTATAGATGATGTTTGGTGGAATAAACATTTTAATATTAATTCTTGCAGTGCATAAACATGGCATGTCTTTCCATTTATGTGTCTTAGATTTCTTTCAACAAAGTCTTGGTTTTTACTGTACAAATATTTCACCTCCTTGGTTAAATTTATTCCTAGACATTTTATTGTTTTTAATGTTATTGTGAGTGGAATAGTTTTCTTCATTTCTTTCTCAGATATTTCATTGTTAGTGCATAGAATTGCAACTGAATTCTGTATCAATCTTATATTCTGCAACTTGACTGAAATTTGTTGATTAGTTCTAATAGTTTTTTGGTTTGACTCTTTGGGATTTTCTGTATGCAAAATTGCATCATCTGCAGATAATTACAATTTTTTACTTTTTCCTTTCTAATTTGGATGTCTTTTACTTCTTTGTCTTGCTTAATTGCCCTAGCTAGGATTTCTGGTACTATCTGGAGTAAGACTGGTGAGAGTGGCAATTCTTGTTTTGTTCTTAGAGGAAAAGATTTCAATTCTTTACTATTGTGTCTAATATTACCTGTGGATTTGTTGTGTATGTACAGCCTTTAATATGTTGAAGTATATTCTTTCTATAACCAATCTGTTAAGGGTTTTTAACATGAAAGGGTGTTGTACTTTCTCAAATGCTTCTTCTGTATCTATTGCAATGGTAATGTGTTTTTTCTCTCATTTATTAATGTGATGTATTACATTTATTGTTTTGCATATGTTGAAACATCCTTGCATCCCAGAGATAAAATCCATGTGTTCATGGCCTTTAAATGTGTTCTTGAATTCAGTTTGCTATTTTTTGTTCATAATTTTTGCGTCCATATTCATCAAGGTAGTGGCCTATAGTCTTCTTTTCTTGTAGTGTCCTCATCTGGCTTTGCTATCATGGTAATGCTGACCTTGTAGAATGATTTTGGGAGTGTTCCCTCCTCTTCAATTTTTTGGAAGAGTCTGAAAATGATTGATATTAATTCTTTACATTTTTGGTATAATATACCAGGAAAGCCATCTGGTCCTGAAGATGTCTGTGTTGGGAAATTTTTGGTTACTGATTCAATCTCTTTGCATGTTATTGGTCTATTTAGATTTTCTATTTTTTCCTCATTCGGTCTTGGTAAGTTATGTCTTTTTAGGAATTCATCCATTTCTTTTAGATTATCTAATTCTGTTGACATGTACTTGTTCATAGTTGCCTCATAATCCTACGTATTTCATAGTATCAGTGTGATATCTCCTTTTTCAAATCTCATTTTATTTATTTGAGTCTTCTCTCTTTTTTATAGTTACTCTAGCTAAAGTTCTGTCAATTTCATTTATCTCCAAAAAACCAGCTCTTAGTTTTATTGATCCTTTCTGTTTTTTTTCTAGTCCCTATTTCATTTTTTCTGCTCTGATTTTTTATTTCTTTTCTTCAGCTAACTTTGGACTTCATTTGTTCTTTTTCTATTTTTTTGAGGTGTAAAGTTGGGTTGCTTATTTTAGATCTTTCTAATTTATTTTTTTATTTTATAAATTTATTTTTATTTCAAGTATAATTAACATACAGTGTTATATTAGTTTCAGGTGTATAATATAGTAATTCAACAATTCTATACATTTCACAGGGGTCAACACCCTAAGTGTACTTTTAATCCCCTTCACCTATTTCACCCATCCCCCCATGCAGGCCCTCTCAGGCAACCACCAGTTTGTTCTTTATAGATATATGGACACTTGGGTTGCTTTCATGTCTTGGCTTTTGTAAATGATGCTGCAACAAACATAAGGGTAAATATATCTTTTTGAATTAGTGTTTTCATTTCTTTGGGTAATTACCCAGTTGTGGTATGGGTATGGTATGAACTGGATCATATAATAATTCTTGTTTTGATTATATGATAATTCTATTTTTAATTTCTTGAGAAACCCTCATACTGTTTCAACAATGGCTGCATCCACTTGCATTCCCACCAAGAGTGCATGAGAGTTCCTTTTTCATCATATCCTCACCAACACTTGCTGTTTCTTGTGTTTTTAAAATTTGTATTTATCTTTTAAATTCCAGTATAATTAACATATGGTGAAATAGTTGAAGGGGATAGAGTGCACTCACTGTGATGAGCACTGAGTATTGTATAGAATCGTTGAATCACTATATTGTACACCAGAAACTAATATAACACTGTATAATTCTTGTGCTTTTCATTTTAGCTATTCTGACAGGTGTGAGATCATATCTCATTGTGGTTTTGATTTGTATTTACCTAATAATTAGTAATGTTGAGCATCTTTTCATGTGTCTGTGGCCATCTGTATCTGTCTGGGAAAATGTCTATTTATGTCTTCTGCCCATTTTTTAAATTGGATTATTTGTTTTTATGATGTTGAGTTGTATAAGTTCTTTATATATTTTGAAGATTAACTTCTTATTGCATATATCATTTGCAAATATCTTCTTCCATTTCATAAGCTTTCTGTTTTGTTGATGTTTCCTTTGCTGTGCAAAAGAAAGATATTCATTATAGTGTAGTCCCAATAGTTTATTTATTTATTTATTTGTTTCCCTTGCTTTAGGAGACATAGCTAGAAAAAAGTTGATACAGCCAATGTTAAAGAAATTACTATCTCTGTTTTCTACTAGGAATTTTATGGTTTTGAGTCTCACATTTAGGTTCTCAATCCCTCTTGAGTTTGTTTTTGCATGTGGTGAAAGAAAGTGGTTCAGTTTCATTATTTTGCATGTAGTTGTCCAGTTTCCCCAATACCATTTGTTGAAGAGACTGTCCTTTCCCCATTGTATATTCTTACATCTTTTGTCATAGATTAACTGACCATAAAATCCTGGGTGTATTCTAGGGCTTTCTATTCTGTTCCATTGATCTATATGTCTGTTTTTGTGCCAATATTATACAGCTTTGATTACTACAACTTTGTAATATATCTTGAAATCTGGGATTGTGATGCCTTCAGTTTTGTCTTTGTTTTTCAAAATTGCTTTGGCTATTCAGGATCTTTTGTGGTTTAATACAAATTTCAGTATTATTTGTTCTAGTCTATGAAAAATGCTGCAGGTATTTTGATAAGAATTACACCAAATGTGTAGATTGCTTTGGATAGTATAGACATTTTAATAATATTTGTTCTTCCAGTCCATGAGCATGGAATGTTTTCCATTTCTTTGTGTCATCTTCACTTTCTTGCATCAATACTTTACAGTTTTCAGAATATAGGTCTTTCACCTTCTTGGTTAAGTTATTCCAATATTACTCAGTGATCAGAAAGGATGAATATCTACCATTTACATTGACATAGGTGGAACAGGAGGATATTATGCTAATTGAAATAAGTCAATCAGAGAAAGACAACTATTATATGGTTTTACTCATATCTGGAACAGAAGGAATAGTGCAGAGGACAACAGGGGTGGGGGGAACTGAATGGGAAGAAATCAGAGAGCGAGACAAACCATATGAGACTCTTGACTCTGGGAAACAAACTGAGGGGTGCAGAAAGGGAGAGGGAATGGGGGGATGGGGTAACTGGGTGATGGGCACTAAGGAGGGCACGTGATGTGATGAGCATTGTGTGTTATACACAACTAATAAATCACTGAACATTATATCAAAAACTAATGATGTACTATACATTGACTAATTGAATTTAAATAAGAAATAATAACTATTGATAGGTTTGTTCTTATTGCAATTTTGTTACTTATTTTATCATTGTTTTTGTGGTTCCTTTCTGTTCCTTTCTTCTCTTGCGCTTTTCCCTTCTGGTTTAGTGGTTTCTTTTAGTGATATTTTTGGATTCTTTCCTCTTTGTCTTTTGCTTGTCTATTACATATTTTTGATTTGTGGTTACCATTAGGTTTAAATAGCAGACATTATTAGGTTGACAGTTAAGTTGGAACATTATTGCAAAAGCACTCAATTTTTACTCCCTTTCCCTCTTTTTATGTATATGATGTCATATTTGTAGATTTTTATTTTGACAATGCCTTCACATTTTTATAGATATAATTGATTTTACTGCTTTTGTGGTTTATCGTTTTGTACTGGTTTTATAGGTGATTAATACACTATTTTGATTATGTTTGTATGCATCTGTGCATTGTTTTCCTTTGCTGGCCTTTCCTTTCCACTCAAAGAATTCCCTTTAACATTTCTTACAAGGCTGATTTATTAGTAATGAATTCCTTTAACTTTTGTTTGTATGAGACACTTTTTATCTCTCATTCTATTTTGAATGATTGCCTTAATGGGTACAGTGTTGTTAGTTGTAAGGTTTTTTTCCTTTCAGCACTTTGAATATATCATGCCCCTCTCTTCTGACATGCAAAATTTCTGCTGAAAAATTAGCTGATAGACTTAAGGGGTTTCCTTTATATGTAACCGTTTTCTTTTCTCTTGCTTTCAAAATTATCTCTTTATCTCTACTTCTTGTCATTTTCATTATTATGTGCCTTGGCCTGGTCATCCTTGGGTTGATTTTGGGGTGGATATCTGTGCCTCCTGGATCTGGATTTCTGTTTCCTTTCCCAGATTAGGGAAGTTTTCAGCTACTATTTCTTCAAATAAATATTCTGTCCCTCTTTTTTTCTCTTATTCTTCTAGGATCCTTGTAATGCAAATTTTATTATGCTTAATGGTGTTGCTGAGTTTCCTTAACCTATTCTCTTTTGTTATTCTTTTTTTTCTATTTTCTGTTCTGCTTGATTTCTTTCCATCACTCTGTCTTCCATATCACTGATCTATTCTTCTGCTTCCTCTAGTCTACCATTTTTTCCCTCTAGTTTATTTTTCCTGCTAGTGTATTTTTAATAACAGTTACTGAATTTTTCATCTCTCATGGTTCTTTTTCATATTTTTTAATTCTTGGTTGAAAGTCTCACTAAGATTCTCCACTCTTTTCTCAAGTCCAAAAATTATCCTTATGATCATCACTTTGAATTCCCTATCAGGAATATTGCTTATCTCCATTTTATTTAGCTCTTTTGCTGTGATTTTGTCATGTTCTTTCATATGGGAAATATTCTTTGGTCTCCTCATTTTGTCTAACTCTCTGGATCTATATCCGTGTATTAGGAAAGTCAGCTATATCTCCTGATATTGGAAGTAGTGGCCTCATGAAAAAGAGATCCTGTAGTGCTCTGTAGTGCAATTTCCCCTGTTTATCAGAACCTGACTTCAGGTGTGTCTCCTATGTGTGCTACATGTGTTCTACTATTGTGGTTGAGTCATGTTTGCCTTACGTCTATTCAGTTGAAATAAACATAAACTTTGCCTGTTGTGGAAAGGATTTTGTCACTGTGCTGTTAAGGGGTCAGTCTTGAGCCTCCTTGGGCTTGGGTTGGGTCAAACCCTTAGTCCATTTGCCAAAACTGTAGTCACACCAAAAAGACGGTGCTCTCCCTGTGTTGTTTCCTGTGAGGCTTTCATTGGTGGGTGGGGCCTTTAGTCAGACCAGATATCTGCCTCCTGTCTGTCTGTTGGAGTTCCTGTGATTCTGAGCTACAGATTTCTCTGTTTGTGCTGCCCCATGTGAGGTTTCCATTGGTGGAAGAAACGAGCAGTCAGATTAGATGCCTGCCCCCAGCCTACTGCTGGAGCTATAGTCTCACTGGTGTATGCAGTTGACTCCACCCACCCTTCCTGGGCCTAATGTCACTTTGGGGTGCTCCTGGCTACTGTTAGGGCCAATTGTATAATGAGACATGTCTGGTGTAGCTTTGGCTAGACTCCTGCCAAGTGATGCTGGTTAGATGGAGCAGTCCACTGGAGCATGGCGGCAGAGTGTGTGGTATTAGAAAAGTATACACTATTCGGCTTGCAAGCTGGGACCTGAAGCCACTTTGGAAAGACTCCTGCTGAGTGGGGTAAGTTAGATGGGACAAGTCTCTAGGAGAACGTGGAGGTGGGATTCACAGTATTATTAAGCCAAGAAGTAAGTGTTGGCAATGGTTCCTGCAGGTGTCTGTGTATCAGACTGGTGGGAGAGGAACAGAAATGGTGCCCGCCAGCTCTTTTGTTCTTGAAGAAGCCTCCTAAAGGTCCCTGCCCCTCCAGCATATGTCCTGAGATTATTTAATAAATCTAGCTTCTTTTCTTCAGGGTAGGAGTTAAGATGGTGAGGAATAGGGGGACCCGAAGCTTGTTTCATCCCTCAAACACAGCTAGGTAAATATCAAATTATTATTATTCCTTTTAAACAATCTTTTTTATTATGTTACATTAATCACCATACATTACATCATTAGTTTTTGATGTAGTGTTCCATGATTCATTGTTTGCCTATAACACCCAGTGCTCCATTCAGTATGTGCCCTCCTTAATACCCATCACCAGGCTAACCCATCACCCACCCCCCTCCCCTCTAGAACCCTCAGTTTATTTCTCAAAGTCCGTAGTCTCTCATGGTTCCCCTTCCCCTCCAATTTCCCCCCTTCATTTTTCCCTTCCTGCTATCTTCTTCATTTTTTTTTTAACATATAATGTATTATTTGTTTCAGAGGTACAGGTCTTTGATTCAACAGTCTTACACAATTCACAGCGCTCACCATAGCACATAACCTCCCCAATGTCTATCACCCAGCAACCCCATCCCTCCCACCCCCCACCACTCCAGCAACACTCAGTTTGTTTCCTGAGACTAAGAATTCCTCATATCAGTGAGGTCATATGATACACATCTTTCTCTGCTTGACTTATTTCGCTCAGCATAACATCCTCCAGTTCCATCCACGTCGTTGCAAATGGCAACATTCATTCCTTTTGATGGCTACATAATATTCCATTGTATATATATACCACCTCTTCTTTATCCATTCATCTGTCAATGGACAACTTGGCTCTTTCCACAGTTTGGCTATTGTGGACATGGCTGCTATAAACATTGGGGTGATGTACCCCTTCGGGTCCCTAATTTGTGTCTTTGGGGTAAATACCCAGTAGTGCAATTGCTGGGTCATAGGTAGCTCTATTTTCAACTTTTTGAGGAACCTCCATACTGTTTTCCAGAGTGGCTGCACCAGCTTGCATTCTCACCAACAGTGTAGAAGGGTTCCTCTTTCTTTACATCCCTGCCAAAATCTATCATTTCCTGACTTGTTAATTTTAGTCATTCTGGCTGGTGTGAGGTGGTATCTCATTGAGGTTTTCATTTGGATTTCCCTGATGCCAAGCGATGTTGAGCACTTTTTCATGTGTCTGTTGGCCATTTGGATGTCTTCTTTGGAAAAATGTCTGTTCATGTCTTCTGCCTATTTTTTGATTGGATCATTTGTTCTTTGGCTTTTGAGTTTGTTAAGTTCTTTATATATTTTGGATACTAGCCCTTTATCTGATATGTCATTTGCAAATATCTTCTCCCATTCTGTCAGTTGTCTTTTGGTTTTGTTGACTGTTTCTTTTGTTGTGCAAAAGCTTTTTATCTTGATGAGGTCCCAATAGTTCATTTTTGCCCTTGCTTTTGGTGATGTTTTTAGGAAGAAGATGCTGTGGCTGAGGTCGAAGAGATTGCTGCTTGTGTTCTCCTTTAGGATTTTGATGGACTCCTGTCTCACATTTAGGTCTTTCAACAATTTGGAGTCTATTTTTGTGTGTGGTGTAAGGAAATGGTCCAGTTTCATTCTTCTGCATGTGGCTGTCCAATTTTCCCAACACCATTTGTTGAAGAGACTGTCTTTTCCATTGGACATTCTTTCTTGCTTTGTCAAGGATTAGTTGACCATAGAGTTGAGGGTCCATTTCTGGGCTCTTTATTCTGTTCCATTGATCTATGTGTCTGTTTTTGTGCCAGTACCATACTGTCTTGATGATTACAGCTTTGTAATAGAGCTTGAAGTCTGGAATTGTGATGCCACCAGCTTTGTTTTTCTTTTTCAACATTCCACTGGCTATTCGGGGTCTTTTCTCATTCCATACAAATTTTAGGATTATTTGTTCCATTTCTTTGAAAAAAATGGATGGCATTTTGATGGGGATTGCATTGAATGTGTAGATTGCTCTAGGTAGCATTGACATCTTCACCATATTTGTTCCTCCAATCCATGAGCATGGAATGTTTTTCCATTTCTTTGTGTCTTCCTCAATTTCTTTCATGAGTATTTTATAGTTTTCTGAGTACAGATTTTTTTGCCTCTTTGGTTAAATTTATTCCTAGGTATCTTATCGTTTTGGGTGCAATTGTAAATGGGATCAACTCCTTAATTTCTCTTTCTTCTGTCTTGTTGTTGGTGTATAGGAATGCCACTGATTTCTGTGCATTGATTTTATATCCTGCCACTTCACTGAATTTCTGTATGAGTTTTAGCAATTTGGGAGTGGAGTCTTTTGGGTTTTCCACATAAAGTATCATATCATCTGCAAAGAGTGAGAGTTTGACTTCTTCTTTGCCAATTTGGATGCCTTTTATTTCGTTTTGTTGTCTGATTGCTGAGGCTAGGACTTCTAATACTATGTTGAATAGCAGTGGTGATAGTGGACATCCCTGCTGTGTTCCTGACCTTAGGGGGAATGCTCTCAGTTTTTCCCCCATTGAGAATGATATTTGCTGTGGGTTTTTCATAGATGGCTTTTATGATATTGAGGTATGTACTCTCTATCCCTATACTCTGAAGAGTTTTGATCAAGAAAGGATGCTGTACTTTGTCA
>NW_023270096.1:2974842-2976691 GCF_011800145.1 Mirounga leonina | reverse complement strand
TCAGGGATATTGGTCTGTAATTCTCCTTTTTGATGGGGTCTTTGTCTGGTTTTGGGATCAAGGTAATGGTGGCCTCATAAAATGAGTTTGGAAGTTTTCCTTCCATTTCTGTTTTTTGGAACATTTTCAGGGTAGGTATTAATTCTTCTTTTAAATGTTTGGTAGAATTCCCCTGGGAAGCCATCTGGCCCTGGGCTTTTGTTTGTTGGGAGATTTTTGATGACTGCTTCAATTTCCTTAGTGGTTATAGGTCTGTTCAGGTTTTCTATTTCTTCCTGGTTCAGTTTTGGTAGTTGGTACATCGATAGGAATGCATCCATTTCTTCCAGATTATCTAATTTGCTCGCATATATTTGCTCATAATATGTTCTTATAATTGTTTGTATTCCTTTGGTATTGCTTGTGATCTCTCCTCTTTCATTCATGATTTTGTTTATTTGGGTCCTTTCTCTTTTCTTTTTGGTAAGTCAGGCCAGGGGTTTATCAATCTTGTTAATTGTTTCAAAGAACCAGCTCCTAGTTTCGTTGATCTGTTCTACTCTTCTTTTGGTTTCTGTTTCATTGATTTCTGCTCTGATCTTTCTTATTTCTCTTCTCCTGCTGGGTTTAGGCTTTATTTGCTGTTCTTTCTCCAGCTCCTTTAGGTGTAGGGTTAGGTTGTGTATTTGAGACCTTTCTTGTTTCTTGCAAAAAGCTTGTATTGCTATATACTTTCCTCTTAGGACTGTCTTTGCTGCATCCCAAAGACCTTGAACAATTGTGTTTTCATAGTCATTTGTTTCCATGAATTTTCTTAATTCTTCTTTAATTTCCTAGTTGACCCATTCACTCTTTAGTAGGATGCTCTTTAGCCTCCATGTATTTGATTTTTTTCTGACCTTCCTCTTGTGAATGAGTTCTAGTTTCAAAGCATTGTAGTCTGAAAATAGGCAGGGAATGATCCCAATCTTTTGGTACCAGTTGAGACTTGATTTGTGACCTAGGATGTGATCTATTCTGGAGAATGTTTCATGGGCACTAGAGAAGAATGTGTATTCTGTTGCTTTGAGATGGAATGTTCTGAATATATCTGTGAAGTCCATTTGGTCCAGTGTGTCATTTAAAGTTTTTATTTCCTTGTTGATCTTTGGCTTAGATGACCTGTCCATTTCAGTGAGGGGGGGGTCTTAAAGTCCCCCACTACTGTTGTATTGTTGTTGATGTGTTACTTTGCTTTTGTTATTATTTGGCTTATATAATCAGCTGCTCCCATGTTAGGGGCATAGATATTTACAGTTGTCAGATCTTGTTGGATAGACCCTTTAAGTATGTTATAGTGTCCTTCCTCAGCTCTTATTATAGTCTTTCGTTTAAAATCTAATTTGTCTGATATAAGGATTGCCACCCCAGCTTTCTTTTGGTGTCCATTAGCATGGTAAATGGTTTTCCACCCCCTCACTTTCAATCTGGGGGTGTCTTTGGGTCTAAAATGAGTCTCTTGCAGAAAGCATATCGATGAGTCTTGTTTTTTCATCCAACCTGATAGCCTGTGTCTTTTGATTGGGGCATTTAGCCCATTTATATTCAGGGTAAGTATTGAAAGATATGAATTTAGTGCCATTGTATTGCCTCTAAGGTGACTGTTACTGTATATTGTCTGTGTTCCTTTCTGGTCTAGGTTGCTTTTAGGCTCTCTCTTTGCTTAGAGGACCCTTTTCAATATTTCTTGTAGGGCTGGTTTCCTGTTTGCAAATTCCTTTAGTTTTTGTTTGTCCTTGAAGCTTTTTATCTCTCCTTCTATTTTCAATGACAGCCTAGCTGGATATAGGATTCTTGGCTGCATATTTTTCTCATTTAGTGCTCTGAATAT
>NW_023270096.1:2974237-2974742 GCF_011800145.1 Mirounga leonina | reverse complement strand
CAGGTCTCTGTGAATAGGTCTGTTGCCAATCCAATGTTTCTACCATTGTAGGTTACATATCTCTTCTTCTGAGCTGCTTTCAGGATTTTCTCTTTGCTCTGAGACTCCTAAGTTTTACTATTAGATGTTGGGGTGTTGACCTCTTTTAATTGATTTTGAGGGGTGTTTTCTGTGCCTCCTGGATTTTGATGCCTGTTTCCTTCCCCAAATTAGGAGAGTTCTCTGCTATAATTTGCTCCAATATACCTTCTGCCCCTCTCTCTCTTTCTTCTTCTTCTTCTGGGATCCTAATTATTATAATATTGTTTCATCTTGTGGTATCACCTATCTCTCGAATTCTACCCCCGTGATCCAGTAGTTGTTTCTCTCTCTTTTTCTCAGCTTCTTTATTTCCATCATTTCGTCTTCTATATCACTGATTCTCTCTTCTGCCTCATTTATCCTAGCGGTTAGAGCCGCCATTTTTGATTGCACCTCATAAATAGCCTTTTTGATTTCGACTTGG
>NW_023270096.1:2965743-2974137 GCF_011800145.1 Mirounga leonina | reverse complement strand
TCTCTCCTATAATTTGCTCCAATATACCTTCTGCCCCTCTCTCTCTTTCTTCTTCTTCTTCTGGGATCCTAATTATTATAATATTGTTTCATCTTGTGGTATCACCTATCTCTCGAATTCTACCCCCGTGATCCAGTAGTTGTTTCTCTCTCTTTTTCTCAGCTTCTTTATTTCCATCATTTCGTCTTCTATATCACTGATTCTCTCTTCTGCCTCATTTATCCTAGCGGTTAGAGCCGCCATTTTTGATTGCACCTCATAAATAGCCTTTTTGATTTCGACTTGGTTAGATTTTAGTTCTTTTAGTTCTCCAGAAAGGGTTTCTCTAATATATTCCATGCTTTTTTCAAGCCCAGCTAGTATCTTTAAAATAATCATTCTGAACTCTAGTTCTGACATCTTAGTAATGTCTGTATTGATTAGGTCCCTGGCAATCGGTACTGCCTCTTGTTCTTTTTATTGAGGTGATTTTTTCCATCTTGTCATTTTGTCCTGAGGAGAAGAGATGAATGAGAGAACAAAATGCTAACAGGGTAACAATGACCCCAGAAAAATATACACTAAACAAATCAGAAGAGACCTGAAACTGGGGGAAAAAAAAGGGAAAGGAACAGAAAGAGAAATAAAAGAAAAAGATAAAAAAAAGCAAAATATGATCAAATATGATCAGGCTGGTGCATAGATCAGTGCCACACACTAGTTGCGTGTATTTTGGTCTGTTAGAAGAAAGTGCCTCCCAAATTTTTAAAGAAAGAAAAATATATGTGCAAAAATAAGGGTAAATATGATGAAAAGATGGAATATGATTGTAAAGAAGAAAATTATAAACAATTTTATAAAAGGAATTGATAAGAAGTTGGTTGAAAAAAGAAAGAAGAGGATTTTTTTTTTTTAAAAAAAGGAAAGAATGTGATCAGGTAGGAGACTAGAACAAAGCCATACACTAGATATTTAGGATATATTTTGGTCTGTTAGAAGAAACTGTATCCCAAAATTTTAAAGAGAGAACAACTTAGATATATATATATATACCAAAAATAAGGTTAACTACTATGAAGGGATAGAATGTGAGTCTAAAAATGAAAAATAAAAAAGATTTTTAAAAAAGGGATTGATAAGATGTTGGCTGAAACAGGGAAAAAGAAAAATTAAAAAAAAAAAAGAAAAGAAAAAGAAAATTAAAAATAATTAACTTTGAAAGACTAAAGAATCATGGGGAAAAAGCCATGAATTCTATGTGTAGTATTCCCTTAGCACTGGAGTTCTGCCATTCTCATTGATCGGTAAACCTGGTCTTGGCTGGCTGTTCTTGCTGATCTTCTCAGGGAGGGGCCTGTTGCCGTGGTTCTCAAATGTCTTTGCTGGATGCAGAATTGCCCTGCCCTTGCCGGTCGGGCTAAGTAATCTGCTTGGGTTTGCTCTTGGGAGCTTTTGTTCCCTGCAAGCTTTCCATACAGCTTTGGAGGATGAGAGTGAAAATGATGGCCTCCCAATCTCCGTCCTGGAGGAGCCAGGAGCTCAGGGCCCCACTCCTCAGTGAGCCCCCAGAGAAAAGCAGTCAATCACTCCTATCTCCCCAGTCTCCTGACGCATTCTGTGCTCACCCGGCCTGTGACCAAGCATTTCTATCTCTGGCACATGACCCCATGTGTAGTCTCCAAACCCAGCAGATTGCTGTGGTGCACCCCCACCCCCAAAAACAAATAATCCAGTTAAGAAAGGGGCAGAAGACATTAATAGACATTTATCCAAAGAAGATATCCAGATGGCTAACAGACCCATGAAAAGATGCTCAACATCACGCATCATCAGGGAAATACAAATCAAAACTATGATGAAATACCACCTCACACCTGTCAGAATGGCTAAAATTAACAACACAGGAAACAGCAGATATTGGTGAGGATGCAGAGAAAAGGGAATCTTCTTGCACTGTTGGTGGGAATGGAAACTGGTGCAGCCACTCTGGAAAACAGTATGGAGCTTCCTCAATAAGTTAAAAATAGAACTACCCAGTGATCCCACAATTGCACTACTAGGTATTTACCCAAAGGATACAAAAATATAGATTGGAAGAGTATATCCACCCTTATGTTTATAGCAGCATTATCAACAATAGCTGAACTATGGGAAGAGCTTGACTGATGAATGGATAAAGAAGATGTGTGATTATTATTATATATATAATATTATATTATATATATTACTCAGACATCAAAAAGAATGAAATCTTTCCTTTTGCAAAAACGTGGATGGAGGTAGACAGTATTATGCTAAGCAAAATATGTCCGAGAAAGACAAATACCATATGATTTCACTCATATGTGGAATTAAGGAAGCAAAACAAATGAACATATGGGAATGAGAAAAAAAAAGAGGGGGAAGCAAACCATAAGAGACTCTAGAGAAGAAACTGAGGAGTGATGGAGGGAGGTGGCTGAGGGATGGGCCAAACGGGTGATAGGTATTAAGGAGGGCACTTGTTATGATGAGCACTGGGTGTTATATGTAAGTGATGAATCACCAAATTCTACTCCTGAAACCAATATTACACTATGTGTTAACTAATTAGAATTTAAATAAAAGTTTGGAAGAAAAAAAGTAAATAAATCTCCTTCCAGCATACCCCAGGCACTTTTCAAACTGCTGCTTCTATGATGTATCTCAACAGGGCTATTTGTTATGCTGGGTCTTTAAAGGCTGAGACTGTTTCCTATAGCCCGCAGCTATCCCAGAGCCAACCTTACTGCTTTTAACGTTCCAGCTGCTAAACCTCACTGAGTGTAAAAAGCTCATGACTTTATGCCCCTCTAGTTTTCAAAGCCAAATGTTATGGGTACTCATCTTCTCAGTGCAGGTCCCCTATGTTTGGGGTGCCTGGTGGGTCTGTTCCTCTCCCTTCTCTGTGCTTGTGGTGTCTCTCCCATTTGTGATTAGTCTCACAGTTTAGTTTTGTTGCCAAGTACCTCTCCACCTTCTTACTATTTTTGATATGGCCTTCTTTCTAAGATTAACTGTGGAGAGTCTGTTCTGCCAGGCTTTAGTTCATTTTCTGGGTTAGTTACTCTGATGTGGCTCTTACCCAGTTGTATCTGTGCTTAAGGTTCTCCTACTTTGTCATCTTCCCAGGCTCCCTTTTATTTCTTAATATATGTATTTACTGCTATAAATTTCCTTTCAGAACTGATTTGCAGCATCCCACAATATTTGGTATATTGTGTTTCCACTTTCATTTGTTTTAAAATGTTTTTATTTCCCTTTTGATTTCTCATTTACCCATAGGTTGTTCAAAAATGTGTTGTTTACTTTCCTATAGATCTTGCAAATCTATTTACCTATAGATTTTTCACCTGTCCTATCTTTGTTGATTTTAATATTCATACCATTGTGTCAGAAGAGATATTGGTATGATTTTAACCTTCTTAAGTCTTCTAAGACTTGTTTTGTGTCCTATTATATAATCTATCTTGGAAAATATACTGTGTGCACTTGAGAAAAATGTTTATTCTGCTGCTATTGGTTGGAATGTTTTATATATACATCTAGTAAGTCCAGTTGTTCTAAAGTGTGCTTCAATTTTAACATTTTATTGTTGATTTTCTGTGTGGATGATCTATCTATTGCAGAAAGTGGAATATCATAGTCCTCTACTATTATTTTACTGTTTATTTTTCCCTTCAGATTGGTTAGTATTTGCTTAATATATGTAGGTGCTCTGATGATGGGTGTTCATATATTTATGATTGTTACATTTTCCTTTTTTATTGAAGTATAGTTGACATAGTGTTATATTAATTTCAGGCATACAATATAATTATTCAACAATTCTATACATTATTCAGTGCTCATCACAGTAAGGATACTCTTAATCCCCTTTATCTATTTCACCCATTCTCCCACCTACCTCCTCTCTGGAAACCACCAGTTTATTCTCTGTATTGAAGAGTCTGTTTCATTTGTCTCTTTTTTTCTTTATTAATTTGTTTTCTTTCTTAAATTCCACATATGTCTTCTTGATGTATTAGCTCCTTTATTATTATTCAATGACTTTCTTTGTCTCTTGTTACTGGTTTTGCCTCTAAGTCTAATTTGTCTAAGTATAGCTACTTCCACTTCTGTTTTCCACTTGCTTGAAATATCTTCTTCCATCCCTTCACTTTGAGCCTGTATGTCTCCTTAGAGCTGAAATGAATCTCTTGTAGGCACCATACATTTGGGTCTTTTAAAAATATTTTCTGCTATCATGTGCTTTTTGATTAGTGAATTCAATCTGTTTACATTTAGGGTGATTATTGATATGTAAGGACCTATGACTACCATCATGTTTTTTGCCTTCTAGTAATTTTGTATCTTCATTTTTTCTTTTTCCTTCTGTTTCTGCCTATTTTTGTAAATTGGTGCTTTTCCATGGTGGTATGCTCTGTCTCCCTACCCTCCCCCATTTTTGCTGCATCAATCTACTCTAGATTTTTGCTTTGTCATTACCATAGGGCTTACCTTAAACATCTCATAAATAAAACAATAAATTTTATGTTGATAGCAACCTATCTTTATTTTTGTATAATCTCTACCCTTTCCTCCTCCATTTTTATTTTTTGATGTCACAATCTACCTCTTTTTATCCTCTGTATTTGTTAATAAATTATAGTAGCCATAATTCTTTTTTAAAGATTTATTTATTTATTTATTTATTTGAGAGAAAGCATGAGTGGGGGTAGGGGCAGAGGGAGAGAATCTTTAAGCAGACTCCCCACTGAGTGCAGAGCCTGATGCTGGTCTGAATCCCATGACCCACGAGATTATGACCTAAGCCAAAACCAAGAGTCAGACATGAATGAGCCACCCAGGCACCCAGCTGTAGTTATTTTTAATACTCTTTTCCTTTAACTTTTCTACTATAGTTAAGTGGTTAACATTCCATTCTAATATAGAGTTACAGTTTTCTAATGTCTATTGACTGTCTATTTTTCACTCACTAAAGTGTTGTGTACTTTCATATGTTTTCATGCCACTGATTAGCATCTTTTCTTTTCAGCTTGAAGAACCTCTTCTAGCATTTCTTATAAGGCAGGTCTACTGGTGGTGAGCTCTCTCAGCTTTTGTTTCTCTGGGAACGTCTTTTTTTCTCCTGCATATCTGAGGGATAACTTTGCCAGATAAAGTACTCTTGGTTGGTAACTTTTTGGTCTTTCAACACATTGAGTATGTCATTCCATTTTCTCCTGGCCTATAGAGTTTCTGTTGAGAAATCTGCCGATAATCTAATGGGAGTTCCTTTGTAGGTTACCTCCTTTTTTCTCTGGTTGCCTTTGAGATTCTTTATCAATGATTTTTGACAGATTCATTATAATATGTCTTAGAGAAAGTCTCTTCTTATTGAGATAATAGAGTGTTATATTAGCTTCATGTATTTGTGTGTCCAAGTTCTTTTCCAAGTCTGGGAAATTCTCAGCTATTATTTCTTTTAATAAACTCTCTGCCACTTTCTCCCTCTTTTCTCTTTCTGGAATCCCAATTATTCTAATATTTTCCTTTCTGATAGAAACTGTTAGCTCTCATAGGGTTTCTTCACTTTTAGAAATCTTAGTTCTTTCTTCTAACTGAATTATTTCTATATTACTATCCTCTAGTTCACTTATTCCATATGGCCTTCTCTATTACCAATGCACTCTATTGAATTCTTCTCATTTCTTGAATTCTATATAATTTAATAATTATATATTATATAATATATATTTTATACATTTTATACATGATATATATAAAATATATATTATATAAATTATACATATAATTTAAAATCTCTTTGGTAAAGAACTTCTGTTTATTGATTTTATTCTTGAGTTCATTGAATTATGTTCTGAGGTTTCTAATAGCTTGGATTATGTGCAAAGACTATTTTGAATTCTTTATTGGTTAGTTCACAATATTTTGTGTCTTTGAGTTCAGTAGTTGGGGAATTACTGTTTTCTTTTTTCAATTCAATATTTGTTTGATTTTTTCATGGTGTTTGTAGGTTTGTGCTTCTGCTTTCACATTTGATGTAGCAGACACCTCCTTAACTAAAGTTTTATGTCTTCTACAGTTCTTACAATTCAATAGGCTGGTTATTTGAAACTTTTTTTAATATTCCAGAAAGTGACACTATAGCTTGTTTGTAGTTTCTCTCTGGCCCACTGACCTTGGCCTATTATCTGAGGACCCTGTTTTTACCAGAGCTTACTCTCACAGATGCACTCTGGAGTACTTACAAGGAAATGGCAGCAGAGTTGGGAAAGGTGTGGATTTAGCAGTTGGGGCTTGGATGGTGTCCACAGACCTGGTGGGGACATCCTCAAGTGGTGTACTCCCAGAGGTTTATGGACAGACTTCCTGCTGAAGTCCTGAAGTAGACAACAAGAAACATGTTAATTTAACGTCCTTTGATGTTTTTACTGTTTCCTTCAGGTTCTTCTTTTTCTCCCTCCCCCCAGTCATGGAGGTCCTCACTCAGTAATCCAGATGCTTCTGGAGAGAAATGGGTTTCTCAAGTTGCAACCTACACAATTGGGGTAGGCAGGCAATCACTCATTACTTTTGCCTTTATGTTTTCCTGGAAAATGTTACCACTTTCCATCTCCTCTGCTGGAGAGACTGCTGCTATTGCTGCCAAAAGCCTAGCCCCTTGAAGTGTCATCCTAGGGAGGGGGTTACCTTGACAAGTTTTTCCCTCTCTTCTGTATTCAAACTGGTCACTGTTCCATTCCAGTGGTGTGCTTGAATCTCTCCTTAGGCAGGCTGTACTTCCACCAATTCTCCTGTTCATGGGTATCTGCTAAGCTTTGTACTCTTTAGGTTTCTACCCTCATGGGGGGGTAGGGCAGATATGCCTACTGCCTTGGATTTACAATCCTTACCAAGGTATTGTTTGTTTATTTCAGATACACATGTGGGCTAGAAACCTCCCAGGTCCCCTGATATAATGTGTAGAGGAGTTTTTGTTTGGTTATGGATGCCTAATTAGTTGTTTAAAAAGGGGGAGAGAAAAGAGGAATGAGATACACCATCATGATGCTGACATCCCCAATGATTCTTTTATCAGATATTATATTTTTGTTCTAAAATCTTCATTTACTCCAAGGAGGAGTTAAGATGGTGTAGAAGTAGGGGGACCCTGGGCATTCTTTGTCCCTTGAACACAGCTGTATTGAGGTCAAATCACTTGAAACACCCAGGGAATCGATCTGAGGGTTGGAAGAAGGATCTCCACAGTTGGAAGGAAACAGTGTGGCAGGTGGAAGGTGCATGGAAGTAAATTGGGGGAGAGAAAAACTGCCCTGCTGCTGAGGAGAGGGAACTTTTTTGCAGGGAGAGAAAAGGGAGAGAGGGAGAGAAAGGTTAAGGGGGTGCAGCATTGAGTTCAAACAAAAAACAAACCTCTCAGACCACAGACTGGGGAGCCAGGTGGGGCAGGAACTGAGTGGCACAGGTATTTTGCAAACAGTAACTGGAGCTCAAGCTCTGAGATTTTGGAAGGAGAGAAGGAGTGTTCTGGTCCAGGAGTGAGCACAAAGTGGTGTAGGGCTCTCCAGGGTCACACTGGGAGAGATCATTCCTCTTCCTGGAATACATTTGGAAGAGGGTATATTGCCTCTCCAAAGACAAAGGATCTTGCAGGCTCCAGCAAAATGTCTTTCCTAGGCAGGGGACAAAGGCATGTGCAGAGGGTAGTTAACCTTGTTACTCATTTTTTTGTGGTGACATACCACAGATTCTGTGCACTGCACAGGCAGGGGACTGTTTTTCTGTGACAAAGGGCACTAGTCAGAGTGCAGCAAGCTTCTAATGTGGAGAAAGAGCAGATCTGAGCAGTGCCAGCTCTTTAAGATTTGGAGTTTTGAATCCCAGTCACCTGCCAAAGATAAAATGCAGGAGATTTGGCGTTTTGAATCCTAGTTGTGCCAAAGATAAAACTTAGGAGAGCTGGCTGTGGGGCGCAATGAGGGCCCCTGCTTTTCTGTGAGGGCTTCCTGAACAGCAGGGGGTGTGAGATCCCCTTGTCCAGGGACAAAAGAGTGAGGTGCCGCCATTTTACCACCACTACCAAAACGGCTGGACATCAGAGAACAACACAGCGGCCCCTAGTGTTTGTAGGAGCCACTTACATCAAACCCTGCCCCAATGTGCATGGCAAGTGCTTTTTTTACTGGTCAGGATTGACTCTGAGCCACCACAGCAGGCCTCTCCCCCAGAAGAGCAAAACAGGCAGTATGCCACATGCACCAAGTCTACTGACCATACAGTGCTTCAAAGCATCCCCTTCAGTTCTGGTGGAAATAGGACCAGGCTTTTCTTTCTTTCTTTCTTTCTTTCTTTCTTTCTTTCTTTCTTTCTTTCTTTCTTTCTTTCTTTCTT
>NW_023270096.1:2782900-2965643 GCF_011800145.1 Mirounga leonina | reverse complement strand
TCCTTCCTTCCTTCCTTCCTTTCTTTCTTTCTTTCTTTCTTTCTTTCTTTCTTTCTTTCTTTTCTTTCTTTCTTTCTTTCTCTTGTGCAATCAGGGTTATGATTTTTGTTTGTTTTTTCATTTCCTTTTCTTTCTTTGTTTTTGGAATCAGGCTTCTTTTTTTTTAAGATTTTATTTATTTATTCATGAGAGACAGAGAGAGAGAGAGAGGCAGAGGGAGAAGCAGGCTCCCAAGGAGCAGGGAGCCTGATGTGGGACTCGATCTCAGGACCCTGAGATCATGACCTGAGCCGAAGGCAGACACTTAACCATCTGAGCCACCCAGGCGCCCCAGGCTTCTTTTATTTCTTTTTCCTTTCCTTTTTCTTTTGGAATCAGGTTTATAGTTTTTGTGATTGTCTGTTTTGTTTTGTTTTGTTTTGTTTTGTTTTGTTTTCTGATTCCCTTTCTTTTTTGTTTGCATCAGGCTTTTTATCTCTTTTTTCTTTTTCTTTTCTTCCTTTTTTTCTAGGCTTTATTCAACAAACAAATCAAAGCACACCTAGATGAAGGTTCAAGCACTCCACATTGCAAGCAAGGAGGAATGCTGAGGAGGACTGATCAGTAGGAAAGAGCAGCCAAAACATAACAGCCGAGTGCACACAACATAAACCAGGAACACTTCCTGAAGTGCCAGACCCTGGACAGTGTACGACCTGTTTTTAATATAACATTATTCTGAAGTGCAGGAAATATAACAAGCTTTCATAATACACAAAAGATAGACACTTAGCCAAAATGTTAAGATGGAGGAATTCTCCCCAAAAGAAAGGTCAGGAAGATATCACAGCCAGAGACTTGCTGAAAACAGATAAGCAATATATCTAACAAGAATTTAGATCTACAATCATAAGACTACCAGTTGGACATGAAAAAAAAAACATAGAAGACACCAGAGAAACACTTGCTGCAGAGATAAAAGACGTAAAAAACTAGTCAGGCTGAAATAAAAAAAAATGCTATAAGTGATGCAAAACAGATTGGACATAAAAACAATGATGATTAAAGAAGCAGAGGGAGGATAGGTGATATAGAAGGCAAAATTATGGAAAATAATGAAGCTGAAAAGAAGAGAGAAAGAAAATTATTAGATCATGAGTATAGACTTAAGAAACTCAGAGATGCCACAAAGGACAATAATATCCATATCTTAGCAGTCCCAGAAGAAGAAGAGCAGGGAAAAGTGGCAGGTTTATTTGAACAAATTAAATCTGAGAACTTCCCTAATCTGGGGAAGGACACAGGCATTCAAGTCCAAGAGGCACAGAGAACTCCCTCCAAAATCAACAAAAACAGGTCAACACCAAGATATATCATAGTGAAACTTGCAAAATACAAAGATAAAGAGAGAATTCTGAAAACAGCTAGGGAAAAAGGTCCTTAACCTATAAGGGCAGACACATAAGGCTAACAGCAGATCTGTCCACAGATACCTGGCAGGCCAGAAAGGACTGCCATGATATATTCAATGTGCTAAATGGGAAAAAATATGCATCCAAGAATACTTTATCCAACATGGCTGTCATTCAGAATAGAAAGAGAGATAAAGAGTTTCCAAGATAAGCAAAAACTAAAGGAGTTTGTGAACACCAAACCAGCTCTGCAAGAAATATTAAAGGGGACACTTTTTTTTTAAGAGTTTATTTTATTTGACAGAGAGAGACACAGCGAGAGCAGGAACACAAGCAGGGGGAGTGGGAGAGGGAGAGGCAGGCTTCCTGCAGAGTGGGGAACCCAATGCAGGGCTCGATCCCAGGACCCTGGGATCATGACCTGAGCTGAAGACAGACGCTTAACAACTGAGCCATCCAGGCGCCCCAAAGGGGACACTTTGAGTAGGAAAGAGAGACCAAAAGCAACAAAGACTAGAATGCAACAGAGGCAGTCTACAGGAATAGCAACATTGGAGGTAATACAATGAAACTAAATTCATATATTTCAATAATTACTCTGAAAGGAAGAAGACAATATGCTTCAATCAAAAGACATAGGGTATTAGAATGGATTAAAAAATAAACAAACCCATTGATATGCTCCTTACAAGAGACTCATTTTAGATCCAAATACACTTCCATTTTGAAAGTGAGGAGGTAGAGAATCATTTATCATGCTAATGGACATCAAAAAGAAAGCTGGAGTAGACAAACTTGTATCAGAAAACCTAGATTTTAAACCAAAGTCTGTAATAAGACATGAGGAAGGACACTATATCATAATAAAGGGGCCTATCCAATAAAAAGTTAACAATTATAAATATTTATGTATCTAACTTGAGAGCACCCAAATATATAAACCAATTAATAACAAACTTAAAGAAACTCATTGATAATAACACAAAAAGAGTCAGGGATTATAACATTCCACTCACAGCAATGGGCAGATCATTTAAGCAGAAGATCAACAAGAAAACAAGGGCTTTGAATGACACACTGGACCAGATGGACTTCACAGATATATTCAGAGCATTTCATCCTAAAGCAGCAGGATATACATTTTTTTGAGTACACATGGAACATTCTCCTGAATAGATCACATTTGGGTTCACAAATCAGGCCTCAACCAGAAGAAAAACATTGAAATGATACCATGCATATTTTCAGACCACAATGTTATGAAACTTGAAGTCAACCACAAGAAAATGTTTGGAAGGACCACAAATACATGGAGGTTAAAGAACATCTTACTAAAGAATGAATGGGTCAACCAGGAAATTAAAGAAGAATTAAAAAAATACATGGAAGCAAATGAAAATGAAAACAGACAGTTCAGAATGTTTGGGATGCAGCAAAGGCAGTCTTAAGAGGGAAGTATATAGCAATACAGGCCTTCCTAAAAAAGCAAGAAAACTCTCCAATATACAACCCAACTTTACTCCTAAAGGAGCTAGAAAAAGAAGAGCAAATAAGCATAAATCCAGCAGGATAAGGGAAATAATAAAGATTAGAGCAGAAATTAAAAAAAAAAAAACAGTAGAAAAGATCAATAAAACTAGGAGCTGGTTCTCTGAAAGAATTAATGATATTGATAAACCAGACTTACCAAAAAGAAAAAAGAAAGGATATTAATAAATAAAATTACTAATGAGAGAGGAGAAATCACAACCAACACCACGGAAATACCAACAATTATAAGAGAATGTAATGAAAATTATATGCCAACAAAGTATGCAATCTGGAAGAAATGGATAAATTCCTAGAAACATATAAACTACCCAAAGTGAAACAGGAAGAAATAGAAAATTTGAACAGACTGATAACCACCAAAGAAATTGAATCAGTAATCAAAAATCTCCCAAAAAACAGAAGTTGAAAGCCAGATGGCTTCCCAGGGGAATTTTCCCAAATGTTTAAAGAAGAGTTAACACCTATTCTTCTCAAACTGTTCCAAAAAATAGAAGTGGAAAGAAAACTTCCAAACTCATTCTACAAGGCCAGCTTTAATTTGATATCAAAACCAAAGACCCCACTAAAAAGGAGAATCACAGGTCAATATCCCTGATGAACATGGATGCAAAAAATTCTCAACAAGACACTAGTGAATTGAAACCAAGAGTACATTAAAAGAATTATTTACCATGATCAAGTGGAATTCATTCCTGAGCTGCAAGGGTGGTTCAGTATTTGCAAATCAATCAACGTGATAAGCCACATTAATAAAAGAAAAGATAGGAACCATATGATCCTCTTAATAAATGCAGAAAAAGCATTTGACAAAATATAGCATCTTTTCTTGATAAAAGTCCCTTAAGAAAGTACGGATAGAAGGAACAAAACTCAACATCATATAGACCATATACAAAAGACTCACAGCCAATATCATCCTCAATGGGGAAAAAACTGAAAGCTTTTCCCCTAAGGTCAAGAACATGACAGGGATGTCTACTGTCACCACTGTTGTTTAACATAGTACTGAGTGTCCTAGTCTCAGCAATCAGAATACGAAAAAGAAATAAAAGGGATCCACATAACATAATAAAATAAAATTTAAATAAAAGAAATAAAAGGGATCCAAATCAGCAAGGAATAAGTGAAATTTTCACTATTTGCAGAGTACATGATACTCTATGTAGAAAACCTAAAAGACTCCACCAAAAAATTGCCAAAACTGATACAGGAATTCAGAAAATTCACAGGATATAAAATCAATTCACAGAAGCCTGTTGCATTTCTATACACCAATAATGAAGTAGCAAAAAGAGAAATCAAGGAATCGATTTCATTTACAATTGCACTCCAAACCATAAGATACCTAGGAATAAACCTAATCCAAGAGGTAAAGGATCTGTATTCTGAAAACTATAGAACACTTAGGAGAGAAATTAAGGAAGACACAAAAAAAAATGGAAAAACATTCCATGTTCATGGATTGGAAGAACAAATATTTTTAAAATGACACCCCAAAACAATCTATACATTCAATGCAATCCCTATCAAAATACCACTAGAATTTTTCACAGAGCTGGAACAAATACTTCAGAAATTTGCATGGAACTGGAAAAGACCCTAAATTGTCAGGGGAATGTTGAAAAAGAATACCAAAGTTGGAGGCATCACAATTCTGGACTTCAAGCTGTATTACAAAGCTGTACTCATCAAGACAGTATGGTACTGTCATAAAAACAGAAACATTGATCAATGGAACAGATTGAATACCCAGAAATGAATCCAAAACTCTATGGTCAATTAATTTTTGACAAAACAGGAAAGAATATCCAATGGAAAAAAGAGTCTCTTCAATAAATGGTGTTGGGAAAAACTGGACAGCAACAAGCAGAAGACTGAAACTTGACCACTTTCTTACACCATACACAAAAATAAATTCAAAATGGATGAAAAACCTAAATGTGAGACAGGAATCCATCAAAATCCTAGAGGAGAACACAGGCAGCAACCTTTTTGACCTCGGCTGCAGCAACTTCTTACTAGACACGTCTCCAGAGGCAAGGGAAACAAAAGCAAAAATGAACTATTGGGACTTCATCAAGATAAAAAGCCTCTGCACAGCAAAGGAAACAATCAACAAAACTAAAAGGCAACCTACAGAATGGGAGAGGATATTTGTAAATGACATATCAGATAAAGGGCTAGTATCCAAAATCTATAAAGAACTTATCAAACTCAACACCCCCCAAACCCCCAAATAATCCAGTCAAGAAGTGAGCAGAAGACATGAATAGATATTTCTCCAAAGAAGACATACAAATGGCTAACAGACACATGAAAAAATGCTCAACATCACTTGACATCAGGGAAATACAAATAAAAACCACAATGAGATACCACCTCACACCAGTCAGAATGGCTAAAATTAACCCATCAGGAGAAACAGATGTTGGGAAGGATGTGGAGCAAGAGGAACTCTCTTACACTGTTGGTGGGAATGCAAACTGGTGCAGGGACTCTAGTTCAAGAGTTAAAAATAGAACTACCTTACAACCTGGCAATTGCTCTACTAGGTATTTATCCAAAGGATACAAAAATAGTGACTTGAAGGGGCACATGCACCTCAATATTTATAGCAGTAATGTCCACAGTAGCCAAAATATGGAAAGAGCCCAGATGTCCAATGATGGATTAATGGATAAAGAAGATGTAGTGTGTATATACACAATGGAATATTATCCAGCCATGAAAAAGAATGAAATATTACCATTTGCAATGACATGGATGGAAATAAAGTGTATTATGCTAAGTGACATAAGTCAGTCAGAGAAAGACAAATACCACATGATTTTACTCATATGTGGAATTTAAGAAACAAAAGTGATGAACATAAGGGAAATGAAGGAAAAATAAAATAAGATAAAAACAGAGAGGGAGGCAAACCATAAGAAACTCTTAACTATAGGGAACAAACTGAGGGTTGCTGGAGGGGAGGTCAGTGGGGGAATGGGGGAAAGCGGTGGTGGGCATTAAGGAGGGCACTTGATGTAATGAGCACTGGGTGTTATATGCAACTGATGAATCACTAAATTCTACCCCTGAGACTAATAATACACTATATGTTAACTAACTTTAATTTAAATAAAATCTTAAAAGAAAATCTTAAGAAAAAAATATTTACTCCATTTTATACTTCCCATTTATCCACTGAGAATCTTTCTGTTAACTTCAAAGTTTTCATCTGTACTTCATAAAATATGGTTATAATAGTGGCTTTAATATTTGTTTGATAATTCCTACATCTGGATCATCTTGTAGGCAGCATCTATTGATTGTCTTTTTCCTTGAGAATTAGTCACATGTTCCTAGTTCTTTGTATGTTGAATAATTTCGGGTTATATTCTGCACATTTTGAATATTATGTCATAAGACTCTGGGTCTTGTTAAAAGTCTCTTGGTAATATTGATTTGTTTCTTTGTTTTAGCTGGAGTTCAACCTGAGTAGGTTCAGACTGAAAATTCTCTCTTGTCTTTTGTTGCTGATTATTCCAATGTCAGTTAATTTTAAAAAGACTTTCTTATACTGTTTTTGATCTCTCTCATCTTTGTGTCACTTAGCAGCTAGTCAGGGACTTAGGTGGTGGCTCTTATCAGTAGTAAAAGCCTTTGCTATGTTGCTTTGGGTCTCTACCTCACATACACAGCTCAGGTGTGCACCTGGGAATTTTGTTAATTCATACACAGAGTTAGGGAATCACCTAACCAGATTTTTCTTTGTGATTTCTCTTACACTGCCTTGATCCTAGGAGCCTCTTTCCTCTATACTCTTGTTAGAAAGATGTGTTTTCTCTCAAAGATTTTGCCATTCAGTGCCATGCAGTTATGTACATCTGAGGCCATCCTAAGAGGGAATCAGTGAGAGAAAAAGATGTAAAAACAATATAAAAGAAAATTATATACACATTTTTTGAACAACAGGTCCCCCTTTCCTCATTAAGAAATATGGATTTTCTCTTGTGGTTTAGATAAATGTACCACTGCTGCTGCAGTAGAGCCCCGTGAGTGGGGCCACTTCAAGGCAAGGCCTAGAAAGAAAAAGAGAAAAAAATAAATGCAAAGATTACTCCAACATTCAGGGGCTACAAGTGGTCTTCTTTCCCAATATTCTTGCTAGCAAGACAAGGTTTCTCTCAGTTTTCACTGTCCCTGCTTGTTGTGCAGTTCTGCACTAGAACTGCCCTAGAGTCAAAGCCAAGAAACAAAAATGGGGGAAATCCCCAATAAACCATAAGAATTATTCTTCAAGTTTTGATTTCCTACTGAATCTGCTTACTATTGTTAAGTTTTCAGAATCCTCAGACAGTTGCTTTTTGTATTTTTGTCAAGAGATTTTAGTTGAAATCAATAAGCGAGATAGACTATGCTGGGCCCATCAAAATTTTTTCTAGAATTATTTTTTAATTGAAATTTCAATTGAGATCACTGTAGGATTACCTACAATTGTACAAAATAGTACAGAGAAATCTCTTGTGCATTTTGCCTAGGTTCCCCCAATGGTAACATTTGCAAAACTACAGTATATTATTAGAACAAAGATGCTGACATTGATATAATCCATAAATCTTATTCATATTTCCTCAGGTTTTTACTCATTTGTGTGTGTATATTATACAATTTATAAAATTGTATCACCTGTGAAAATTCCTGCACCTGCACCACAGTCAAGTTACTGATTAGTCCCAACATCTCTGTTTGCACCACAGTCCAGTTACTGATCCAGTTCTGAGGATCCATCATATTGCCATTTTATAACCACACCTACCATCCTCTTGCATCCCTCTTCCACTTCTAACCTCTGGAAAACAATAATCTGTCCTACATTTATAATTTTATTATTTCAAAAATAAATAAGTCATGTATAAATGAATCACACAGTATGTAACCATTTGTGACTGGCTTTTTTTTTTTTTCCCACTAAGCATAATTCCTTGGATATTCATCGAAGTGGTTGCCTTCATCAGTAATTTGTTACTTCTTATTACAGAGTAGTACTGCACACTATGTATTTATCATGGATTCTTTTTAAAAATATTTATTTATTTTATGGAAAGAGAGAGAGAGAGAAAGAGAGAGAGAGGAGAGTAGGGGCAGAGGGAGAAGGACAGGGAATTCAGGCAGACTCTGCACTGAGTGCTGAGCCTGACTCAGGCGTTGATCTCATGAACCCGAGATCACGACCTGGGCCAAAAGCAAAAGTCGGATGCTCAACGGACTTTGCCATAGGGGGAACCCAGACACCCCTATCATTGATTCTTTTTTAAAAGATTTTATTTGTTTGTTTGTTTATTTATTTATTTATTTATTTATTTATTTATTTAAGAGGGAGAGAGTGAAAAAGCACAAGCAGGTGAGCAGCAGAGGGAGAGGGAGAAGCAGGTTCTCTGCTGAGCAGGGAGCCCAATGTGGGGCTCTATCCCAGGACCCTGAGATCATGGCCTGAGCCAAAGGCAGATGCTTAACCAACTGAGCCACCCAGGCACACCCCTATCATGGATTCTTTTTTAAAATTTTAATTCCAGTGTGGTTAACATACAGTGTTATATTAGTTCCATATAGTAATTCAATTCCATACATCACTCAGTGCTCATCATGACAAGTGCCCTCCTTAATCCGCATCACCTTTTTCACCCATCCCCCCACCCACCTTCCCTCTGGCAGCCATCAGTTTGTTCTCAATAGTTAAGAGTCTGCTTCTTGGCTTCTCTCTCTCTCTCTCTCTTTTCCCCCTTTGAACATTTGTTTTTTTTTCTTAAATTCCACATGAGTTAAATCACATGGTATTTGTCTTTCTCTTGAATGACTTATTTCACTTAGCTTTATAGTCTCCAGCTTCATCCATGTCCTTGCAAATGACAAGATTTCATTTTTTATGGCTTTCCATCTCCTGGTTTTGGTTTTTATTTCTTCTTTTTATAGTTTCTGTAAGTGTAAGGTTAGTTTTTTTTTTTTTTTGAGATTTTTCTTGCTTCTTGAGGTAGAGCTGTATTGCTATAAACTTTCTTCTTAGAACAGATTTTGATGCATCCCAAAGGTTTTGAGCCATTGTGTTTTCATTTTCATTTGTTTCCATGTATTTTTTAAATTTCTTCTGTTATTTCCTGGTTGACCCATTCTTGTTTATTAGCATGTTCTTTAACCTCCATGTATTTGTGGTATTTCCAGATTTTTTTTTTTTTTTGTGGTTGACTTCTAGTTTCACAGCACTGTATTCAGAAAAGCAACATGGTATGACTTCAATATTTTTGTATTTGTTGAGGTTTGTTTTGTGGCCTAACGTGATATTTTCTGGAGAATGTTCTATGTGCACATGGAAAGAATGTGTATTCTGCTGTTTTAGGATGGAATGTTCTAAATATATCTTTTAAATCCATCTGCTCTTGTGTGTCATTCAAAGCCATTGTTTCCTTGTTGATTTTCTGTTTAGATGATCTGTCCATTCATTTGAATGGGATGTTAAAGACCCCTGCTACTATTGTATTATTATCGATTCATTCCTTTATTTTTGTTATTAACTGTTTTATGTATTAGGGTGATCCATGTTGGGTGCATAAATACTTAAATTTGTTATATCTTCTTGTTGGATTGTCCCTTTCATTATTACATAGTGCCCTTCTTTGTCTCTCATTACAGTCCTTGTTTTAAAGTCTATTTTGTCCAATATTAGAATTGCTACTCCAGCTTTCTTTCGACATCCATTTGCATGATAGATATTTCTCCATCCCTTACTTTTAATCTTCAGGAGTCTGTGTGTCTCAGTTGAGTCTCTTGTAGGCAGCTGCAGATAGTTCTTGGTTTTTTTTTTTTAACCATTCTATCACCCTATGTCTTTTTATTGGAGCATTTGTTCCATTTACATTCAAATAATTATTGATATGTATTTATTGTGATATTATTACTTCTTTTGTTGTTGTTTATGAATATTTTTTTCTGATCCTTTCTTGTCTTTTTCTTTTTCATGGCTTGCTAGTTTTATTTATTGATATACTTGGATTTCTTCCTCTTTAGTCTTTGCATATTTATAGATGGTTTTTGTTTTGTGGTTACCGTTAGGTTTGTATATATCATATTCAGTATTTAGCAGTCCATATTAAGTTGATGATTGCTTGAACGAATTCTTTACTTCTCTACCCAGCATGTTTTAGGTATATGGTGTCATATTTTACATCCTTTCATTTTGTGGGTTCCTTTACTAATTTTATACAGAAATATTCATTTTTACTGCATTTGTGTTTCCTATCTTCATAATATCACTTTTTATCTTTCCTTTCCACTCAGAGTCCCCTTTAATATTTCTCTCAGGGCTGATTTAGAGGTCATGAACTCCTTTAGTTTTTGTTTGTCCAGAAAACTCTATCTCTCCTTCTATTCTGAATGATAGCCTTCCTGGATAGAGTATTCTAGGCTATAGATTTTTCACATTCTGCACTTTGGATATATCATCCCAGTCCCTTCTGACTTGGAAAGTTTCTGCTGAAAAATCCACTGATACCCTAATGGAGTTTCTCTTGTATGTAACTGTCTTATTTTGTATTGTTGCCTTCAAGATTTTTTCTTTATCACTATATTTTACCATTTTAATTACAATATGGATTGGTGTGGATCTAATTTTGTTGATGTTGGGGGTATTTATGTGCCTCTTGGATCTGGATATCTGTTCCCTTACTCAGATTAGGGAAGTTTTCAGCTATTCTTTCTTCAAATGAATTTTCTATAAATTTTTCTCTCTCTTCTTCTTTTGGGACTCTTATAAATATGAACGTTATTACATTTGATGGAGTCACTGAGTTCCCTAAGTCTATTCTCATTTCTCTTTTGTTCAGAATGATTACTTTCTATTATGGTCTTCTAGGTCATTAATTCATTTCTCTACTTCTTCCAGTCTGCTGTTCATTGCATCAAGTGTGTTTCTTATTTCAATTATTGTATCTTCATCTCTGATATGTTATTCCTTATCTCTGTGTTAAGGTTCTCACTGATGTCTTCCACTCTTTCTCAAGTCCAGTGAGTATCTTCATATCATTTCTTTAAATTTTCTTCAGGCATGTTAATATCTATTTCACTTAGGTCTCTGGCTGTGGCCTTGTCCTATTTTTTAATTTGGGGCAAATTCACCTATCTTCTCACTTTGTCTAAGTGTCTGTGCCTGTTGACTATGGGTTAGGAAAGTCAGCTATGTCCCCTGTTCTTGAGGGTAAGGGCATTATGAAGAAGAGGTCCTATAGTGCCCTGCTGTGCAGTGTTCCATGTTCCCCCAGGCCTGGCTCTTCAAGGATTATCTCCAATATGTGCTGCATGCTCTCTGCTGTTGTGTCCTGGCTGCTTTATCCTTCAGGCCAGTTATCTGCAGTGACTCTCTTTGCCTGTTGTGGGCAATGTTTTTTCACTGGCCTGAATTGAATGTGGCCAGGTTTAACTCAGTGTGCTCTTGTCTGCTTGTGAAATGAGACCTATTGCCACTGCTGCTGGAACTAAGGCCCTGCAAAACTCCCAGTTCAAGAGATGTGGTGTTGGCAGGGGTTGGGGTTGGTCTTCCGGGAGAGGGGGCCTGCCACAATGGGACTGAGGCAAGTGTGACTGGAAAGGGCAATTCCACCTGAATGCAGGGGGTCAGGGCTTGTTGTAAGCAAGTTAGGTAGCAAGTGTTGGTGTGTGCTGTACTGGTTCCCACAGGTTGCCCTGTGCTTATGCTGAGGGGTGGGAGAGGGAAATGGTGCTGGTCAGTTCCTTTGTTCTGGAGGGGTGTTTCCATGAATGCTTCCTCTCTGGGACATGCTCCTAAAAAAGTAAATAACCTCCCCACTGTGTGCCCCAGGCACTCTTCAGATTGCTATTTGCCAGCTATATGTCTGTGGGCTGTTTTCCCTGCCTTCTCTCCAAGAGCTGTGCAATGCCCTCTAGGCTTTCCCTGAGCCAAGACTGCTGACTTTTAAAACATGCTTTAAGCACCACTGGTTGCAAGAACTCACAAAATTTGTTCTCTCTTTCCAAAACATTTTCTATGGGGAATTGTCGTCCCCTTGTGGGCACTTTGAAGGGATGCCTGTGGAGTAGGAAGGGTTGGATGCAGTGAACTTCAAAGGAACATGGGGGCAGGGCATGAGGTGCTAGCAAGATAGGTGGAAAGTGCTAGCACTGGCTTGTGTAAGTGTCTGGCTATCTAGGCTCAGGTTGGGGGCTGAGATACATGACACCCACTAGTACTTTTCTTCTTGGTGAAGTCTCCCAAAGATCCCTTCCCCCGAAGCATGTGTTGAGACTAGTGAATAAATTTCCTTCACTATACTCCAGGTGCTTTTCAACCTGCTGTTTCTATGCAGTGTCTGGGCCAGGTTATTTGTTATGCTGGCTCTTTAAAGGTGGGGACTCTGTTTCCTATTGCCCTCTGGCCCTCCTCAAACTAAGGTGACTGATTTGAATTTACCTGGAGTTAAGCCTCTGTGATTGTAAAAACTCACAATGTTAAGTCCCACTGGTTTTCAAAGCCAAATGATATGAGGACTTGTCTTCCTAGTACATGCCCCAGTGCCTGTGGTGCCTGCTGTGGGGTCTGATCTTGTTGCTTCTCCATGCTTGTGATGCCCTTTCCATTTGTAGTTAGTGTCACTGGGAATTTGGTGCCTGAGTCTCTGCCCCTCCTACCCTTTTCAGTGTTGCCTCCTCTCTTTGATTAACTCTGAAAACTCTGTACTAGTAGTCTTTAGTTCATTTAAGAGTTAGTTTCTCTGGGTGCCTGGGTGGCTCAGTCAGTTAAGTGTCTGCCTTGGGCTCAGGTCATGGTCCTGGAGACCTGGGATCGAGCCCCATATTGGGCTCCTTGCTCAGCAGGGAACCTGCTTCTCCCTCTCTCTCTGCTCCACTGCCCCTGCTTTCTCTCTATCTCAAATAAATAAAATCTTTTTAAAAAAAGGAGTTAGTTTCTCTGATGTAGCTATTTTCTCAGTGTGTCTTTGGGTAGAGGTGAGCTCAGGATCCTCATACTCTGACATCTTTCCAGAAGTCTGGATTCCCTTAATTTTTATCTGAAAAGTCTTTATTTTGCCTTATTTTGCCTAAAATTCTTGTTTGACAAGTGTTTTTCCTTGAGAACTTTGAATATGTTATCCTACTGCCTCTGGCCTCCATTGTTTCTGCTGAGACATCAGCTATTGATCTTATTGGGGTTCCCTTATAAATGACATACAATTTTTTTCCTTGCAGCTTTCAAGACATTTCTCCTTGTTTATTTTCAGCATTTTTTTTTTTTTTTACTATGATGTGCCTGTGAATGTCTTTGAGTTTATCCTACTTGGACTTCATTGAACTACCTTGACATGTATGTTGTCATTTTAAAAATACATTTTAAACAGTTTTGGCTACTATATCTTTGAATATTTATCTTCTTCTTTCTGTCCTACTGACACTCCCATTATGTGCATTTTGGCATTCTCAATGATGTCCCAATTTTTCTGAAGCTATGTTAATTTTTCTTCATTCTTTTTTCTGTCTGTTCTTCAGTTTGCATAATGTCTATTAATTTATGTTTGTTTGTTAATTATTTTTCTGCCTGATAAATCTACTCCTGAGGGACTTCTAATAAGTATTTTAATTCAGTTATTGTGTTTTTCAAGTCCAGAATTTGCATTTGATTCATTTAAAATTTTGGGTTTAAAAAGAATTCTAAATTATTATCTTTTTTAAAATTTTACTTTATTACATTAGTCACCATACAATACATCATTAGTTTTTGATGTAGTGATCCACGCTTCACTGCTTTCGTATAACACCCAGTGCTCTATGCAGTACGTGCCCTCCTTAATACCCATCACTGGGCTAACCCATCCTCCCATCCCACTCCCCTCTAAAACCCTCAGTTTGTTTCTCCAAGTCCATAGTCTCTCATGGTTCATCTCCCACTCCGATTTTCCCCCCTTCATTTTTCCCTTCCTTCTCCTAATGTCCTCCATGCTATTCCTTATGTTCCACAAATAAGTGAAACCCTGTGATAATTGACTTTCTCTGCTTGACTTATTTCATCTCCTCCAGTCCCATCCATGTTGATGTAAAAGTTGGGTATTCATCCTTTCTAATGGCTGAGTAATGTTCCATTGTATATATGGACCACATCTTTTCCATTCGTCTGTTGAAGGGCATCTCGGCTCTTTCCACAGTTTGACTATTGTGGACATTGCTGCTATGAACATTGGAGTGCATATGGCCCTTCTTTTCACTACATCTGTGTCTTTGGGGTAAATACCCAGTAGTGTAATTGCTGGGTCATAGGGTAGCTCTATTTTTAACTTTTTGAGGAACCTCCACACTGTTTTCCAAAGTGGCTGTACCAACTTGCATTCCCACCAACAGTGTAAGAGAGTTCTCCTTTCTCCACAACCTCTCCAACATTTGTTGTTTCTTGCCTTGTCAAATTTTGCCATTCTAACTGGGGTAAGGTGGTATCTCAATGTGCTTTTGATTTGGATTTCCCTGATGGTTAATGATGATGAATATTTTTTCATGTGTCTATTAGCCATTTGTAAGTCTTCTTTGGAGAAGTGTCTGTTCATGTCTTCTGCCCTTTTTTTGACTTGACTATTTGTTTCTTGGGTGTTGAGATTGAGAAGTTCTTTATAGATCTTGGAAATCAGTGCTTTGTCTGTAGTGTCATTTGCAAAAATCTTCTCCCATTCCGTGGGTTGCCTCTTTATTTTGTTGACTGTTTCCTTTGTTATGCAGAAGCTTTTTATCTTGATGAAGTCCCAAAAGTTTGTTTTCACTTTTGTTTCCCTTGCCTTTGGAGATGTATCTTGAAAGAAGTTGCCATGGCCGTTGTTGAAGAGGTTACTGCCTATGTTCTCCTCTAAGATGTTGATGGATTCCTGTCTCACATTGAGGTCTTTCATCCATTTAGAGTTTATCTTTGTGTATGATGTAGGAAAATGGTCAAGTTTCATTCTTCTGTATACAGCTGTCCAATTTTCCCAGCAGCATTTATTGAAAAGACTATATTTTTTCCATTTTATATTTTTTCCTGCTTTGTTGAAGATTATTTGACCATAGAGTTGAGGGTCCATATCTGGGTTCTCTATTCTGTTCCATTGGTCTATGTGTCTGTTTTTGTGCCAGTACCATGCTGTCTTGGTGATCACAGCTTTGTAATATAGCTTGAAATTAGGCAACGTGATGCCCCAAGCGTTGTTTTTCTTTTTCAACATTTCCTTGGCGATTTAGGGTCTTTTCTGATTCCATACGAATTTTAGGAGTGTTTGTTCCAGCACTTTGAAAAATGCCATTGGTATTTTAATTGGGATGGCATTGAAGGTATAGATTGCTCTGGGTAGCATAGACATTTTAACAATGTTTATTCTTCCAATCCCTGAGCATGGAATGTTTTTCCATCTTTTTGTGTCTTCTTCAATTTCTTTCATGAGTGTTCTGTAGTTCTTAGAGTATAGATCCTTTACATCTTTGGTTAGGTTCATTCCTAGGTATCTTATCGTTTTTCATGCTATTGTAAATGGAATCAATTCTCTAATTTCTCTTTCTACAGTTACATTGTTAGTGTATAAAAAGCAACTGATTTCTGTGCATTGATTTTGTATCCTGCCACATTACTAAATTGCTGTATGAGTTCTAGTAATTTGGGGTTTTCCACATAAAGAATCACATCATCTGCGAAGAGAGAGAGTTTGACTTCTTCTTTGCCAATTTGAATACTTTTATTTCTTTTTGTCTGATTGCTGTTGCTAGGACTTCTAGTACTATGTTGAACAATAGTGTTGAGAGTGGGCATCCTTGTCGTGTTCCTGATCTTGAGGCTCTCAGCATTTCCCCATTGAGAATGACATTTGCTGTGGGGTTTTCATGGATGGATTTTACGAAATTGAGGAATGTTCCCTCTATCCTTATACTCTGAAGAGTTTTAATCAGGAAAGGATGCTATATTTTGTCAAATGTTTTTCTGTATCAATTGAGAGGACCATATTGTTCTTCTGTCTCCTCTTATTAATGTGTTCTATCACATTGATTGATTTGTGAATGTTGCACCACCCTTGCATCCCAGGGATACAACCTACTTGGTTGTGGTGGATGATCCTTTTAATGTACTGCTGGATCCTATTAGCTAGGATTTTGTTGAGAATTTTGGAATCCATATTCATCAGGGATATCAGTCTAAAATTCTTTTTGATGGGGTCTTTGCCTGGTTTGTGGATCAAGGTAATGCTGGCCTCATAGAATGAGTCTGGAAGCTTTCCTTCTGTTTCTATTTTTTGAGACAGCTTCAGGAGAATAGGTATTACTTCTTCTTTGAATGTTTGGTAGAACTCCCCAGGGAATCCATCAGGCCCTGGACTCTTGTTTTTCAGGAAATTTTTGATCACTGCTTCAATCTTGTTACTGGTTATTGGTCTATTCAGGTTGTCAGTTTCTTCCTGTTTCAGTCTTGGGAGTTTATAGGTTTCCTGGAAGGCATTCATTTTTCCCAGGTTGCTTAATTATTGGCATATAGTTGTTGATAATAATTTCTAATACTTGTTTCTATTTCCTTGGTGTTAGTCATGATCTCTCCGCTTTCATTCATAATTTTATTAATTTGGGTCCTTTCTCTTTTCTTTTGGATAAGTCTGGCCAGTGGTTTGTCGATCTTAATAATTCTCTCAAAGAACCAGCTTTTAGTTTCTTTGATCTGCTCTACTGTATTTCTGGTTTCTAATTCATTGATCTCTGCTCTAATCTTAATTATTTCTCTTCTAATGTGTGGTTTAGGCATCATTTGTTGCTTTTTCTCCAGTTCTTTAAGGTGAAAAGTTAGTTGGTGAATTTGGGATTTCTCTATTTTTTTGAGTGAGGCTTGGATGGGTATGTATTTCCCCTTAGGACCGCATTTGCAGTATCTTATAGGTTTTGGACCAATGTATTTTCATTCTCATTGGTTTCCATGAATTGTTTGAATTCTTTGATTTCCTGGTTGACCCAAACATTCTTAAGCAGAGTGGTCTTTAGCTTCCAAGTGTTTGAATTTCTTCCAAATTTTTTCTTGTGATTGAGTTCCAGTTTTAAAGCATTATGGTCTGAGAATATGCAGGGAATAATCTCAATCTTTTGGTATTGGTTGAGACCTGATTTGTGACCCAGTATGTGGTCTATTCTGGAGAAAGTTCCATGTGTGCTCGAGAAGAATGTGTATTCTGTTGGTTTAGGTTGGAATGTTCTGTATATATCTATGAGGTCTATCTGGTCCAGTTTGTCATTCAAAGCTCTTGTTTCTTTGTTGATTTTCTGCTTAGATGATTTGTCTATTATTGAGAGTGGAGTATTGAGGTCTCCTACAATTAACATATTATTATCAGTATGACTCTTTATTTTGGTTAACAGTTGGCTTATGTAGTTGGCTGCTCCTATGTTGGGGGCATAGATATTTACAATTTTTAGATCTTCTTGTTTGATAGACCCTTTAAGAATGATACAGTGTCCTTCTGTGTCTCTAACTACAGTCTTTAGCTTAAAATCTAATTTGTTTTATATGAGAATTGCTACCCCAGGTTTCTTTTGAGGTCCGCTGGCATGGAAGATGGATCTCCATCCCTTCACTTTCAGTCTGGATGTATCTTTAGGTTGAAAATGAGTCTCTTATAGACAACATATTGATGGGTCTTGTCTTTTTATCCAATCTGCAACCCTGTGCTGTTTTATGGGAGCATTTAGGCCTTTCACGTTGAGAGTGATTATTGAAAGATATGAATTTATTGTCATCATGTTGCCTGTGAAGTCCTTTTTTCTATAGATTGTCTCTATAAATTTCTGTTCTATATCACTCTTGGGGTCTTTTTCCTTTTATAGAACCCCCCCTTAATATTGCATGGCTGGCTTAGTGGTCACATATTCTTTCAGTTTCTGCTGGTCCTGGAATCTCTACATCTCTCCATCCATTCTAAATGACAGCCTTGCCAGATAAAGTGTTCTTAGTTGTATGTTCTTCTCATTTAGTACCCTGAATATGTCTTGCCAGGCCTTTCTGGCTTGCTAGGTCTCTGTGGATAGGTCTGACGTTATTCTGATGTTCCTCCCTCTGTTTGTAGGGAATCTCTTCCCTCTAACTGCCCTTAAGATGGTTTCCTTGGTTCTAAGATTTGTGAGTTTTACTCTTACATGCTGGGGTGTTGGTCTGTTATCCTTGATCTTGGGAGGGGTCCTCTCTGCCCTAGGGCACGAATGTTTGTTTTATTCCCCAGATTAGGGAAGTTCTCAGGTACAATTTGCTCAAATATATCTTCTAGTCCTCTCTCTCTCTCCACCCCCTCAACGATCCCAATAATTCTGACATTAGAACATTTCATGACATCACATTTCTCTCATTCTGTTTTCATGGATTTTAAGCTGTTTCTTCCAGGCCTCCTCATTTTCCTTCTTTTGTATCAGTTTGTTTTCTAGATCACTAATTCGTTCTTCTGCCTCATTTACCCTAGCTGTTAGAGTCTCTAGATTAGATTGGATCTCATGGATAGCATTTTTAAGTTCTGCCAGATCAGCTCTGATTTCTGCTCTTAGAGACTCTATGTTGCCATTAATTGATTTCTCCATTCTAGCTATCATCTTCATAACTGTTACCCTGAAGTCTATTTCCAACATCTTGCTTATATCTATATCCATTTGTTAATCTATGGCAGAAGTCACAGTCTCTGAATCTTTCCTATTTTGGGCATTCCTCCTCTTAGTCATTCTGTTGAGGGGTGAATGAGGGAATGTACACAGTCCAAATGATTGATCACAACCCAAGCAAGATGCACCTGTTTTATAGGGACCTTAGTGTTGTCAGCCTCTTGTTCTTTCAGCCTGTCTTCTGGGGGAGGGGCCTCCCACACAGTTACTCAGGCAACCCTATTTGGGCAAAGTTGCCCTTCCCCCTGTGGGGGGATGGGTTCAGTAAAAACCATTTGGGGGGGGCTTTTTTTCCTCGGGCAGCTTTCCTTGGTGGCTTTCTGTGTCTCTTCCAAGAGTCAGAGCAGAAGTGACTCTTTCCAACCCTATGCCTCAGAACAGAGAGATCACAGTCTGTTCTTCAGTGAGCTCTCCAGGCTACACCGTCTCCGTTACTGTCTATGCTGCTAAAACCTCAGTGTCCTGGGTTGTATGTCTCACAGCAGCACTTCCAGTCCTTGCTTCCAGATCCAGTTACGTCTCCACCTTTTGTGCTTCTAAAACTGCCAGCCACCCCCAGTTCACACGCACGCCCTGACAGCTCCAGGTTTCAGTCTGGGGGGCTGCCCTAAAGTCCTTTTCCCACCACTACCAGTCTGCGAGTCTGTGCCCAGTCCCCAGCGTGGGAGGCTTTCGAGCTCCGGTGGTGCAGAATCATCGAGGCTCCCTCCCTCTTCCATTTATCTTCCGATATCTGCCCTTGGAATCATGACTCCCTGCTTCATACCTTGAAACTGACCGCCGGCAATATTCTGTTTGTAGAGATCCATATATATCTTCTTACATCTCAGGCTGATTTCGTGGGTGTTCTGAGTGATCTGATAGATATCCAGATCAATTCAGGGGACCGGTTGTAATAGGGTCCCCTACTCCTCTGCCATCTTTGCCCCCTCTCTAATTTATTATCTTTTGATCAACAATGTCATATCTTCTTTTACTTCTCTATTCAAGTGTTTTTGTGTTTTTCTAGTTATATGAACATATTTATAATGGATACTTTGAAATATTATCCTCTTAAACTTGACATCTTGTCACTCTTACAGGTGCATGTGTCATACTTTCTTGTTTCTTTCCTTTCCTTATAATTTATTTTTTTGGGGGGGAACTGGATATTTTAGAAAATATATTGTAGCAATTCTGTATACTAGTCCTCCCACCCCTGGTGTTTTTTCTTAATAGTGACTTGTTTACTTCTTCAGTGAATGACTGCATTTTTTTAATAACGTCTACTTTCTTCCAACCCCCCACAGTCTTAAATCTCTGATGTTGTTTTTCTGGATGATGAAACTTTGGGAGTGTCCACAGCTACCAGGGGATGACAGTGATAATAGTAAGGTTCTCTCCCACTCTTTCTCTGACCATACTCAGCTGCTAAGCTTCACTAATTTCTTCCCTATTTCTCTATCATTTACAACAGTGTGGTGGAGCATAAAATTCATCTACAAACCAATCTAATCAAATTGTGGCTCCTTTTATGGAATGGTTTCAGTGGTCAGTGTTTCATATTTGTTCTGACATTAGCAGAGCTCCTCCCAGCTGTCTCATTCCCTAGTTCTCTCCTTCAAACTAGCCAGTCTACAGTTTAGGCTGTATCTTCATTAGATATATAAATCTTTTATCAATTCCCTTCACCATAATGTCACTGGTTTTGAGAGAACTTTTCATTTTAAACTTCTTCATGCTCTTACAAATGAAGTCAGTTCCTTTGAGAAGAGATTAAGAGCTATCTGTTTTATGTCCTGCAGCTCCACCCAAACAAAATGTTTAAACTAGGGCTCAGGAGGTCAGGGGCAATGACAAGTATCTCTCTGAATGACACTGTCATTCTAGGAGCTGAATGCTCAGTGATGGTGGGGAAGCTGGGCAGTAGCCTGAAGTCCTCTCATCTTGCTTCTCCTGGTATTTAACCACCATCTGAAATTATGGGTGAAAAGCCCCATCACTCAGTATTCTCAACACATCATACCCAGGGCAAGGTCACCCTTTCAGAAGTGGAGGTTAGGCAGAAGAAAAAAGCCCGCTGGTCCCAAATCTAGACTGAGCTTCCTATTTATTGAGCCTCAGGAACAGATATCTGAAGGCAATGTGAAAAATGCTGAATTCCTGTTTCTCTAGGGAAGAATGCCCTCTGACTGGTAGCTGAGGGAAGAGGGAACACTGTGTTTTTGGCTTCAGCTGTTTGGAGTGGAGTATTTACCTTGTTAATCTGGGAGCAGAATGGGAGGGAGTGGTTTTGGTTCAAATACCACATACTCTACTTTCTTACCTAATCTTTGCGTATTTTTCTTGAATACTTGTTGCTTCATTTGCTGTTTTCCTTCAGGACAACTTCCAGAGCTTTTAAATGGTTGTTTTAAAATAATGTTCAAGAGTTTCACCAGGGAGTGGGACCATGGAGTTCCTCACACTGGCATGTCATATATGTATATGTACCTTTTCTTGGATATGTGCTTTGAAAATCTTTTCTCCTAGGCTTCAATTTGTCTTTCCATCCTTTTCTCATGGGCTTTTACAGAACAAATTTTTTTTTATAATTTTGATGAGGTTCAGTTAATCAAATTTGCTTTTGATGGATCATGCTTTGGCAACAAATTAAAGAACTCTTTTCTTAGTCTCAGATACCAAAGATTTTGTCCTTTTTTTCTAAAAGTTTTAGAGTTTTATGTTTTACATTAAAGTCTGTGATACATTTTGAGTTGTTTTGTGTAAAGGAATTCAAGTCAAATTTCATATTTTTTGCCCATGAATATCCAATTGCTCCTGCACCATTTGTTGAAAAGGCTAACCCTCTTGCATTGAATTGCTTTGTACCCTCCTCAAAAATCAGTTGAACATATTTGTGTGGGTCTATTTCTGGTTTCTCCATTTTTTTCTATTCAACTATATGTCTGTCCCTCAATACTATAGTCTTGATTATTGCAGCTATATATGAACAGTTCATATCTGAGTTATTCCTCCCACTTTATACTTCTTTTTCAAAACTGTTGTAGATGTTCTAGTTTCTTTGCCTTTTCATCCACATTTTAGAATTATCTATTCTGCATATACAAAAAATATTGCTGAGATTTTTATAGCAATTATGTTAAACTTATATAAATTTGGGGAGAATTGACATTTTTTACTGTGCTGATTCTCCCAACCTATGACCATCATATTTCTTTCCATTTATTTATGTCTTCTTTGATCTCTTATATCAGAATTTTTAAATTTTCAGCATACAGATTCTATAGCCAGGGAAAAAAAGAAATGCTTATATGTTCAATTATAGGGAATTGTTTAAATGAATACGAAACATCTTTGCAATGAGATACCCTGTAGCTGGTTAAGTGACAAGACAGAAATATAGTTATTGACATAGATCTTCACTGTTAGATATCAGAATACCATTTACCTTTTTTGTTCTCCATTTTTCTGGCAAATGGAAAGCACACAAGAAGATAATTACTCAAAAGGAAAACAAGTGTTAATTGTATTCACTTGGGCAAGATGTTTATACCCCCAGTGTAGAGCTATAGTTTAGAGAAAGTAGTGTAGGTTTGAGGCTGAATTGCTGCATTTTACACTCTCTTGAATCTGCAAAACTGGTCTGGGTACATTTACCCAACAAGTTCTATAGATGAAGATTAGAGTTTGCCATATACATCAATTGCAAGCAGAATAAAGTGAGTTGGGAGGATAACTAAAAGGCAAGTTTGTGTTTTTTACCTAGTGCCCTTACCTTATAGTGTCCAGAATGTGGAGGAGGGCCAGAAATGCATAAGTATTGCAAATGAAAGGAAAGAAGGATGCTACTTTTTAACTATTGAAACCTTGCCCATCAATACATATGTCCACTCCAAATTTTTCTGAATTAATAACTACTATAAGAGCTTGGGAAGATGGCAGTGTAGGAGGACCCTGTGTTCAACCCATCCCATGTTTACAACTAGATATCATCCACATTCAAGTCAATAAGCCAGAGAGTGATCTGAAGACTGCAAGAACAAACACCACAACTAAATATAGGGAAGAAGTTCCATCTGAAAAGTTAGGAAGGTCAAAAAGCCTGAGGGAGGCTGCCCTCAGGAGGGAGGATGCTATAAGCATGGAGAGGACAAAGAAATGGGCCCTTTCACCAGGGAGCTCACATGGGGAAGACTAATCCCCATAATATTTGGCTTTACAAACCAGAGGGACTGAATTCCATGAGTTTGTATAACCAGTGGTATTTGGAGCCTGAAGCTTTAAAAGTCACTTGACTCAGCACTAGGCTAGCAGGGATGGTGACTGATAACTGGGTTGCTGTCCTTAGCAGCCTGTGTTGAGAGGCAACATTAAAATGGCAGTTTACATAATGCAAAGGGCAAATGGGAGATAAATCTGTTCATATTGATTTTGGAGCATGTTGGAGGACTTCTCTGAAAGCAAAGGAGCTGGAAGGCTCCACATTCCTCCCCCATCCCCCTGCAAAAACACAGAACCATCTGCATGAGGTGGTGCTGCACAGACACTTGCTACCTAACTTGCTAGCAGTGCACCACAGCCATGAGTTCTGTAAAATGGCCCATTCCAAGATGGCTAGCCTCAGGCCTGGGCTGAGGGCAAATTCTGGCAAAGCCCAATGTGCACTACACCCAGCAACCATGCCCAGCTACACTCTCCAGCCAGCATCCTGCACTGGGCCATACTGAACCCAGGCATCATCAAATACTATGCTAAGCCTCATGTCCCCAGCTACACTGACATGCAGCCCCCAGCCACTGTAGTACTTCATGGGTTCTGGCATAAGACTACTGGCCTGGTACAAATTTTGCTAACACCTCTGCCCTACTCCTAAGTTCTCCAGAGGCATGCACCCCCAGAACTGCCCTGCCTGGGTCCCACTAATACAACAGAGAGCAAGCACAGCCCATAAAAGGCAGAGAGTCAGTGCATATGACTTCACTGTAAGGAAAAGTGACTCAGACAAAAGAGCAGAGCATAAGCAACACACATAGGATACTCTCCTGAAGTGCCAGGTTCTGGTGAACAAGGGACACCTCCCTACAGGGCCCTCGAGGACCTCCTCTTCATAAAGGCACTACTTTCAAGAGCAGAACATAGATGACTTTCTTAACACAATGAGGCAAACAAAATGAGAAAGAGAATTTTATCTCAAATGAAAGAACCAAGGCCATGGCCAGAGATCTAAGTGAAACAGATATAAATAACATACCTGATAGAGGATTTAAAGCAATGATCATAAGGATACTTACCTGACTTGAGAAAACAGTGGAAGACATGAGTGAAACCCTTAACACAGAGATAAGGAATAACATAACAGAGATAACGTGCTCAATAAACTAAATGAGAAACATGCATGATGGAATGAACAGCAGGATGGAGGAAACAGGAACAGATTAGTCACCTAGACAACAGAGTAATGGAAAGTAATTATGAAGAAATGAGAGAAAAAAGAATTATGTAAAACGAGAATAGACTAAGGGAACTCAGTGACTCCATCAAACATAATAGCATTTATATTGTAGGAGTACCAAAAGAAGAGAGAAAAAAAGGGACAGAAAATTTATTTGAAGAAATAATAGCTGAAAACTTCCCTAATCTGGTGAAGGAAATAGATATCCAGATCCAGGATGCACAGAGAATTCCCATCAAAATCAACAAAAGTGGATCCACACCAAGACGTTGTAATTAAATTGGCAAAATATAGTGACAAAATATAGTGGCAAAGAAACAAATATTTAATAAAGCAGCAAGGCAAAAAAAGTCAGTAACTTACAAAGGAAACCCCATAAGGCTAGCAGGAGATTTTTCACCAGAAACTCTGCAAACCAGAAAAGAGTGGCATGATATATTCAAAGTGCTGAACATGAAAAATCTGCAGCCAAGAATACTCTGTCCAATAAGGCTATCATTCAGAACAGAAAGATATAATTTCCCAGACAAACAAAAACTAAAGGAGTTCATGAACAATAAGACAGCCTTGCAAGGAATATTAAAGGGGACTCTGTGAATGGAAAGGAGAGACCAAAAGTGACTGTATGAAGGTAAGAAATAGAAAACCAGTAAGAATGAATAGTTCTGTAAAAAATCAGTCAAGGAAATAAAAAATGATATAAAATATAATAATATATACCTAAAATGTGGGGAGGAGAGAAAAAAATAGATTCAAACTTAAACAACCATCAACTTAATACTGACTGCTGTATGCAGAAGAGGTTATATACAAACCTAATGGTAATCATATATGAATAACCACTAATAAATATGCAAAGAATAAAGGGAAAGAATTCCAAATATACTAAAGAAAATCAGCAAAACATGAAATAAAGACAAGAAAGTATCAGAGAAAATGTTCAGAAACAATGACAAAACGAGTAATAAAATGGCAATAGGTACATGTCTATTAATAATTACTTTGAATGTAAATGGACTAAATGCTCCAATCAGAAGACATAGGGTGAAAGAATGAATAAAAAAACAAGACCCATCTATATGCTGCCTTCAAGAGACTCATTATAAACCTAAAGACACCTGTAGATTGATAATGAGATGAAGAAACATCTATCATGGACATGGATGTCAAAAGAAAGCTGGAGTAGCAATATTTATATTGAACAAAATAGACTTTTACAACTGTAACAGGAGACAAACATAAAGAAACTAATTAGTAATAATATAATAATAGTAGGGGATTTTCACACCCCACGTACATAAAAGGACAAATCATCTGAACAGAATATCAACAAGGAAACAAGGGCTTTGAATGACACATTGGACCAGATGGACTAAGCATATATATTGAGAGCATTCCATCCTAAAACAGCAGAATACACATTCTTTCCAAGTGCACATGGAACATTCTCCAGAATGGATCACATATTAGACCACAAAACAAGCCTCAAAAATTTCAAGAAGTTTGAAAGTATACCATGGATCTTTTCTGACAACAATGTTATGAAATTAAAAGTCAAACACAAGAAAAAAAAAAAAAGGAAAAACCACAAAGACATGGTGGTTAAATAACATACTACTAAACAATGAATGGGTCAGTTGAGAAATGAAAGAAGAAATAAAAATTATGTGGAAGCAAAAGACAATGAAAATACAGTGGTCCAAACTTTTGGGATGTAGCAGAAGCTGTTCTAAGAAAGAGGTTTATTGCAAAGCAGCCTACCTCAGGAAGCAAGGAAAGTCTCAAATAAATGACCTAACCTTGCACCTAAAGGAGCTAGGAAAAGAACAACAAATGAAGCCTAAAGCCAGCAGAAGGAAGAAAATAGTAAATATTAGAGCAGATATAAATAATATAGAAAGTAAAATAACAATAGAACAGTTCAATGAAACCAGGAGTTCATTCTTTGAAAAATCAATGAAATTGATAAACCTCTACTCAGATTTATCAACAAAAAAAGAGAAAGGACTCAAATAAATAAAATCACAAATGAGAAAGGAGAAGTAACAACCAACACCACAGAAATACAATTAAAAGAGAATATGATGAAAAACTGTATGCCAACAAATTGGACAACTTAGAAACTACCAAAACTGAAACAGAAAGAAATAGTAAAATTGAACAGACTGATAAACAAATAAATAAAAGTAAATAAATTGAATGAGTGATTAAAAACTCCCAACAGGGGTTCCTGGGTGGCTCAGTTAGTTAAGTGTCTGCCTTTGGCTCAGGTCATGATCCCAGAGTCCTGGGAGAGAGCCCCACATTGCGCTCCCTGCTCAGCAGGGAGTCTGCTTCTCTCTCACTCTCTGCCTCTCCCTCCACTTCTGTCTCTCTTTCTCACTCAATCTCTCTCTCTCAAATAAATAAATAAAATCTTTAAAAGAATAAAAAATAAAAATTAATAAAATAAAAATTAAAAACTCCCAACAAACACAAGTCCAGCCCTGGATGGCTTTACACATGAATTCTAACAAACATTTAAAGAAGAGTTAATACCTATTCTTCTCAAACTATTCCAAAAAACAGAAAAGGAAGAAAAACTTCCAAATTCGTTCTATGAGGTCAGTAATACCTTGATAGCAAAAACAGATAAAGACATCACTAAAATAGACAACTACAGGCCAATATCCCTCATGAACATAGATGCAAAAATCCTCAATAAAATACTAGTAAATGCATTTCAACAATATGTTAAAAAAAATTATTCACCACAATTAAGTGGGCTTTATTTCTGGGTTTCAAGCATGGTTCAATATTCACAAATCAATCAACGTGATACATCACATCAATAAGAAAAGGATAAGAACCATATGATCACTTCAATAGACACATAAAAAGCATTTGACAAAGTACAACATCCATTCATGGTATAAACTCAACAAAGTAGGTTTTACAGGGAAAATACCACAACATAATAAAGGCCATATATGAAAAACCCACAGACAATATCATCCTCAAGGGGGAAAAACTGAGAGATTTTCCCCTAAGGTCAACACAAGACAAGGTAGCCCACTCTCACTACTTTTATTGCACAAAGTATTAGTATTAGCCACAGCTTTCAGACAACAAAGAGATATAAAAGGCATCCAAATTGATAAGGAAGAAGTAAAACTTTCACTATTTGCATGACATGATACTTTATATAGAAAACCTGAAAGACTCCACCAAAAAACTGCTAGAACCTTTACATGAATTCAGTAGTCACAGGACACAAAAATCAACACACAGAAATCTATTGCATTTCTGTACACAATAATGAAGCAGCAGAAAGATAAGTTAAGGAATCAATCTCATTTATAATTGCACCAAAAATCATGCCATACCTAAGAATAAATCTATCCAAAAAGGTGAAAGACCTGTACTCTAATACTATAAAACTCTGATGAAAGAAATTAAAAGTGACACAAAGAAATATAAAGACATTCCGTGCTCATGGATTGAAAGAACAAATATTGTTAAAATATCTATACTACCCAAAGGAATCTACATACACTTTTAATGTGATACCTATCAAAATGCACACATTTTTCACAGAGCTAGAACAAACAATCTGGAAATTTGTATGAAACCACAAAAGAACCCTGAATAGCCAAAGTAATCTTGAAAAAGCAAAGCAAAGCTGGGACATCACAATTCTGGATTTCACATTATTATTGCAAAGCTGTAGTAACCAAAACAGTATGGCACTGGCACAAAAATGGACACATAGATCAATGTAACAGAATAAGAAAACCAGAAATGAACCCATAGCTATATGGTCAATTAATCTTCAACAAAACAAGAAAGAGTATCCCATGGAAAAAAGAGTCTCTTCAACAAATGGTGTCAGGAAAACTGTACAGCAGCATGCAGAATGAAACTGGACCATTTTCTTACACCATACACAAAAATAAATTCAAAATGGATTAGAGACCTATATGTGAGACCTGAAGCCATAAAAATCCTAGAAGAGTACATAGGCAGTAACTTCTTTGACAGTGGCTATAACATTTTTTTCTAGAAATGTCTCCCCAGGCAAGGGAAACAAAAGCAAAAATAAGTTATTGGGACTTCATCAAAATAAAAAGCTTCTGCACAGTGAAGGAAACAATCACCAAAGTAAAAGACAACCTGATGAGTGGGAGAAGATGAGTGGGAGAAGATATTTGCAAATTACATATCCAAAACTGTGTCAGTATCCAAAAAATATAAAGAAGATATTTGCAAATTATGTATCCAATAATGGGTCAGTATCCAAAATATATGAAGAACTTAAAAACTCAACATCCAAAACACAAATAATCCAATTAAAAAATGGGTGGAAGACTTGAACAGACATTTCTCCAAAGAATAATAATAGAAGGCCAAAAGACACATGAAAAGATTTTCATCATCACATACCATCAGGGAAGTGCAAATCAAAACTACAATGAGATATCACCTCACACCTATCAGAATGGCTAAAATCAAAACACAAGAAACATGGCTAAAATTAACAACTTAGGAAATGACAGGTATTGGCAAGGATTTCTAGAAAGGGGAATGAACCCTCTTACACTGTTGGTGGGAATGCAAGCTGGTGCAGCCACTCTGGAAAACAGTATGGAGATTACCCAAAAAGTTGAAAATAGAGCTACCCTACAACCCAGCAATTGCACTACTGGATATTCACCCCAAAGATACAAATATAATGATCCAAAGGGTCACCTGTACCCCAATATTTATAGTAACAATGTCCACAATAGCCAAACTATGGAAAGAGCCCAGATGTCCAACAGATGAATGGATAAAGAAGAGGTAGTGTATATATACGATGGAATATTACACAGCCATCAAAAAATGAAATCTTGCCATTTGCAACGATATGGATGGAACTAGAGGGTATTATGCTAAGTGAAATACAAGTCAGCCAGAGAAAGCAATTATCATATGATCTCACTGATATGAAGGAACTTGAGAAACAAGACAAAGGATCATAGGGGAAGGGAGGGAAAAATGAAACAAGACAAAACCAGAGAGGGAGACAATCCATAAGAGACTCTTAATCTTAAGAAACAAACTGAGGGTTGCTGGAGGGGAGGGGAGGGGTGGGGTGAGGGGATGGGTTGGCTGTGTGATGGACACTGGGGAGGGTATGTGTTGTGGTGAGCACTGGCTGTTGTGTAAGACCAATGAATCACAGACCTGTACCCCTGAAACAAATAGTACATTATATGTTAATTAAAAAATAAAGAAAGAAAAACAAAAAAAACCCACAAATATTTGGAGGAAAGTAAAAAAATAAATAAATATTTTTTTTCTACAAAAAAAAAAGAAAGAAAGAAACAGGGTGTTGGCAAGGATGTGGAGGAAAAGAAACCCTCTTGCACTGTTGTTGGAAATGCAAACTGATGCAGCCACCATGGAAAATAGTATGGAGGTGCTTCAAAATTTAAAAATAGAACGTTTCTATCATCCAGCAATTGCACTACTGGATATTTACTCAAAGAATACAAAAATACTAATTCAAGGGGATATATACACCCCTATGTTTATAGCAGCTTGTGTGCAATAGCCAAACAATGGAAGCAGTCCATGTGTACATGGATTGATGAATGGATAAAGAGGGCATTATATATATATATATATATATATATCCAAATAGTATTCCATGGTATATATATATAGTATTTCATGGAATATATATTCCGTTGAATACTATTTTGCCATAAAAATGATGAAATCTTGCCATTTGCAACAACGTGGATGGAGCTAGAGAGTATTATGCTAAGTGAAATGTCAGAGAAAGACAAATACAATACAACTTCACTCATATGTGGAATTTAACAAAACAAAGGAGCATAGGGTAAAAAGAAAAAGAGAATGAGGCAAGCCAAGAAACAGACTCTTAACAATAGAGAACAAGCTGGTGGTTACCAGAAGGCAGGTGGTTGAGGTGATGGATTAAATAGGTGATGAGGATTAAGGAGTGCACATTGTGAAGAGCACTGGGTGTTGTATGGAATTGTTGAATCACTATGTTGTACACCTGAACTGGTATAACACTGTATGTTAATTAATGGAATTAAAATAAAAACTTAAAAAAGTAACTACTGTGAAGGAGCAAATAAGGAATTAGTGAGATTGTGACAAGAGGGGTAAATAATCCCTCTCTACCTTATACCTGTATAAAGAGAGAGAACAGAGATCTCCTATGTTTCAAATCCACAACATGAAGAGAGTGGCATAAATTTTCCATCTCTGCACAATATTCATTATGCATTGTGAATTGAAAAAAAGTAGATTACAAAATAGTAGTCTGTATGGTATGAATCTATTTTTAAAAAAAGGAAAGTACAAACTCAATATATAAGCATAGATAAAGGTGCATAGAAAATGTTCAGAAGGGTATATACCTCTCAATTTTAATTGTAGTTATCTCGAAGAAATGAAATTCTAATTTATTTTTCTTTTTCTTTGTTGTTTATATTTTTTTATTATTGTGCAGTGACCTTGTAATACTTGTGTAATATTTTTAAATTAAAATAAACTATATTAAAAATTCTTAAATCTGTATGAGAGTATGAAGAGGCCAAAGGAGACTGTCAGAAATAGAAAGGCCCCTAGATACTAGTTAATCTACTTCTTGGTGTTCTCATGTGGAAAAAAATGCCCAAAAAAGTAGACACTTGGCTAGGATTAGAATTTTGATGTCCTGACTTCTAGCCCCCTGATCTCTCTTACTACCTCATTTAATTAAACATCTTAGTTTAAACATAGTCAGGAATAGACAGCAACCACCTGGAATGTCTATACTCACCAATTCCAAGAAGCAGGGTAAATATTTATGTTATATTGCAAAATCAAGTGTGAGCTAATCCTGATCCTTCAGCACCCTGCACTGGAAGAATGGAGAGCATCTTCTCCCCCCTGAGGTAACAGAGACTTCAGTGACTACTCAGAATTCACAAAGCAAGTGAAAAGCCCATTCAGGGTCTGAACCTGGCTAGAACACCATCTTCCAGACATTTAGGTGCAAGCAGTCACATAGCTCTCTAGCTTAGGCCCCAGGTCATAAACTTGCCGAGACTAGGTTGTTTCTTATTTCACTTACAAAATGAAGTTATTGGAAATCTCTCCCTATTGCATCCCTCCCTGTGAGTCAGGCACATTATCAATCACTCCTAATGAATTATTAAATGCTTTAAAAGTGATAAAAAGAAATAAGCCAGTCTGAAAGCCAGCAGGAACTGCACCCCTTGTGAGCCTGCTAAAAAGAGGAGCCCTCATCTTTGTTCATCATGCATGCAGGATAAGCCCAAGTCATTTTGCCGCTGCTCCTTACTTCCTCCTCACCAAGTTTCTCTCATGGACTTGAAAGTTGAGCACCCTAAACCTTGACTAAAGGGAAGAAGGAAGTGAACCAGAATAAGAAACTTTTCCTTGGGGCGCCTGGGTGGCTCAGTTGGTTAAGCGACTGCTTTCAGCTCAGGTCATGATCCTGGAGTCCCTGGATCGAGTCCCACATCGGGCTCCCTGCTTCGCAGGGAGCCTGCTTCTCCCTCTGACCCTCCCCTCTCTCATGTGCTCTCTCTCTCTCATTCTCTCTCTCTCAAATAAATAAATAAAATCTTTAAAAAAAATTAAAAAAAATATTAAAAAAAAAAAAGAAAGAAACTTTTCCTTGAGGGCACCTAGCATGGCAGTGTGGTACAGTGGAGAGATTACCAGGTCTGAGAACACACAGACTGAGTTAAAATCCCACCACTGTCAAGTATTGATATTAGAACCTCTACTAGGTCCTTTCATCTTTCTGAGACTCACTGTTCCCTCATCTGGAAAATGGTGTAAAGTGGGTTTCAATGAAGTGCTTTCCCACTTGCTTCCATATCTTGAGTTTCTAAGTACATCTTCCCTGTCTTCTTCCAGGAATCTGGCACGGGAAATGTTTCCCTTTCTTAAAGTGTGGGCACACTCAAACATTCTCATGCTTTTAAGCCCCATGCCAATGTTCTGGGGTTTGCAGTCTGCAAATGCAAAGCAGATTTTGACTACACACTCACATACCACAGAGCTTTGCGTGTCTCCAGCAGTTCAGACAGAACACTCCCTAATGGCGTGGACTGGAGGGTGTGGCTTGTCACCAATCACTAAAAGCTTCATCCACTGGAGACCAGATGGGCTTTAAGGCCTTCAGCTCCTTGGCTGTGGTAAAAGGGGCTTGTTAAGAGAAGGCTGATCCCACTGTGGGTGTAAACTACCCTGATTCAGAGGCCCATGGTAGAGCAGAAAGAACATTAGAGGGGGAATTACGTAGTCATACAATGTGTCCTTGCACAAGTCAAAGCCCCTCTCTGGAACATGGTTTTTTTCTTTTGAAAGTGGGGATAATAACCTCTGATCTACTTATTTCACAGGGAAGGATTAAAATAAATCATGGGCATGCGTGCTTTAAAAGCTTTACTGCTCTATTTACACATGTGTTATTATTATGTCATAGGGTTTAATCTGCACATCCACCCTTGGAATTTTGAGCTAGTAGAGCCTAAGACCAGGAGAATTGGTTCAACCAGGCAGGGCCCAAGCCCTCCTGATAAACACAGTGAGACAACTTTGTAACTGAATATAAACTCTGGAACAAAAAGAGAGGACAAAAAGTGAGCCGATTTAGTTAAGAGGGAAACCATTGCTCCAGGAGAAGTATAATGCTCACCCTGAGAAAAGAGGGAAACAAACAAACACGTACCCATTCTTAGAACCATGAGTTATTTATCGTGTGAAAGATGTTTGGGCCATAACAAAAGATGGTGGTCTGTCCCTAAGGAGTTTCTTCTGACAAGTTTCTGAAAAAATTTGAAGCCTTTTGGGGGCCTCCAAATAACTGGTCTTATAAAGAGGGATTTCCAAAAGCTAGCATTGAGAACTGAAGTCCGTTCAAGAAGGCAACCTTCTGAGAAGTTGAACAGATTCTGTTTTCCAGAATTAGCCTCGGAGGTTGAAAACAATGAGAAATCAACATCAATAGACCCCAAAGAAACTGAAGGAACCAAACATATAAAACAGCCTTTTAGCAAGGGCCAAATAGTGCAGCACCCAATTCAGGGATTTTGAAGAAAATTTTAAAATACTAAGTCACAGGTCATAGTCCAGTGAAGGAAGGCTAAGAGGTAGGGATAGAATGTTTAAACTCCTAGTAACTAGGACTAAACTAAACATACTAGAAACCTATAGTCCTCTCTTCTTGTTTTCTTTCTTCTCTCTATAGCCCCAATGTCACAGTTCTCTGATCTGACTTTCACCTCTGCCTACATTCCGCAGAGGCCTGTGTCCACAAGATTCCTGTGAGACAGCACTGTTGAGGTACTCCTACCTAGGCTGAGCCAGCAATCCTAACAATTTTGTCCTTGACTCTCTCTCAGCCTTAGTTACCTTCCACAGAGCTTCTGTATCCACCCTCTCTGTATCAGCTGATTTTTGAAAGCCACAATTCTGCACTCCATTCCTAATCCTTTTGCCTTTGTCTTGATCCCCATTTACCACATCACTGCCTTTCCATCCACATTCTCCCTTTCTACCCAGTCCTAGAGTGAAATATGAATAACATTGCATGTACTAACTAATAAATTGTGACTGTGTTGTGTACCATTTTGGAAAGGATTGTGTGGCTCTATCTGGGCTTGGTGGGAGAGAGTACCATGACTGTATACCATGAGAGTGTAGGTTGATGAGGGACTGTGAGTGGCAGTATGCAGTCTGTATATTTGTTGACAGAGATGAGCCCCTTTGGATAAATGGTTTCAGAGTGTACTTGGCTTTATTTTTGGCTTATTTAAAATACTGACTTTTGGATCAAGCTCAACCATCACCATCACTCTTACTTGTCCCACTCACTTTGGGACAGCCTGTGTTCTTGAGTACTGAGTAATTTCTGAGGACTTCTTGACCCAGTCAGTAGTAGGACTTTGGGCTTCTGTCTAGGAGGCATATGTTGGGGGGAACAGAGAGTAAGTGCAGAGTGCAGAGTGCAGAGGATAGGAAAGCTACAACCATTATGCATTTAATAGTGTGTGTGTGTCCAGTCCAGTATCAGAACAGAACTGATAGGATAAAGGGAACACCAACTCACTGCTTTATGCAAATTCTGCTTACATGCCCAGGCTCAAATATCTCTTGGGCTATTATCAGAACTCCTAATTCCAGCGATAACCTTTTCCTTGCTAGGCATTTTAGAGGGAAGTAAACTCCTAGGAAATAAATTATTGTAGTTTTTTCACAACTAGGCCTGGTAACTCCTCTAATTTTCAAATAGGGTTTTCACATTCTTCAGGAAAATCTATTTTTACCAAGTGCCCCCCAAAATATATGGATTTCTTGCCCTGGCAATGATGGTCCCCCCACAAAGAGGCTTGTCCATAGTTTTATAAATTAAGCATTGTCTTTACCTGTGAATAACAGAAAATTCCAAACAGTTGTTGTTATTAGGGATTTTATTTTTTTCACAGGAGAATTCCAGAGGTAGGTGGCTTTATGATGCCCTGAGATATCTAAGCCTATTCTGGTCTTCTATTCAATCGGGACTGTAACATGTGGTTTTAACAATTTTCACTGTCCAGTGGTGCTCAATAAGGGGGTAAGTGAAAGAAGAAATTAACCTTGTGTTTAGAAGTAACACCTTCTCTTTCTCATGACAAAGCTATATGGTTTGGCTATGGTTAACCATGTCTTCTCAAGACAAAAAATAGCTACTCTACTTCCTGTATCACATACATATAATAGATAAGAAGGAAAAAAAGGGCAGAGAACAAAAGAAATACACAAGATGAGTCATCCTGACCGTAAGAGCTTTTCTAGAAGTTCAATCTGGAGATTTCTATTACATCTCAATGACTGAACTCTGTCACATGCCCACTCCTAATTACATAGAAGGCTGGGAAATGTATATCTTCTTTTAAACTGAGAAAATTGTTACACACAAAAATCATAATTCTCTTAATATGAAAGACAAGTCGACTAATGCATTGATGGAATATATTTCCCACAACAATTGTAAGATTCATTCATTCAAAAATATTTTGAGGGAGCTACTATGTGCCAGGTACTATTCTAGACAATGGGGACACAACGGTGAGCAGGACAGGCATGTTCTCTACATTAGGGCAACTCACCTAAACTCTATGGACCTAATTTTTCAAACCTAACAGTGATAGTGCCTACCTTGCATGATTGTTGTAAAATACGTCCAATTTTTACAGATATATATGTGTATATGTGTGTACAAATAATGATAATACAAATATAAATAATGATAAATTGTATTAGTACCATTTGTAAGTAATCTATAGTTTTCCTATTGATTTGAAAAGCTGTCTTAATTCTACACTGAATTATAAATATTCTTTTTTCTTTTTTCCAGTTTTATTAAAATATAATTGACATATAACATCATATAAGTTTAAGGTATACACCATAGTGGATTGAATATATGAATATATTGCAAAATGATTACCATGATACCTTTGGTTAATATCTATCACCTCACATAGTTACATTTTTTTCTAGTGACAAGAACTTTTAGGGCTACTCTCTTAAAAACTTTCAAATATACAATACTGTATTGCTGGCTATAGTCATCATGCTGTACAGTACACCCTCATAACTTCTTATGACTGGATGTTCATACGTTTTCACCACCTCCACCCATTTTTCTCACCCCATCCATCCATGCTGGCAACTACTAATCTGTTTCTATAAGTTTAGTATTTCTGGTCCTACTTATAAATGAGATCATGCAGAATTTGTCTTTCTCTGACATTTCACTTAGCATCACACCCTCAAGATTCATTCCTGTCATCTTTTCTGGCTGAATAATATTCCATATATATATGGAATATATATGGAATAACATTGCATGTACTAACTAATTAATTGTGACTGTGTTGTGTACCATTTTGGAAAGGACTGTGAGGCTCTATCTGGGCTTGGTGGGAGAGAGTACCATGACTGTGTACCATGAGAGTGTAGGTTGATGAGGGATATATATATATATCCCACATTATCCACACATTATCTGCCAACGAACACTTAGGTTTTCATGACTTGGCTATTTTAAATAATGCTGCAATGAGGGGCGCCTGGGTGGCTCAGTCGTTATGCGTCTGCCTTCGGCTTGGGTCATGATCCCGGGTTCCTGGGATTGAGCCCCGCATCGGGCTCCCTGCTGGGCGGGAAGCCTGCTTCTCTCTCTCCCACTCCCCCTGCTTGTGTTCCCTCTCTTGCTGTGTCTCTCTCTGTCCTATAAATAAATAAATAAAATCTTAAAATAAATAAATAAATAAATAAATAAATAAATAAATAAATAAATAAATAAATAATGCTGCAAAGAGAATAGGGATGCAAATATCATGTTGGGATAGCGATTTAATTTCCTTTGGATATACACCCAGAAGTAGAATTGCTGGATCATATGATAACTTGATTTTTAATTTTTCAAAGCCCTCTATACTGTTTTCCATGGTGCCTGCACAAATTTACATGTGTAGTATGAGTGTACAAGGGTTCCCTCTTCATTTCCTTGCCAGTGTTTGTTATTTTTTGTCTTTTTCATAAGCTATTCTAATAGGTGTGAAGTGATATCTCATTGTATTTTTCATTTGCATTTCCCTCATGATTAGTGATATTAGCACCTTTTCATGTCTGATGGCCATTTGAATACTTTATTTAGAAAAATGACTACTCAGGACCTATGTCTATTTCTAAATTAGATTATCTCAGTTTTTTGTTTATTATTTGTTTTTCCTGTTAAATTTCATGAATATTTTATGTATTGTGGATATTAACCCCTTATCAGATATGTGGTTTGCAAATATTTTCTCCCATTCCATAGGTTCCCTTTTCTATTCCATTGATTTTTTCCCTTTTTTTGTCACCTTTTTATTGTTATCTTTTTAAAAAATTTTTATTTAAATTCAATTTCATTAACATATAGTGTATTATTAGTTTTAGGGGTAGAATTTAATGATTCATCAGTTGCTTATTACCTCATGTGCCCTCCTTAATGCCCATCACCCAATTACCCAATCCCCACGACCTACCTCCCCTCCAGCAACCTTGTTTCTGTCCTATAGTTAAGAGTCTCTTATGGTTTACCTCCTTCTCTGTTTTTATCTTATTTTATTTTTCCATCCCTTCCCCTATGTTCATCTATTTTGTTTCTTAAATTCCACATATGAGTGAAGTCATATGGTATCTGTCTTTTTCTGACTGACTTATTTCACTTAGCATAATACCCTGTAGTTCCATCCACATCATTGCAAATGGCAAGATTTCATTCTTTTTCATGGTTGAGTAGTATTCCATTGTATATATATACACCACATCTTCTTTATCCATTCATCTGTCAACGGACATCTGGGCTCTTTCCATAGTTTGCCTATTGTGGACATTACTGTTATAAACATTGGGGTGTATGTACCCCTTTGAATCACTATTTTTGTATCCTTTGGATAAATACCCAGTAGTGCAATTACTGGATCATAGGGCAGTTCTATTTTTAACTTTTTGAGGAACCTCTACACTGTTTTCCAGAGTGGCTGCACCAGTTTGCATTCCCACCAGCGGTGTAAGAGGGTTCCGCTTTCTCTGCATCCTCGCCAACATTTGTTGTTTCCTGAGTTGTTAATTTTAGTCATTCTGACTGGTGTGAGGTGGTATCCCATTGTGGTTTTGATTTGTATTTCCCTGATGCCAAGTGATGTTGAGCATTTTTTCATGTGTCTGTTAGCCATTTGTATGTCTTCTTTGGAGAAATGTCTGTTCATGGCTTTTGCCCATTTCTTGACTGGATTTTGGGGGAGGGGTGAGTTTGATAAGTTCTTTATAGATTTTGGGGCGCCTGGGTGGCTCAGTCCCTGGGATCAAGCCCTGCATTGGGATCCCTGCTCCGTGGGAAGCCTGCTTCTCCCTCTCCCACTCCCCCTGCTTGTGTTCCTTCTCTCCCTGTGTCTCTCTCTGTCAAATAAATAAATAAAATCTTTTAAAAAAGTTCTTTATAGATTTTGGATACTAGCCTTTTGTCTGATAAGACATTTGCAAATATCTTCCCCCCATTCTGTAGATTGCCTTTTAGTTTTGTTAGCTGTTTCCTTTGCTGTGCAGAAGCTTTTTATCTTGATGAAGTCCCAAGAGTTCATTTTCACTTTTGTTTCCCTTGCCTCTGGAGACATGTCTAGCAAGAAGTTGCTGCAGCTGAGGTCAAGGAGGTTACTGCCTGTGTTCTCCTCTAGGAATTTGATGGATTCTTGTCTCACATCTAGGTCTTTAATCCATTTTGAATTTGTTTTTGTGTATGGTGTAAGAAAATGGTCCCATTTCATTCTTATGCATATTGTTGTCCACTTTTCCCAACACCAATTGCTGAAGAGACTGTCTTTTTCACATTGGATATTCTTTCCTGCTTTGTTTGAGATTAATTTGCCATATAGTTCTATGTTCATTTCTGGATTTTCTATTCTGTTCTATCAATCTATGTGTCTATTTTTGTGCCAGTACCATACTGTTCTGATTGCTACAGCTTTATCATATAACTTGAAGTCAGGAATTGTGATGCCTCCTTCTACTTTTCTTTTTCAAGGTTGCTTTGGTTATTTGGAGTCTTTTGGGGTTTCATACAAGTTTCAGGATTGTCTGTTCTAGTTCTGTGAAAAATGCTTTTAGAATTTTTTTTTATATATTATATGGCCATTTAAAATCTTTAATCAAATTTCATCAAAGATTACCAGCCATATTATATGCCATGATTAGCTTTCTATAAACAACTTTGCTTTCTGTGTACAAATCAATGTCAATGAAATAAAAAATAAAACCATATCCTAGGCAAAGAACTTTATTAACCTTTTTTCAAACTTTATTTCCAGGCTTCTTCAGCTTAATTAGCTGCAAAGAATGAATTGTGTATAAGCAAAACCTGAAAAGAGCTGCAATGTCCAAGGGGCTTGGGCTTAAAAATATTAGAGATCTAGAATTTATCAGATCCATGAACAAAATTGTAAAAAGCAATCATAATATAAAATAGCAGTTCCCAGTAACTTCTTCGAGTTTTATCTTCTTCAGAAGTTGACTCAATTCAGTTTGCTTCATTCTTGGAAGCTTCATCAAAATTCTCCACAAGATCTGGAACTTCATCATCATCATCTTCTCCAGTAGCAAGTGGTGCTTTTCCATCCACAGATTGTTTGGGCAGAGCTTCAGCCAGTCTTCTTAAACTAGTCAGACTGTCTGCACCAAGTTGGTTTAAGATACTGGATAGCATTTCTGTCAACTGCTTTATCTCAGCATGGCCTGTAATGGTGAAAGTGTTTGCTGCCAGCAATGCCTGAACTTTGGGGTTGTTAAAGTGGATCACTGTTCCTTGGTCTGTGAACATACTCACTTCTTCAATACCAGAGAAGTTGTTTACCCCTAACTTCTTTAAGGAGAACTAAAGTTTTTTATCATCTGATGTAGCCATTCTATGAACTACCTTCTTCTTTCAGGGAGCAGTTCTTTTCCCACCAATGCACACTTGTGCTTGCAATTTGGTGAGTTTCTCCCGGTTCATGATAGTTTTTCTTTCATCTTGGAGCGGAAATTGGATGGCACGGAGGAATAGGGTTGGTGTTCAGGGCGTCTCCTGTGGACCAGCTGAGATTAGGTGCATACACACAGGGATGCAAGATGGCAGCTAGAGGCACTGTTAGTATTTTGATAGGGATTGCATTAAATGTGTAGATTGTTTTTGGTAGAATAGACATTTTAAAACTATTTGTCTTTCTAATCCATGAGCATGGAATGTGTTTCCACTTCTTTGTGTCCTCTTCAATTTCTCTCATCAGTGTTTTATAGTTTTCAAAATACAAGTCTTTCACCTCTTTGGTTAGGTTTATTCCTTGGTATGTTATTGTTTTGGGTGCAATTGTAAATGGGACTGATTCCTTAATTTCTCTTTCTGTTGCATCATTACTAGTGTATAGAAATGCAACAGATTTATGTATGCTAATTTTCTTATCTGCAAATTTACTGAATTCATGCATCAGTTCTAGCAATTTTTTGTGGAGTCTTTTGGGTTTTCTATATAGAATATCATGTCAAAGTATTACTTCTTCCTTGCTGATTTGGATATCTTCTAATTCTTCTTGTTGTCTATTTGCTGAGTCTGGGACTTCTAGTACTGTTAAATAACAGTGGTGAGAGTGACATGCCTGTCTTGTTCATGACTAAAGAGGAAATGCTCTTAGTGTTTCCCCATTTATGATGATATTAGCTGTGTTTTTTTTTTTCATATAAGGCCTTTATTATGTTGAGGTACATTCCCTGTAAACCTACTTTGTTGAGGGTTTTTATTATGAATCATTGTTGCACTTTGTCAATGCTTTTTCTGCATCTACTGAAACATCATATGGCTCTTATACTTAGTTTTATTAATCTGGTGTATCATGTTGATTGATTTGTGAATATTGAACCACCATTGCAAACCAGGAACAAATCCCACTTTGTTGTGGTGAATGATTTTTTAAATATATTTTAGATTCTGTTTGCAAGTATTTTATCGAGAAATTTTGCATCCATGCTCATCAGGGATATTGGCTTGTAGTTCTCTTTTTTAGTGAAGTCTTTATATGGTTTTGCTATCAGGGTAATGCTGGCCTCATAGAATGAGTTTGGAAGTTTTCTTTCCTTTTCTATTTTTGGAATAATTTGAGAAGAATCAGTATTATCTCTTCTTTAAATATTTGGTAGAATTCATGTGTGAAGCATTCTGGCCCTGAATTTTTGTTTTTGAGAATTTTTTGATTAATGATTCAATTTTTTTGCTGGTTATCAGTCTGTTCAAGTTTTCTATTTCTTCTTGTTTCAATTTTGCTAGTTTATATATTTCTAGGAATTTATCCATTTTTTGCAGGTTTTCCTATTTGTTGGCATATAGTTTTTCAAAATATTGTCTGATAATTCTTTGTATTTCTGTGGTTTTGGTTGTTATTTCTCCTCTCTCATTTGTGATTTGATTTATTTGGGTCCTTTCTCTTTTCTTTTGGATGAGCCTGGCAAAAGGCTTATCAATTTTCTTAATTTTTTCAAAGAACCAGCTTCTGGTTTCACTGATCATTTATATTGTTTTTGTTTTGTTTTGTTTTGTTTTGTTTCTTTCTTTCTTTTTTTTTTTAGATTTAGTTATTTGAGAGAGAGCGTGTGTGTGCATACATGCAGGGGGAGGGCAAAGGGAGAGGGAGAGAGAGAATCCTCAAGCAGACTCCCCACTGAGGACTGATCCCCTCTTAGGGCTCAATCCCAGGACCCTGAGATCATGACCTGAGCTGAAATCAAGAGTTAGACACTTACCCAACTGAGCCACCCATATTCCCCTACTGTTTTTTAGTTTCTATATCATTTGTTTTTGCTCTAATCTTTATTATTTACTTACTTTCTGTTTTGGCTTCAGGCTTAATTTGTTTTTCTTTTTCTAGCTCCTTTAGGTGTAAGTTTAGGTTGTTCATTTGAGATTTTTCTTGCATCTTGTTGTAGGCCATTATTGCTCTGTCCTTCCCTCCTAGGATGGCTTTCATTGAATCCCAAAGGTTTTGGACAGTTTTGTTTTCATTTTCATTTTTCCCATGTATTTTTTATTACTTCTTTGATTTCCTGGTTGACCTATTCATTGTTTGTTAGCATTTTGTTTAACCTCCATGTACTTGTGGTCTTTCCAGATTTTTTCTTATGGTTGACTTCAAGTTTCATAGCAATATTGTCAGAAAAGATGCATAGTGTAATTTCAATCTTTTTGTATTTGTTGAGGCCTGATTTGTGACCTAGTATGTCATCTATTCTGGAGAATACCCCATGTGCACTTGAAAAGAATGTGTATTCTGCTGCTTTAGAATGAAATGTTCTGAATATATCTGTTAAGTCCATCTGGTCCAGAGTGTCATTTAAAGCCATTGTTTCCTTGTTGATTTTCTCCTTAGATAATCTGTCCATTGATGTAAGTGGGGTGTTCAAGTCCCCTACTATTATTGTATTATTATCAAGGAGTTCCTTTTTTATTTGTTATTAATTGTTTTATATATTTGGGTGCTCTCATGTTGGGTGCATAAATATTTACATTTGTTAGATATTCTTGTTGGATTATCTCCTTTATTCTATATAGTGTTCTTCTTTGTCTCTTGTTATAATCTTTGTTTTAAAGTCTAGTTTGTGTGATATAAGTATGGCTGCTCTGGCTTTTTTTTTTTTTTAAGATTTCATTTATTTGCGAGAGAGAGAATGAGAGACAGCAATGAGAGGGAGGAGGGTCAGAGGGAGAAGCAGACTCCCTGCTGAGCAGGGAGCCCGATGTGGGACTCAATCCCGGGACTCCAGGATCATGCCCTGAGCCGAAGATAGTCGCTTAACCAACTGAGCCACCCAGGCGCCCTTGGCTTTCTTTTTTTTTTTTTTTTTTAAGATTTTTATTTATTTATTTGAGAGAGAGAATGAGGTAGAGAGCATGAGAGGGGGGAGGGTCAGAGAGAGAAGCAGACTCCCTGCTGAGCAGGGAGCCCGACGTGGGACTCGATCCCGGGACTCCAGGATCATGACCTGAGCCGAAGGCAGTCGCTTAACCAACTGAGCCACCCAGGTGCCCCGCCCTTGGCTTTCTTTTGATATCCTTTTGCATGATAAATATTTCTCCATCTTTTCACTTTCAATCTGCCATGTCTTTATGTCTAAAGTGACTCTCTTGTAGGCATCATATAGATGGGTCTAGTTTTTTTAATTTTCTTTTTAATCCATTCATGCAACCTATGTCTTTTGATTTGAGCATTTAGTCCATTTGTGTTCAGAGTAATTATTGGCAGATACGTATTTTAGTGCCATTTTATTACTTGTTTTGTTGTTGTTTCTGGAGATTTTCTTTGATCTTTTCTTGTCTTTGTCATTTTTGGTCTTTCCTTTCCACTCAGAATCCCCTTTAATATTTCTTGCAGAGATGGCTTCGAGAACACCTTTAGTTTTTGTTTGTTTGGGAAACTCTATCTCTCCTTCTATTCTGAATGGTAGCCTTGCTGGATAGAGTATTGTAGGCTGTAGATTTTTCGTATTCAGCACTTTGAATATATCATGTCACTCTCTTCTGGTTTGCAAAGATTCTGTTGAGAAATCTGCAGCTAGCCTTATGGGTCTTCCTTGTAAGTGAATGACTTTTTCTTGCTGCTTTTAAGATTTTTTCTTTATCAGTATATTTTGCAAATTTAATTACAATATGTCTTGGTGTTGGCCTGCTTTTGTTGATTTTGATGGGAGTTCTCTGTGCCTCTTGGATCTGGATGTCTGTTTCCTGCCTCAGATTAGGGAAGATTTCAACTATCATTTCCTCAAATAAATTTTCTGCACACTTTCCTCTCTCTTCTTCTTCTGGGACTCCTATAATATGATTGTCATTATGTTTGATGGAGTCACTGAGTTCCCTAAGTCTATTCTCGTATTCCATAAGTCTTCTTTCTCTCTTTTGTTCAGCTTCATTATTTTCCACTATTTTGTGTTTTATATCACTAATTCATTCCTCTGCTTCTTCCAGCCTGCTGTTATTGCATCAAACCTGTTTACAATCTCATTTGTTGCTTTCTTCATTTCTGATCGATTTTTTTTAACTCTTTTATCTCTGTGGTAAGGATCTTTTTGATCTTCTATTCTCATCTCAAGCCCAGTGAATATCCTCATGATTTTTCCTTTAAATTCTCCATCAGGTGTGTTACTTATATCTGTTTCACTTAGATCTCTGGCTATAGCCTTAACTTGTTCTTTCATTTGGGATAAATTTCTTTTCCTGGCATTTTGTCTAAATCTCTGCCTTCTTCTTTCATGTATTAGAAAAGCCAGTTATGCTTCTGCTCCTGAAGGTAATGGCTTTATGAAGAGGCTATGTAGTGTCCAGAACCTGGTGCTTCATAGAGACTCTGGTGTGTGCTGCCTGTGCTCTGCTGTTGTGTTTTGGCTGCTCTGTCCCTCAGGCCAGTCGTCTGCAGAGGCTCTCCTTGCCTGCTGCGGGCAGTGTTTGTTTCTTGGTCAGAATGTGGCAAGTTTTAACTAGCTGTACTCTGGTTTGCTTGTGAAATGAGACCTGATACTAGTTCCACTATAACTGAGGCATTGCAGATCTCTGGTTGGGAGATGTGGTGTGGGTTGGATTTTGTGCTGGTTCTGGGGGAGGGGCCTGCCATGCTGGAACTGAAGCAAGCTTGACTGAGAAGGGCAGCTCCACCAGAGAGCAGGGTGTGTGGCTTGGTGTAAGCAAGTTAGGCAGTCAGTGTGAGCTCTGTGCTGCTACTAGCAAGTGCCTCTGTGTGTATGCTGAGGGGTGGGAGTGGGGGGAATGGCACTGACCAGATCCTTTCTCCATGGAGAGGCACGTCCTTGAATGCTGCCACTCAGGGAAGCACTCCCAGAGGTGTGAATAAACCCCTTGCCCCCCACTACATGAACTCCAGGCATTATTCAGATTGCTGTTTCCATGCTGTTTGCCTCCAGGTTTTTGCCTGCTTTCTCTCCAGGAGCAGCGCAGTGCCTTCCTGGTTTTATCCCAGGCAAGCCTGCTGACCTTTAAAACTCCAGGGTTTAGGGAAGTGGTTTGGGCAGGGGCCTGTGCTGGTCTTCTGGAGGAGTGGCCTGCAGCACTGGTACTGAGGTGAGCTTGAGAGAGAAGAGCGATCACACCAGAGCACATGGGTGTGGGGCTTGATGTAACCAAGTTAGGCGGCCTGTATCAGCCCTGAGCTGATTCCCCCAGGTGGCTCTGTGTTTATGCTGAGGGGAGGGGGAGGGAAATGGCACCGGTCAACTTCTTTGTTCCTGGAGAGGAGTCTCCCCGAATGCTGCCTTTCAGGGAAGCACTTTGAGTGAATAATCTCCTCCCAGTGTGCCCCAGGCATTCTTCAGATCACTGTTTCCACTTTGTCTGCCCCCCCGGTTGTTTGCCTGCCTTCTCTCCAGGAGCCGCACAGTGCCCGCCAGGCTAATACCAGCCAAGCCCACTGTGCTTTAAAACTCTTAAGCCCTGCTGGTTGTTAAGGATTCAGATAATTCAGCTCCTTTCACTTTCCAAACCAATTGCTTTGGGGAAATGTTCTCCTTATACATTTCCCAGTATGCTCCTCTCTCTCTTGCCCTTCTCCTCACCCACTGCTCCCTCTCCTCTGTATCACCTGCAGTCCCTATATGTCTTACCTTCTTCCACATGGCCTCTTCTCTCCCTTACATTATGGAGTTTCTTCTGTCAGTGTTCAGATTGATTTTTGGGGTATTTAGGATGAGTTTATAGTTATTTAGTTGAGTTCATGGAAAAGATGGGCCTAGGGTCCTCCTACTTCACTACCACCTCCTTGAATCTGATTATTTTCTTTCACTATCTAAAAAACCTTCTCATTTTGACATAATCCCACTTAATTATTTGTGCTTTTATTGCTTGTCCTTTAGGTGTCATGTCCAAAAATAATTTCCAAGACCAATGTCAAGGATGTGTTCGCCTTTGTTTTTGTTGTTGTTGTTAGAAATTTTATGATTTCAGGTCACACATATAGTCTTTAATATATTTCAGGTTAATTTTTGTGAATGGTGTAAATAGTGGTCCAATTTCATTCTTTTGCATGTAAACATCCAATTTTCCCAGTACCATTTACTGAAGAAATGATCTTTTCACCATTAAATATTCTTGAACCCCTTGTCAAATATTAGTTGAACAGATGTGCATGGGTTTATTTATGGGCTCTTGATTCTCTTCCATATATCTATTTTCATGCAAATAGTATACTGTTTTGATTACTATAGATTTGTAATATAGTTTAAAATCAGGAAGCATAATGTCTTCTGCTTTGTTCTTCTTTCTCAATCTTCTGTTCACAACCTTCTGTGGTTTCACATAAATTTTAGGATTTTTTTTCTATTTTTATAAAAATTCCACTTGAATCTTACAAAGATTACATTCAATGTACAGATGACTTTGGGTAGTAGGGATATTTTAACAATATTAATTCTATAAGCCATGAACATGATATTTCCTTTATTTATGTCTTATTCAAAATTTTCACCAATGTCACAGTTTTCAGTGTAGAGATTTTTCACCTCCTTGGTTAAATTTATTCCTAAAGTGTTTTTTTGAAGCTTTTATAAATGGGATTGTTCACTTTATTTCTTTTTAATATATTTTGTTGTTAGTGTATGGAAACAGTATTGATTTTTTAATGTTGATTTTATATCCTGCAACTTTATGGCATTTATTGATTAGATCTAAAAGTTTTTTGGTGGAATCTGTAGGATTTTCAATATATAAATCATGTCATCTGCAAACAAAGATAATTTTACTTCTTCCTTTGTGATTTAGATGCTTTTTATTTCTTGTTTTTATCTGATTGCTCTGGCTAGGACATTCAGTACTAAGATAATTAAGAGTGGTTCGAGTGGTCATTCCATATCTTGTTCCTGATCTCTTAAGTGGAAAATTTTTCAACTTTTCACCATTAAGTATTATGTTAGCTGTGGGTTTGTCATATTTAGCCTTCATTTAAGATACATTCCTTCTATACTCAACTTATTGAGAGTTTTAGTAAGAACGCATGCTGAATTTTGTCAAATGCTCTTTCTTCATTTGTATAGGTGGTAATTTGATTTTTTTTAACCCTGACCTGAATTTTTTTTTTAATTGAAGTATAATTGACATATAATATTATATTAGTTTCAGGTATACAACATAATGATTCAATATCTGCCTACACTGCTAAATGATCACCACAATAAGCCTAGTTATCATTTTTCACCATACAAAGTTATAATTTTTTTGTGATGAGAACTTTTAGGATTTACTTTCTTGGCAACTTTCAAATATGTACTACAGTGTTATTGGCTATAGTCTCTGTGCTGTACATTACATCTCCATAACATGTATTTTATATTTGAAACTTTTTACTTCTTGACCCCCTTTAGCCATTTCACCCAGCCCAAAGCCGCCTCCACTCTAGCACTTACAGTTCTGTTCTCTGTATCAATGAATTTTGTTTTGGTTTTAGATTCCACATATAAGTGAAATATAGTATTTGTTTTTCTCTGTCTGACTTATTTCATTTACCATAATTCCCCCAAGGTCCATCAGTGTTGTCACAAATGGCGATATTTCATTCTTTTTTAATGGCTGGGTAGTATTACATTGCATTTATATACCACATCTTTGTTATCCATTCATCCACTGATAGACACTTAGGTATTTCCATATCTTGGATATTGTAAATAATACTGCAATGAACATAGGGGTGGACATATCTTTTAGAAGTAGTGCTTTCATTTTATTTTTCCAGATAAAAACATTGTAGTGGAATTGTTGGATAAGATGGTAGTTTCATTTTTCATTTTGGGAAGAAATCATATTGTTTTAAATAGTGGTTGCACCAATTTAAATTCCCACCAACAGTGCATGAGAGTCCCCTTTTCTCCACATATTAGCCAACACTCATTATTTCTGGTCTTTTTGATACTAGCCATTCTAACAGATGTGAGGTGGTATCTTGTTGTGAATTTGTTTTGCATTTCCCTGATAATTAGTGATGTTGAGCATCTTTTCATAGGCCTATTGGCCACTATATGTCTTATTTGCAAAAAAGAAGTCTATTCAGGTCCTCTGACAACTTTTCAATCAGATTTTTTTTGCTGTTGAGTTCTATGAGTTCTTTATATATTATGGATATTAATCCTTTACCAGATATGACTTGCAAATATTTTCTTTCATTCAGTAGGTTTCTTTTTTTTTAAAAAGATTTTTAATTTATTTAAGCAAGAAAGAACAAGCAGGGGGAGTGGCAGAGGGAGAGGGAGAATCAGGCTCCTTGCTCATGTGGGGCTTTATGCAGGGCTCGATGGTGGGTTCAATCCCAGGATCCTGGGATCACGACCCGAGCCAGAGGCAGATGCTTAACCAACTAAGCCACCCAGGTACCCCATCATTCAGTAGGTTTCTTTATCATTTTCTTGGTTTCCTTTGCTGAGCAGAAGTTTTTCAGTTTGATATAGTCCCATTTACTTATTTTTGTTTTTGTTCTTTTTTTTTTTTTTACCTTTCTTTTATGGTCAGGTACAAGATCATTGCCAGAACCAATGTCAAGGAACTTATTGTGTGTGTTTTATTCTAGGAGTTTTATGTTTTTAGGTCTTCCTTTTAAGTCTAAAACATTTGAGTTCATTGTGTACGGTGTAAGGTAATAGTCTAGTTTCATTCTTTTGCATGAGGCTGTCCAGTTTCCCCAACACCATTTACTGAAGAGATTATACTTTCCCCATTGTACATACATAGATTCTTTGTCATAAAATTCAGGTGGGTTTATTTGTGAGCTTTCTATTTTGTTCCATTGATTTGTGTGTCTGTTTCTTGACAATATCATACTGTTTTAATTGCTATACCCTGTAATACACTTATAAATAAAGAATGTGATGTCTCCATCTTTGTTCTTCTTTCTCAACATTGTTTTGGGTATTCATGATGTTTAGCAGATACATACAAATTTTAAGATTGTCTGCTATTTCTGTGAAAAATGCCATTGAAATTTTGATAGGGGATAGTAGATGGAACCTAGACCCAGAGGGTCCAAAGTGTGGGATACACCAGCTGGACAGCCTCATGGAACCTTAGAATGTAAGAAGGAGGGCGACAGCTGTGGCAGAAGTGGTGGCCAAGGAAAGGTGCCTTAAAGAGTCCTTTCAAGACAATCTTGAAGACATAAAGGAATGGATGAAAGAGAAAAGGAATAAAAATTTGGCAGAGATTGGCAAACAAAATTCTTTTATAACTGCACCATGCCAAATAATCTCCAACACTTCTATACTGCTAAAAAACTACCATGACAACAACAGAATGTTAGTTTTAGCTTTGGAAAATGAAAAATCCAAAGTGAGAAAAGCCCAAGATACCATCCTCCAACTTAGAAAAGAATGTTACTACCTCACGTGTCAGCTATATGCATTGAAAGAAAAACTGACTTCACAACAAACAGAAGAAACTTCTCAGAACCAGAAAATATGTCCCTCTGGAATGAACTCCAATAGTGACAACAACTCTGGGAATTTATTTGTGAAGGATATAACACAAGTTACTCTTCAGGAAGCTCACCTTTCAAGACAAGGAGAATCATTCCAAATAGAAGAGCAAATACCTATTTCTCAAGATAGACTGGGATTTGATTTGGATTCAGATGAAGATAAATCTGTTGATAATGTCTTACCTAGAACTGTATCTGTCCACTGAAGTTTAAAGAAACATTTTATCAATCTATGTCAGTTCAATACCTTGGATGATTTTGAAATCAGTCATTTCTCAGTGCAGCCCTTTGAATCCAAAAGAATTAGATGTGTAGACCCTGAAAACATAGAACAAAGTGTTTGTCAATAAAATAAGGATCAAATTAACTTATCACCAAAGTTGATTGACCCAAGAAGACCTACTAAAACAAAAGAAAACATTTTAGAATATAAACTTGAACAAACTAAAAGTAAGCATAGAGGTGCACAAGGAAGAAAAGGAGAAAAGAAAAGCTAACAGGAGAAAATCAAAATCTGTATCAAAGTATGAAGGGAGCAAAAGTGAAAATTAAAAAAAAAAATGCTTCCAAAAAAAAAAAAGTTGGATGAATCTGTCACTTCCAGTGATGCTTACAATTTTAATTTGGAAGAGGGTATTCATCTCACTCCTTTCCAACAAAAAATGAGCAACGATTCTAACAGAGAAGAAAACAATGAATTTGAAGTGAGCATCTGTGAATCAAGTAGTTCAGGAGATGATTCTGACGACCTCCATTTGCTCACTTGCAAGTAGAGTCAAGATCTCTCCAGTGAATCAGATAGGAGCCCAGTCACCAGGTCTCAACCTAAAAAAGCACTAAAATATGGAGATGAAAAAGAGATGGAAGATTCTAAGCTTACAAAAACAACTATCAGTGCACTACCTAAAACTCACTGCTCACTTCATTTTAGCCTGAAGGATATCACCAATGTCCCCTTGTATCCTGTAGTGAAAATCAGTAAACTTTCTTGTTCTCCGAAAAAGAAAGAAAACCCAGCAGTGTCTCTGCCTAAGCACAGGTGTGCAGTCAGTATGAATTACAAGGAACACACACTCGCTTCAAAACTGAGAAGATATCATTTTACATATTTATGTTTCTTGAATTCTCTGATTTTCAAATAGAAAAGGGATTCCAGAAGCAGTTCCAAAAAAAAAAAAAAAGTATGAAGCAAATACAGTGAAGTGTTTGTTGGATACTGTTTAAATTCATCCTACTACACCTCCTTCTATCTCTCCAAGAGAGAATCTCTAAGATAGTACACAATAGGATGGGACTGTTGCCATGGAATATTCTCTGACTGAACTGTAGATCACAAAAATTTCTTCACAACTATACTTCAAATGTGATGCTTTTTTCCACACCATTAACAAATTTGGTTTATTTTTTCTTTTAAATATAAATAACTGGACCTAAGCCTTATTTCTTTTTTTAAGATTTTATTTTATTTATTTGACAGAGAGAGAGACAGCAAGAGAGGGAACACAAGCAGGGGGAGCAGGAGAGGGAGAAGCAGGCTTCCCATGGAGCAGGGAGCCCAATGTGGGGCTAGATCCCAGGATCCCGGGATCATGACCTGAACAGAAGGCAGATGCTTAACGACTGAGCCATCCAGGTGTCCCATAAGCCCTATTTCTTAAACTGCCTAAAACTCTTAATTTTACTCAGAATGTATCTTCTACAAAAATTTTAGAAATGAATAATCAAATTAAGATGTTTTAATTATAAAGTTCTGGTGTCTTTATTTTTCCCTTAAGAGGAAAATACTAGAATGAATGATTTTTGAAGACAGCCCAAGGATCTTTTGAAACTCTTTATATAATATTTGAATAAATAAGTCCTTGACACACACAGTAGGGTGTACCCTAAGTTATTTGTGGATCTGTTATACCACTGTTATATTTAAAATTTCAAATAAAATCTGAGATCATTATTAAAGAATTAATGGTTGCTTAGGCTCAGGGAATAGGTAAGTGACTAGCTCTGAATACCAAGCTCTACGTGTACATTGTTCAGTGATACCTCAGCAAAATCACAAATTGTTGTCTTGGACTTTCAGGATAGTTCCCTAATTAGTGGTTGCCATGTTGGGGTTAATGCAGCTATAAAACATTTCCATCACCACAGAAAGCTCTCTATTGGGTGATTGCAAATTTGGTGTCTTTATACTTTTAATATTTCTGTATTCTTGCTGTAGTGATTATCCATAGATTGTTAAGAATTGCTTTATATTTTAACATTTTACATGAATGTTATATTGTATATATTTTCTTGCAAATGACTTTTAATTCACCATTGCTTTTGAGATTTATCCATGTAGGCAGATGTAGATTATTTTCATCAGTATTTTATTATATAAATAAACTGAACTTATTCTTTTGAGAGATTAAAAAAAGAAATTTTTATAGGGATTGCAACGAATCTGTTGATTGTTTTTGGTGGTATGGAAATTGTAACAATGTTAATTTTCCCAATCCATGAGCATGGAATACCTTCCTATTCATTTGTGTCTTTTATTTCTTTCATTTATGTTTTGTTTTCAATATACAGGTCTTTAACCACCTTCACTGAATTTATTTTTAAGTATTTCATTCTTTTTGATGCAATTATAAATGGGATTGAGCTGGGTGCCTGGGTGGCTCAGTTGGTTAAGCGACTGCCTTCAGCTCAGGTCATGATCCTGGAGTCCCAGGATCGAGTCCTGCATCGGGCTCCCTGCTCGGCGGGAGTCTGCTTCTCCCTCTGACCCTCTTCCCTCTCATGCTCTCTGTCTCTCATTCTCTCTCTCTCAAATAAAATAAATAAAATCTTTAAAAAAATAAAAATAAAAATAAATGGGATTGTTTTATTAATTTCTCTTTTGATATTTCATTATTAGATGTTTGTATATTTATTTTATAACCTGAAACTTTATTAAATTCAAATACTAATTATATGTGTTCTTTTTTTTATCACATGACCTCACTGATATGAGGAATTCTTTTTTTTAAATTTTTTATTGTTATGTTACTCACCATACATTACATCATTAGTTTTTGATGTAGTGTTCCATGATTCATTGTTTGTGCATAACACCCAGTGCTCCATGCAGAACGTGCCCTCTTTAATACCCATCACCAGGCTAACCCATCCTCCCACCCCTCTCCACTCTAGAAACCCCAGTCTGTTTTTCAGAGTCCATTGTCTTCTCATGGTTCATCTCCCCCTCTGATTTCCACCCCTTCATTCTTTCCTTCCTGCTATCTTCTTCTTTTTTTTTAAAAACATATATTGTATTATTTGTTTCAGAGGTACAGATCTGTGATTCAACAGTCTTGTACAATTCATAGCACTCACCATAGCACATACCCTCCCCAATGTCTATCACCCAGCCACCCCATCCCTCCCACCCCCCACCACTCCAGCAACCCTCAGTTTGTTTCCTGAGATTAAGAATTCCTCATATCACTGAGGTCATATGATACATGTCTTTCTCTGACTTATTTCGCTCAGCATAACACCCTCCAGTTCCATCCATGTCATTGCAAATGGCAAGATCTCATTCCTTTTGATGGGTGCATAACATTCCATTGTATATATATATTACTTCTTCTTTATCCATTCATCTGTCAATGGACATCTTGGCTCTTTCCACAGTTTGGCTATTGTGGACATTGCTGCTATAAACATCAGGGTGCACGTACCCCTTCAGATCCCTACATTTCTATCTTTGGGGTAAATACCCAGTAGTGCAATTGCTGGATCATAGGGTAGCTCTATTTTCAACTTTTTTTTAGTAAAGATTTTATTTATTTATTTGAGAGAGAAAGAATGAGAGATAGAGAGCATGACAGGGAGGAGGATCAGAGGGAGAAGCAGACTCCCTGCTGAGGAGGGAGCCTGATGTGGGACTCGATCCTGGGACTCCAGGATTATGACCTGAGCTGAAGGCAGTTGCTTAACCAACTGAGCCACCCAGGCGCCCTATTTTCAACCTTTTGAGGAACCTCCATACTGTTTTCCAGAGTGGCTACACCAGCTTGCATTCCCACCAACAGTGTAAGAGGGTTCCCCTTTCTCTGCATCCCCGCCAGCATCTGTCGTTCCATGACTTGTTAATTTTAGCCGTTCTGACTGGTGTGAGGTGGTATCTCATTGAGGTTTTCATTTGGATTTCCCTGATGCCGAGTGATGTTGAGCACTTTTTCATGTGTCTGTTGGCCATTTGGATGTCTTCTTTGGAAAAATGTCTGTTCATGTCTTCTGCCCATTTCTTGATTGGATCATTTGTTCTTTGGGTGTTGAGTTTGAGAAGTTCTTTATAGATTTTGGATACTAGCCCTTTATCTGATATGTCATTTGCAAATATCTTCTCCCATTTTGTCGGTTGTCTTTTGGTTTTGTTGACTGTTTCTTTTGTTGTGCAAAAGCTTCTTATCTTGATGAAGTCCCAATAGTTCATTTTTGCCCTTGCTTCCCTTGCCTTTGGTGATGTTTCTAAGAAGTTGCTGCAGCTGAGGTTGAGGAGGTTGCTGCTTGTGTTCTCCTTTAGGATTTTGATGGACTCCTGTCTCACATTGAGATCTTTCAACCATTTGGAGTCTATTTTTGTGTGTGGTGTAAGGAAATGGTCCAGTTTCATTCTTCTGCATGTGGCTGTCCAATTTTCCCAACACCATTTGTTGAAGAGACTGTCTTTTTTCCATTAGACATTCTTTCTTGCTTTGTCGAAGATTAGTTGACCATAGAGTTGAGGGTCCATTTCTGGGCTCTCTATTCTGTTCCATGGATCTATGTGTCTGTTTTTGTGCCAGTACCATACTGTCTTGATGATGACAGCTTCGTAATAGAGCTGGAAGTCTGGAATTATGATGCCGCCAGCTTTGCTTTTCTTTTTCAACATTCCTCTGGCTATTCGGGGTCTTTTCTGGTTCTATACAAATTTTAGGATCATTTGTTCCATTTCTTTGAGAAAAGTGGATGGTATTTTGATGGGGATTGCATTGAATGTGTAGATTGCTCTAGGTAGCATTGACATCTTCACAATATTTGTTCTTCCGATCCATGAGCATGGAATGTTTTCCCATTTCTTTGTGTCTTCCTCAATTTCTTTCATGAGTATTTTATAGTTTTCTGAGTACAGATCCTTTGTCTCTTTGGTTAGATTCATTCCTAGGTATCTTATGGTTTTGGGTGCAATTGTAAATGGGATCAACTCCTTAATTTCTCTTTCTTCTGTCTTGTTGTTGGTGTATAGGAATGCCACTGATTTCTGTGCATTGATTTTATATCCTGCCACTTTACTGAATTCCTGTATGAGTTCTAGCAGTTTTGGGGTGGAGTCTTTGGGGTTTTCCACATAAAGTATCATATCATCTGCAAAGAGTGAGAGTTTGACTTCTTCTTTGCCAATTTGGATGCCTTTTATTTCTTTTTTTTTTTTTAAGATTTTATTTATTTATTTGACAGAGAGAGAGAGAGCACAAGTAGGCATAGAGGCAGGCAGAGGGAGAGGGAGAAGTAGGCTCTCCACTGAGTGGGGAGCCCGAAATGGGGCTTGATCCCAGGACTCTGGGATCATGACCTGAGCCAAAGGCAGCTGCTTAACTGACTGAGCAACCCAGGCACCCCGCCTTTTATTTCTTTTTGTTATCTCATTGCTGAGGCTAGGAATTTCAGTACTACATTGAACAACAGTGGTGAGAGTGGACATTCCTGCTATGTTCCTGACCTCAAGGGAAAGCTCTCAGGTTTTCCCCATTGAGAATGATATTCGCTGTGGGTTTTCATAGATGGCTTTTATGATATTGAGGTATGTACCCTTTATCCCTACGATGTGAGGAGTTTTAATCAAGAAAGAATGCTGTTTTTTTGCCAAATGCTTTTTCTGCATCTATTGAGAGGATCATATGGTTCTTGTTCTTTCTTTTATTAATGTATTGTATCACATGGATTGATTTGCAGATGTTGAACCAACCTTGCAGCCCAAGAATAAATCCCACTTGGTCGTGGTGAATAATCCTTTTAATGTACTGTTGGATCCTATTGGCTAGTATTTTGGTGAGAATTTTTGCATCCATGTTCATCAAGGATATTGGTCTGTAATTCTCCCTTTTGATGAGGTCTTTGTCTGGTTTTGGGATCAAGGTAATGATGTCCTCATAAAATGAGTTTGGAAGTTTTCTTTCCATTTCTATTTTTTGGAACAGTTTCAGAAGAATAGGTATTAATTCTTCTTTAAATGTTTGGTAGAATTCCCCTGGGAAGCCATCTGGCCCTGGGCTCTTGTTTGTTGGTAGAATTTTGATTACTGTTTCAATTTCCTTACTTGTTAGGGTCTGTTCATGTTTTCTATTTCTTCCTGGTTCAGTTTTGGTAGTTTATACATACCTAGGAATGCATCCATTTCTACCATATTGTCTAATTTGCTGGCATATATTGGCTCATAATATGTTCTTATAATTGTTTGTATTTCTTTGGTGTTGGTTGTTGATCTCTCCTCTTTCATTCATTATTTTATTTATTTGGGTCCTTTCTCTCTCTTTTTTTTTTATAAGTCTGGCCAGGGGTTTATCAATCTTATTAATTCTTTTGAAGAACCAGCTCCTAGTTTTGTTGATCTGGTCTACTGTTCTTCTGGTTCCTAATTCATTGATTTCTGCTCTGATATTCATTATTTCTCTTGTCCTGCTGGGTTTAGGCTTTATTTGTTGTTCTTTCTCCAGCTCCTTTAGTTGTAGGGTTAGGTTGTGTATTTGAGACCTTTCTTGTTTCTTGAGAAAGGCTTGTATTGCTATGTACTTTCTTCTTAGGACCGCCTTTGCTGCATCCCAAAGATTTTGAACAGTTGTGTTTTCATTTTCATTTGTTTCCATGAATTTTTAAAATTCTTTTTTAATTTCCTGCTTGACCCATTCATTCTTTAGTACGATGCTCTTTAGCCTCCATGTATTTGAGTTCTTTCCAACTTTCCTTTTGTGACTGAGTTCTAGTTTCAAAGCACTGTGGTCCGAAAATATGCAAGTAATGATCCCAATCTTTTGGTACTGTTTGAGATCTGATTTGTGACCCAGGATGTGATCTATTACCATGCTAATGGACACCAAAAGAAAGCTGGGGTGGCAATCCTTGTAGGGCTGGTTTCGTGTTTGCAAATTCTTTTAGTTTTTGTTTGTCCTGGAAGCTTTTTATCTCTCCTTCTATTTTCAGCCTAGCTGGATATAGTATTCTTGGCTGCATATTTTTCTTGTTTAATACCCTGATTATATCATGCCAGTGTCCTTTCTGGGCTGCCAGGTCTCTGTGGATAGGTTTGCTTCCAGTCTAATGTTTCTACCATTGTAGGTTACAGACCTCTTGTCCTGAGCTGCTTTCAGGATTTTCTCTTTGTCTCTGAGACTTGTGAGTTTTACTATTAGATGTTGGGGTGTTGACCTATTTTTATTGATTTTGAGGGGGGTTTTCTGTGTCTCCTGGATTTTGATGCCTGTTTCTTTCCCCAAATTAGGGAAGTTTTCCTCTATAATTTGCACCTTCTGCCCTCTCTCTTCTTCTTCTGAGATCCAAATTATTTTAATATTGTTTTGTCCTTTGGTATCACTTATCTCTTGAATTCTGCCCTTGTGATCCAGTAGTTGTTTATCTCTCTTTTTCTCAGCTTCTTTATTCTCCATCATTTGGTCCTCTATATCACTAATTCTTTCTTCTGCTTCATTTATCCTAGCAGTTAGAGCCTCCATTTTTGATTGCACCTCATTAATAGCCTTTTTTATTTCGACTTGGTTAGATTTTAGTTCTTTTATTTCTCCAGAAATGGATTCTCTTGTATCTTCTATGCTTTTCTCAAGCCCAGCTAGTATCTTTATAATCGTCATAATATATATGTACATTTTTATAATTTTATAATTTTATAATTTTATAATGTACATTCTGTAGTCTAGTTCCGACATCTTACTAATGTAAGATGTAAAAAAGAAAGAATATGATCAGGCTGGTGAATAGACCAGAGCGACCCACTAGATTTTGAGTGTATTTTGGTCTGTTAGAAGAAACTGACTCACAAAATTTTAAAAAAAGAAAACATATATATACAAAAACATATACAAAACATATATATACAAAAATAAGGGTAAATATGATGAAGGAATGGAATATGACTGTGAAGATGAAAATTAAAAACGATTTTTAAAAAGGAACTGATAAGAAGGTTGAAAAAAGAAAGAAAAAAATTAAAAAGAAAAAAAGGAGAGAATATGATCAGGTGCGAGACTAGAACAAAGCCATACACTAGATTTAGGATATATTGTGGTCTGCTAGAAGAAACTGTATCCGAAAATTTTAAAGTTAGGAAAACTTAGGAATAGAATATGACCATAGAAATGAAAATTTAAAAAGTTTTTAAAAAAGGAATTGATAAGGTAATATGTTGGTTGAAAAAAGAAAGAATAAAAATTTAAAAAAATAGAAAAAGAAAAAATACAGAAAATTAAAAACATTAACTTTGAAAGACTAAAGAATCATGGGGGGCCGTCTGGGTGGCTCAGTTGGTTAAGCAACTGCCTTCGGCTCAGGTCATGATCTCAGAGTCCCAGGATCGAGTCCCGTATCAGGCTCCCTGCTCAGCAGGGAGTCTGCTTCTCCCTCTGACCCTCCTCCCTCTCATGCTCTCTGTCTCTCATTCTCTCTCTCGCAAAAAAAAAAAAAAAATTGAATTAAAAAAAAAGAATCATGGGGGAAAAAGCCATGAATTATATGTGCTGTATTCCCCTAGCGCTGGGTTTTGAAGTTCTTATTGATTGGTAAACTTGGTCTTGGCTGGATGTTCTTACTAATCTTCTGGGGGAGGGGCCTGTTGCAGTGGTTCTCAAATGTCTTTCCCCAAGGTGGAATTGCACCGCCCTTGCCAGGGGCTAGGCTAAGTAATCTGCTTGGGTTTGCTCTCGGTAGCTTTTGTTCCCTGAAAGCTTTCCATAGAGCTTTGGAGGACAAGAATGAAAATGGTGACTTCCCAATCTCTCACCCTGGAGGAGCTGTGAACCTGGAGTCCCACTTCTCAGTAAGCCCTCAGAGAAAAGCAGTCAATCACTCCCATTTCCCTGGTCTCCAGCCACTCACCATGCTCACTCGGCCTGTGACTGATCATTTCTATCTCTGGCACACAACCCCGTTCGGAGTCTCTAAACCCAGCAGATTCCTGAGGTGCACTCCCGTGCCACTCCTCCCAGGGGAGGAAGGAGAGTCTCCCTGGATTTGCCACTTGTTGGATCCCTGCTCAAAGAGTAGTGGCCCAACTGTGCCAAGAATCACAGTTTATGGCAACTTCGAGCTGAGAGCCCACTCTTTGGCTCTGTCTTTGCAGCTGGCTTCCCTGCTCCAATACCTGGGAGGTCTGCCACACTCAGGCACCCCAGTCTTTCTGTGACCCCGAGGGTCCTGAGACCACACTGTCCCAGCAAGAGTTCCACCCCCCGCTTAGCCACTGGAGTGATGTCACTTGCTGTATCACTTTCTGGTAGCTGGCTGACAGAGGCTCCCTCCCCTTGCAGTCTGTCTTCCCAAATATCACCTCAGATTCACGTCTCTGCACACCCTACCTTCCAGAAAGTGGTTGCTTTTCTGTTCACAGAATTGCTATTATTCTTTCCTTTGATCTCCTGTTGAGTTTGTAGGTGTTCAGAATGGTTTGATAACTATCTAGCTGAATTCCTGGGACCAGACTAAATTTAGGTCTCCTACTCCTCTGCCATCTTGCTCCTCTCCCTTTGATTCAACAATTCTGTACATTACTCAGTGCTTATCATGACAAGTATATTCTTAATCTTCTTCACCTATTTCACCCATCCTCCTACCCACTTCCACTCAGTAACCATCATTTTTTTCTCAATAATTAAGAGTCTGTGTTTTGGTTTGTCTCTTACTTTGTTCATTTGTTTTGTTTTTAAATTCCACATATGAGTGAAATCATATCATATTTGTCTTTCCCTGACTGACTTATTTCACTTAGCATTTTAGTGTCTCTATCCATCATGTTGCAAAATACAGGATTTCATTCTTTTATATGTCTCAGTAATATTCCATTAAATATATATAATATATAATATAACACACACACACACACAATATATCACATCTTCTTTATCCATTCATCTATCAGTGGACACGAGATGCTACCATAATTTGGCTACAGTAAATAATGCTGTAATAAACATAAGGGTGCCTGTAGCCTTTTGAATTAGTGTGTGTGTGTGTGTGTGTGTGTGTGTGTGGTTTTTGTTTTTGATTTTGCTTTTTGTTTTTTAGTAAATACCTAGTAGTGTGATTACTGGATCATAGGGTACTTCTATTTTTAACTTTCTGAGGAAATTCTACAGTTTTCCACAGTGGCTGCACCAGTTTGCCTTCCCACCAACAGAGCAAGGGGGATCATTTTTCTCCACATCCTTTCCAACACTTGCTTCTTCTGTTTTTTATTTTAAACATTCTGATGAATGTGAGGTGATATCTATTGTGGTTTTGATTTTGATTTCTATTTCCCTGATGCTGAGTGATGTTGAACATTTTTTCATGTGTCTGTTGGCCTTCTGGATGTCTTCTTTGGAGAAATGACTGCTCATGTCTTCTGCCCATTTTTAAATTGGATTATTTGTTTTGTGGGTATTGAGTTTTATATGTTATTTATATATTTTGGATACTAACCTATTATTAAACTTGCCATTTATAAATATCTTCTTCCATTTGGTAGGTTATCTTTTAGCTTTATTGATTGTTTCCTTTGTTATGCAGAAACTATTTATTTTCATGTAGTCCCAAGTTTATTTTTGCTTTGGTTACTTTGCCTCAGGAGACCTATCTAGAAAACTGTTGCTATAACCTATCCCAGAGAAACTACTGTGTGTCCTTTCTTCTAGGATTTTTGTGGTTTCAGCTCTCACACTTAGGTCTTTAATCTATTGAATTTGTTTATGTGTTTGGTGTAAGAAAGTGGTCCAGTTTCATTCTTTTGCATGAAGATGTCCAGTTTTCTGAACACAATTTGTTGAAGAGACCATCTTTTCCCCATTGGATATTCTTCCTTCCTTAGTCAAAGATTAATTTACCATATAATTGTAAGTTTAATTCTGGGTTTTCTATTCTGTTCTATTTTATCTGCATCTATTTTTGTGTTAGTACAATACTGTTTTGATTACTACCATTTTGTAGTATAACTTGAAATCTGGAATACCTCCAGTTTTGCTTTTCTTTTTCAAGATTGCTTTGGCTGTTTGGGGGTTTATTGTGGTTCCTTAAAACTTTAGGATTGTTTGTTCTAGTTCTGTTAAAAATGCTGTTGGTATTTTGAAAGAAATTGCATTAAATGTGTAGATTGCTTTGGGTGGTATGTGTATTTAAAAAAATATTTGTTCTTCCATTCCATGAGCATGGAGTTATCTTTCCATTTGCTTTTGTTGTCTTCAATCTCTTTCACCAGTGTTTTATACTTTTCAGAGTACAGGATCTTCACCTCCTTGCTTAAGGTTATTCCTAGGTATTTTATTTTTTTGGTGCAGTTGTAAAAGGGATTATTTCCTTAATTTCTTTTTCTGCTCCTTCATTATTACTGTAAAGAAATGCAACAGATTTTCCCCATTTAGGATGATATGAGCTGTGGGTTTTTCATATATGACCTTATTATTTTGAAGTACATTCCATATAAAACTACTTTATTGAGGGATTTTATCATAAATGAATATTGACCTTTGTCAATTGCTTTTTCTGCTTCTATTAAAATGATCATATGTTTCTTATCCTTTCTTTTATTAATGTGATTGATTTACAAATATTGAATCACCCTTGCAATGCAGGAATAAATCCTATATGATCATGGTGAATGATTTTTTTAAATGTACTATTGGGATAAGTTTGGTAGTATTTCATTCAGAATTTCTGCATACATGTTCATCAGGGATATTGGCTTGTAGTTCTCTTTTTTAGTAGAGTCTTTATCTGGTTTTGGTATTAGGGTAATGCTGGCCTCATAGAATTAATTTGGAAATTTTCCTTCCATATCTTTCTTTCTCTCTCTCTCTTTTTTTTTGGAATAGGTTGACAATAGGTATTAACTCTTCTTTAAATGTTTGGTAGAATTCATGTGTAAAGCATTCTGGCCCTGGACTTTTGTTTCAAGGAAGTGTTTTGATTACTGATTTAATTTCTTTGCTAGTTATTGGTCTGTTCCAGTTTTATATTTCTTCCTGTTTCACTTTTGGTAATTTATATGTTTGTAGCAAGTTATCCATTTCTTCCAGATTGTCCAATTTGTTGGCATATAGTTTGTCCTAATATTCTCTTATAATTGTTTGTACTTCTGTGGTGCTGCTTGTTATTTCTCCTCTTTCATTTGTTATTTTATTTACTTGGGTCTTTTCTCTTTTCTTTTTGATGAATCTGGTGAGGGCTCTATCAAATTTACTATTTTTTTCAAAGATCCATCTCCTGGTTTCATTGATATTTTCTGTTTTTGTTTTTTAGTTTCCATATAATTTATTTCTGTCTAATTTTCCTTATTTCCTTCCTTCTGCTGGCATTAGGCTTTGTTTGTTGTTATTTTTCTAGCTCTTTAGGTGTAAGGTTAGGTTGTTTAATTGAGAATTTTCATGCTTGTTGAGGTAGGCCTGTATAGCTAGGAGCCCATTTGCTCTATCCCAGTGGTTTTTAACCATATATGAAAAAGCCCACAGGTAATATCATCCTAAATAGAGAAAAAGTGAGAGCATTTCCTCAATAGTCAGGAACAAGTCAGGGATTCCAATCTTGTCACTGTTATTTAACATAGAACTGGAAGTTTTAGCCCCAGCAATTACACAACAGAAAGAAATAAAAAGCATCAAAATCAACAAGGAAGAAGTAAAACTTCCACTATTTGCAAATGACATGATACTCTATATAGAAACCCTAAGAAGTCCATCAAAAAACTGATAGAACTGATACATGAATTCAGTAACATCACAGGTACAAAATCAATGTACAGAAATCTGTTGTATTTCTATATACCAATAATGAGGCAGTGGAAAAATAAATCAAGGAATCAATCCAATTTACAATTAGAGCAAAACCTATAAGATACCTAGGAATAAACCTAACCAAAGGTGGTAAAATACCTGTACTCTGAAAGCTATAAAATTCTGATGAAAGAAATTGAAGATGACACAAAGAAATGGGAAAACATTCCATAATCATGGATTGGAAGAACAAATGTTGTTAAAATGTCTATACTACCTAAAGCAATCTACGTATTTAATGCAATCCCTATAAAATACCACTAGCATTTTTCGCAGAACTAGAACAAACAATCTTAAAATTTGCATGGAACCACAAAAGACCTTGAAGAGCCAAAGCAATCCTGAAAAAGAAAAGCAAAGCTAGAGGCATCAAAATTCCGGACATCAAGCTATATTACAAAGCTGTGATCATCAAGACAGTATGGTACTGGCACAAAAATAGACACAGAGATCAATGGAACAGAATAGAAAACCCAGAAATGAAAGCACAACTATATGGTCACCTAATCTTCAACAAAGCAGGAAAGAATATCTGAATGGATAAAGACAGTCTCTTAAATGTTTAGTGCTGGGAAAACTGGACAGCAGCATGCACAAGAATGAAACTTGACCATTTTCTCTTTTTTTTTTAAGATTTTATTTCATAGAGAGAGAGCACAAGCAGGGGGAGCAGCAGGCGGAGGGAGAGGGAGAAGCAGGCTCCCTGCTTGTGAGCCTGATGCAGGGCTCAATCCCAGGACTCTGAGCTGAAGGCAGACACTTAACCGACTGAGCCACCCAGACATCCCATGATGAATGATTTTTTTAAACTTCTAGGAAGTTATCTTTTTCTTCTAGTTTATCCAATTTGTTGGCATATAATTTTTCATAATATTATCTTCTATTCCTTTGTATTTCTGTGGTGTCAGTTTTTAATTTCTCCTTCATTTCTGATTTTGTTTATTTGAATCTTCTCTCTCTCTCTCTCTCTCTCAAGTCTGCTAAAGGTTTTTCAATTTTGTTGATCTTTTCAAAGAACATACTCCTGGTTTCAGTGATCTCTTCTATTGTGTTTATTAAAATTTTGTATATCATTTATTTCTGCTCTACTTTTTATTATTTCCTTCCCTCTCTTTTGTTGTTGATCCTCTTTTTCTAGCTCCTTTAGGTGTAAGGTTAGATTGTTTATCTGAGATTTTTCTTTTATCTTCAGGTAGGCCTGTATTGCTATTATCTTCCCTGTTATTTTTTTGTCTTCTCCAAATTTTTATTTAAATTCCAGTTAGTCAACATAGACTGTAATATTAGTACCAGGTGTAGAATTTAGTGATTCAACATGTTCACACAATACCTGGTACTCATCATAAGTGCCCCCTGCTATACCCATTACCTGTTCAACTTATCCCCCATCCACCTCCCCTCCAGTAACCATCAGTTTGTTTTCCATAGTAAAGAGTCTGTTTCTTAGTTGGCTGCTCTTCCCCCCGCCATGTTCATTTCTTTTGTCTCTTAAATTCCATGTATGAGTGAAATCATATGGTATTTGTCTTTCTCTGACTGACTTATTTCACTTACCATAATACTCTCTAGCTCCATCCATGTCATTGCATATGGCAAGACTTCATTCTTTTTTATAGCTGAGTAATATTTCATTACCTATATATCACTTTTTTATCCATTCATCAGTCCATGAACACTTGGGCTCTTTCTATAATTTTACTATTATTAATAACGCTGCTATAGACATCAGGGTGCATGTATCCCTTTGAATCAGTATTTTTGTATCCTTTGGATAAATACCTAGGAGTGCAATTGCTGGGTTGTAAGGTAGTTCTATTTTCAACTCCATACTGTTTTCCATAGTGGCTGCACCAGTTTGCATTCCCATCAATAGTGTGAGAGGATTCCCCTTTCTCTGCATCCTCACCAACAACTGTTGTTTCTTGTGTCATTTATTTTAGCCATTCTGCCTAGTGCGAGGTGATGTCTCATTATAGTTTTGATTTGTATTTCCTAGATGATGAGTGATGTTGAACATCTTTTCATGTGTCTGTTGGCCATCACTGTGTCTTCTATGGCAAAATGTCTATTCAAGTCTTCTGCCCATTTTTTGACTGAATTATTTTTTGTTGGGTGTTCTTTATAGATTTTTGACGCGAACCCTTTATCAGATATGTCATTGGCAAATGTCTTCTCCCATTCTGAAGGTTTCCTTTTAGTTTTTGATTGTTTGCTTCACTGTGCAGAAGATTTTATTGTGATGGAGTCCCAATAGTTCATTTTTGCTTTTGTTTCCCTTGCCTCCAGAGACGTATCTAGTAAGAAGTTGCTACGACCAATGTCAAAGAGATTGCAGCCTGTGTTCTCCTTTAGAATTTTGATGGTTTCCTATCTCACATTTAGGTCTTTCATGCATTTTGAATTTATTTTTGTGTATGGTGTAAGAAAGTGGTCCAGTTTCATTCTTCTGCATGTGGCTGTCCAGTTTACCCAATATCATTTGTTAAAGAGACTGTGTTTTTTCCATTGGATATTCTTTACTGCTTTATTGAAGATTAATTGACCATGTAATTGTGGGTTTATTTCTGAGTTTCCTATCCTGTTCCATTCATCTATGTGTCTGTCTTTGTGCCAGTACCATACTGTCTTTATCACTGCAGCTTTGTAATATAACTTGAAGTCCAGAATTGTGATGCCACCAGCTTTGCTTTTCTTTTTCAGGATTACTTTTGCTATTCTGGGTCTGTTGTGGTTCCATGCAAATTTTAGGATGGTTTCTTGTAGTTCTGTGATAGGGATTGCATTAAATGTGCAGATTGCTTTGGGTAATAGAGTTGTTTTCACAATCTTTGTACTCCCAGTACTATGCTAAATAATAGTGATGAGAGTGGACTTCCCTGTTCCCTCCATCCCTACTTTGTTGAGGGTGTTTTTTTTTTTTAATCATGAATGGATGTTGTACTTTATCAAATGCTTTTTCTACATCTATTGAATGGATCATATGGTTCATATCCTCTCTTTTATTAATGTGGTATATCATGTTGATTGATTTGTGAATACTGAACCACACTTGCAATCCAGGAATTAAGCCCACTTGATCATGGTAAATGATTCTTTTAAAGTATTTTGGGGTTCGATTTTTTAGTATCATGAAAAGTTTTTCATCCATATCTATCAACAATATTGGACTGTAGTTCTTTTTATTGGAGTCTTTGTCTGGTTTTGGAATCAGGGTAATGCTGGCCTCATGGAACGAATTTGGAAGTTTCTTTCCATTTCTTTTTTTTTTTTTAATTTGAGAGGAATAAGTATTAAGTCTTCTTTAAATGTTTGGTAGAATTCATGTGTGAAGCATTCTGGCCTGGACTTTTGTTGGGAGATTTTTTATTACTGATTCAGTTTCTTTGGTTATCAGTCTGTTCAAGTTTTCTATTTCTTCCTGTTTCACTTTTCTAGTGTATAAATTTTTAGGAATTTATCACTTTTTCTAGGTTCTCCTACTTGTTGGCATATAATTTTTCATCATATTCTCTTATAATTGTATGTATTTCTGTGGTATTGGTTGCTATTTCTCCTCTCTGTGATTTTATTTATTCTGGTCCTTTCTCTTTTCTTGTTGGTAAGTCTGGCTAGGGGGTTATCAATTTTTTTTCAAAGATCCAGTTCCTGCTTTCATTGATGTTTTCTTTTAAATTTCTATATCCTTTATTTCTGCTCTCATTTTTATCATTTCCCATCATGTACTGGCTTCAGTCTTTGTTTGTTGTTCTTTTCCTAGTGCCTTTAGGTATAGTTATGTTTTTTATTTGAGATTTTTCTTGCTTATCGAAGTAAGCTTGTATTTCTATATACTTCCCTCTTATCACTGCTTTTGCCACATCCCGAATGTTTTCGACTGTTGTGGTTTCATTTGCATTTATTTTATGTATTTTCACTTTCTTCTTTGATTTCCTGGTTGACCCGTTTGTTCTTTAGTAGCATATTGTTTAACCTCAATGTATTTGTGGTGTTTCCAAACTTTTTCTTGTGGTTTACTTCAAGTTTCATAGTGTTCTGGTGAGTAAATATGCATGGTATGATCTCATTCTTTCATGCTTGTTGAGGCCTGATTTGTGACCTAGTATGTGATCTATTCTGGAGAATGTCCCATGTGCACTTGAAAAGAATGTGTATTCTGCTGCTTTGGGATGAAATGTTCTGAATATGTCTGTTAAGCCCATCTGGAACAGAGTGTCATTCAATGCCATTTTTTCCTTGTTGATTTTCAGCTTAGATAATGTGTCCATTGATGTAAGTGGGGTGTTCAAGTCCCCTACTATTATTGTATTATTATCAATGAGTTCTCTTATGTTTCTTATTGTTTTATATATTTGCGTGCTCCCATGTTGGGGGCATAAATATATACAATTGTTAGATATTCTTGTTGGATAGCCCCCTTTATGATGATATAGATATTTTCTTTATCTCTTGTGCAGTCTTTGTCTTAAAATCTAATTTGGGGGGAAATCGGAGGGGTAGACGAACTATGAGAGATGATGGACTCTGAAAAACAAACTGAGGGTTCTGGGGGGGGTGGGAGGATGGGTTAGCCTGGTGATGGGTATTGAGGAGGGCACGTTCTGCATGGAGCACTGGGTGTTATGCACAAACAGTGAATCATGGAACACTACATCTAACTAATGACGTAATGTATGGGGATTAACATAACAATAAAAAAAAGATGCACAAAAAAAATCTAATTTGTTTCTGGATACCTGGCTTGCTCTGTCTATAGAGCATGCAACTCTTGATCTCAAGGTCATGAGTTCAAGTCCCATGTAGTGTCTGGAGCCTACTTAAGAAAAAAAAAAATCTAGTTTGTCTTATATAATTATTGCTACACTGGGTTTCTTTTGTCTTCCATTTGCATGAAAAGTGTTTCTCCATCCCTTGGTTTCTATCTGCAGGTGTCTTTAGGTGTAAAACGAGTCTTTTTTAGGCAGCATATAGATGGGTCTTGTTTTTTAATCTATTTTGACACCCTATGTCATTTGATTAGAGCATTTAGTCCATTTACATTCACAGTAATTATTGATTGATATGTATTTATTGCCATTTTATTACTTGTTTTGTCATTGTTTCTGGAGATTTTCTCTGATCCTTCCTTGTCTTTGTCACTTTGGTCTATCCTTCCCACTTGAAGAGTCTCCTTTAATATTTCTTGCAGGGTTGGTTTAGTGGTCACAAACTCCTTTAGATTTTGTTTGTCTGGGAAACTATCTCTCCTTCTATTCTGAATGATAGATAGCCTTACTAGATAGAGTATTCTTGGCTGCAGATTGTTCCCACTCAGCACTTTGAATATATCAATCCACTCGTTCTGGCTTGCCAAGTTTCTGTGGAAACATGTTCAGCTACCTTTATGGTTCTTCTCTTGTAAGTTAGGGTCTTCTTTTGCTGCTTTTAGGATTTTTTCTTTATCAGTATATTTTGCAAATTTATCTACAATATGTCTTGGTGTTGGCCTGCTTTTGTTGAACTCCTTAATGGGAGTTCTCTGTGCCTCCTGGATCTGGATGTCTATTTCCTTCCCCAGATTTGGGAGGTTTTCAGCAATTATTTCCTCAAATAAACCTTCTGTCCTGTCTTGTCTTCATCTGGGACTCCTATGATATGAATATTATGTTCCATGAAGTCAATGAGTTCCTTACATCTGTTCTCATGATCCATAATTTCTCTATTTTGTTCAGCTTCATTATTTTCCATTATTCTATCTTCTATATCATTTATTTATTCCTGTGCTTTTTGCATCCCTGTGGTAATTACATCTACCCTGTTTTGAATCTCAGTTATTGTGTTGCTCTTTTTTGTATTGCTCATTTTTGTATTGTATTGCCCATGATTATTTTTTTTAGTTCTTTTGTCTCTGTGGTAAGGGTCTCCCTGATGTCTTCTATGCTTTTCTCAAGCTCAGCAAGTATCCTTATAATTGTTGCTTTAAATCTCCATCAGGTATATTAATTATATCTGTTTTGAATAGATCTCTCATTGTGACCTTTTACTGTTTTTTGTTTTGGGATAAGTTCCTCCATCTTGGCATTTTGTCTAAGTCTCTGTCTTCTTCTGTGTGTAATCAAAGTCTATTATGTTTCCTGCTTCTGAGAGAAAGGCTTTATAAAGAACATTTCATATAGTGTCCAGAGCCTAGCTCTTCAGGGACTGTCTCTGGTGTGTGTTGCACATATTCTGCTGCTGTGTTTTTCTGACTTATCCTTCAGGCCATTTGTCTGCAGAAGCTCTCCTTGTCTGCAGTGGGCAGTGTTTGGACCTTGGTCAGAGTGTGGGGAGTTTTAACTAGGTGTGCTCTGGTCTGTTTGTTAAATGAGACCTGATGCCACACTGGGACTGAGGCAAGCATAATTAGAAAGGGCAGTTCTACCTGAATGTGAGGGGTCAGGGCTTGGTGTAAGCAAGTTAGGTAGTGAGTGTTGGTGCTGCAGTGGTTCCCACACATGGCCCTGTGGTTATACTGAGGGGCAGGGGCGAGAAAGGGTTCCAGCCAGTTCCTTTGTCCCTGGAGAGTGATCTCCATGCTTGCTGCTCTCAGGGAAGCACTCCCAGTAGAGCAAATAACTTCCCCTTGTGTGTCCCAGGCATTTTTCAGATCACCATTTTCATGCTGTCTGTTCTTGTTGCTTGTCTGCCTGGAGCAGTGTAGTGCACTTTGGGCTCTATCCCAGCCAAGCCTACTGACTTTTAAAACTCCATACTTTAGGGTCATGCTGTGGCAGGGGCCTGCACTGGTCTTCTGGGGGACGGACTCACCACATTCAGACAGATGCAGGTTTGACTGAGAAGGGCAGTCACACCAGAGTGCAGGGTTGTGGGATTTGGAGCAAGTAGGCTAAACAGCCAGCGTTAGGGTTAGCTGCCCTCAGCAGGTATCTCTGCACCTATGCTGAGGGTCAGAGGAAGGAAATGGCTCCCACCAGCTATTCTGTCCCAAGAGAGACATCTGTGAACACCACCTCTCACAGATGGACTCCAAGAAGTAGGAACAGTCTTTCCCCCATGTGCTTTGGGTGATCCTCAGATCATGCTGTCTTCCCACGGATTGTTTGCCTGCCTTTTCTCCAGAAGTAGGGGAATGCCCTTAGGGCTCTATCTCAGCCAAGCCCACCTACATTTAAAACTCCATTCTTTGAGCCCCACTGGTTGCAAAAACTCATGAAAAAGCCCCTCTCGTTTTCCCAGCCAACGGCTTTGGAGTAGTGTTCTCCTTGTGCATTTGCCTATGAACTCCTCTCTCTCACCTTTCTCCCTCCCATTGGCAGCACCAACAATCAGATTCTCCCCCAAACCACATCTCTGCACTTACTACCTTCTTCAATGTGGTTTCTTCTCTTCTCTAGCTGTGCAGTTTGTTCTGTCAGTCCTCAGATCAATTTCTTTGGTATTCAGAATGATTTGATGGTATCCAGTTGTGTTGGAGGGTGGAGACAAGCCTAAAGTTCTCCTACTATGCCATCATCTTAGCTCCTCCCCTATACAGTGTTAATTTTCCCTCTTAAATCAACTTTTGGTGAACTCAAGTTTTTGAACTATTGTGTTTTCATTTTTTCTCCATGTATTTTTAAATTTCTCTTTGATTTCTTAGTTCACTCATTCATTATTTTACCTCCATTTATTTGTTTTCTTTTCAGATTTTTTTCATGTACTTAATTTCTAGTTTCATAGTGGTGTGGTTGGAACAGATTCAGGGTATGACTTTGACCTTTTCGAATTTGTTGAGACTTGTTTTGTGACCTAATATAAGCACAACGCTTCCATGTGCACTTGAAATAATTTATATTCTGCTGTTTTAGGATGGAATGTTCTCAACATATCTGTTAGATCCATCATGCCAATATGTCATTCAAAGCCACTGTTTCCTTGTTGATTTTCTATTTGGATCATCTATTTGTTGATGTAAGTGGGGTGTTAAAGTCTCCTACTATTATTGTATTAATATCAATTACTTCTTTATGTTTGTTACTAGCTCCTTTATGTTTTTGGGTGCTCCTATGTTGAGTACATAAATATGTACAATTGTTTTATCTTCTTGTATTGTTCCTTTTATTATTAGTGTCCTCTTTTGTTTCTTGTTATGATCTTTTTTATAAAGTTTATTTTATCTGATATAAACATTGTTACCCTGGCTTTCTTTTCACACCTATTTGCATGATGTTTTCCCATACCTTTCCTTTTACTTTGTATGTGTCTGTAGGTGTGAATTGAGTTCCTTGTAGGCAGCATATAGATGGGTCTTGCGTTTTTATCCATTCCATCACACTATGTCTTTTAATTGGAATGTTTAGTCCATTTTCATTCAATATAATTATTGGTAGGTGTGTACTTATTGCCATCTTGGTTGTTTTTGTATGGTTGTTTTATGGTTGTTTTTGTAGTTCTTCTCTCTTCCTTTCTTCTCTTGCTCTCTTTTCTCACAGTTTGCTGGTTTCTTTAGCAATGTACTGGGATACATTTCTCTGTATATTTTGCTTATCTATTATTAGCTTTTGATTTGTGATTACCATTAAGTTTGTATATAACATATTATGCATATATAAGTCTATATTATGTTGATGGCAACTAAAGTTTGAACACATTTTTACTCCTCTCCTCTACATATTTTATGTATATGGTGTTATACATTACATACCTTTAGTTCATGATTCCCTTGGATGATTTTTATAAACATATTTATTTTTATTGCTTTTCTGTTTCCTACTTTTCTTATTCCAACATATGGTCTTTTCTTTCCACCCAAATAAGCCCTTTAACATTTCTGATCGGGATGCTGGTGGTCATGAATTTCTTTAACTTTTGTTTGAGAAACTCTTTATTGTTCCTTTTATTTTGAATGGTAGCCTTCCTTGATAGTATGTTTTTGGTTCCAAGTTTTTTTTCTTTCAGCACTTTGAATAGATCATGACTCAACCTTCTAGCCTGCAAAGTTTCTCCTAAAAGCCACCTTGTACCCTTATGGGGTTTCCTTTATATGTAACTGCTTTCTTTTCATGTGTTGCTTTTTTTTTTTTAAGATTTTATTTATTTATTTGACAGAGAGAGACACAGCAAGAGAGGGAACACAAGCAGGGGGAGTGGGAGAGGGAGAAGCAGGCTTCCCGTGGAGCAGGGACCCCGATGCGGGGCTCGATCCCAGGACCCCGGGATCATGACCTGAGCTGAAGGCAGGTGCTTAACGACTGAGCCACCCAGGCGCCCCTTCATGTGTTGCTTTTAAAATTCCCTCTTTATCATGAGGTTTTGCCACTTTTATTACTATATATTTTGGTGTGGACCTCGTTTGGTCAGGTTTTCTGGGGGCTCTCTGTGCCTCCTGGATCTGGATTTCTGTTTCCTTCCCCAGATATGGGAAGTTTTCAGCTCTTATTTCTTTAAATATTTCTTTAAATATTTTCTCTCTCTTCTTCTGGGATTCTTATAATGCAAATATTATGGTCAATGGTAACAATGAGTTCCCCAAGTGTATTTTCATTTTTAAAATTTTTTTTCTCTCTCCTGTTCAGCTTCATTACTTTCCATTAGTCTGTCTTCCATGTTGCTGATCCATTCTTCTGCCTCCTGTAAGCTACAGTCTATTCCATCTGGTGTATTTTAACGTCACTTATTGAGTTCCTCATCTCTAATTGGTTCTTTTTTGTTTTCTATCTTTTCGTTTAGGGTCTCACTCAGGTCCTCCACTTTTTTCTCAAGTCCAGTAAGCATCTTCATGACCACTACTTTAAATTCTATATCAGGCATATTACTTATCTCCCTTTTACTTAGGTTGCTTGCTGTGATTTTGCCCTGTTCTTTCACTTGGGACATATTCCTCTGTCTCCTCCTTTTGTGTAACTCTCTGTTACTGTTTCTGCATGCAGGAAAGTCAGCTGTGTCTCCCACCCTTGAGAGTAGTGGCTTTATGATGAAAAGTTCCTGTAGTGCCCTGCAGTACACTGTCCCCTGTTCACCAGACCCTGGCTCTTTAGGGGTGCCTTCCATGTGTTGCATGTGTCCTGTTTTGAGGCTGAACAGCTTTTGTCTTTAGTCCAATTCTCTATAATGTCTGCCCTGTGAGCAGAGTTTGGTCCCTCTGTATATAGTGGCCCAGTCTGGGGCCACCTTGTGTTTGAGTTAAGTCAGACCAGCCATTTGCCAGAAATGCAATACCACTGAAGTAGCAGGCACTTTTCCTGTGTTGTCACCTGAGAAGCTTTTGTTGGTGGGTAGGGCCTTCTGTTAGACCAGCTGTCTGTGCCCAGCCTACTAATGTGGCCTTTTCTCTACATTTAGCTGTAGAGAGTCTGTTTTGCCAGTCTTTGGGTCATTTTCTGGGTTATTTACACTGATGTGGGTGTTATCTAGTTGTATTCACTGGACATGGTAAGTTTAGCATCCTCCTACTCTGCCATCTTCCCTAGAATTTTACCATACTGTTTCGATTACTACAGATTTGTAGTGTATTTTGAACTCTTGCATTGATACCTCCAGCTTTGTTTTTCTTTCTCAAGATTGCTTTGGCTATTCAGGGTCATTTGTGGCTCTATACAAATTTAGTATTATTTGTTCTAGTATTATGAAAAATGCTACTGGTGTTTTTACAGAGATTGTATTGGATCAGTAGGTTGCTTTGTGTAATATGGACATTTTAACAATATTAATTTTTCCAATCCCTGAGCATGATATATATTTTCATTTGTTTGTTTCATCTTCAATTCCTTTAATGAATATTTTATAGCTTTCAGAGCACAGTTCTTTTACCCCTTTGGTTAAGTTTATTCCTAGCTATTTTATTGTTTTTTTTGGTGCATTTGTAACCATTGAAACCACCTGGCCATGGCATTTTCCCTGATGGGAAGTTTATGATTAGTGATTCAATATCCTTGCACTTTATTCATCTGTTCAGAGTTTCAATTTCATGGCTCATTTTTGGCAGGTTGAATGTTCTAGGAATTTATTTCTTCTAGGTTTTCTATTTTGTAAGTATATAGTTATTCAAAGTACTTATTTTTGATTCTTTGTACTTCTGTGATATGTTTTAATTACTCCTTTCTTTTCTGTTTTTATTTATTTACATGTTCTCTTTTCCTTAGTCAAGCTAAATTTTTAAAATTTTGTTTATCCTTTCAAAAAACACAACTCTTACTTGGATCAATCTTTATTAATTTTCTGTTTCTATTTCACTTACTTCACTTATCTTTGCTATTTTCTTGTGTCTACTAGCTCTATGCTAAATTTCTTCTTTTTCTAGTTCTTGAGGAATATAGTTAAATTGTTTATTTGAGATCTTTTTTTTTCTTGATGTATGCATTTATTGCTATAAAATTCCTCTTCCATTATCACCTGGAGGGGAACTTGCACACACATCTTGTGCCCTTGTTTTTATATCTGGTACTTTGGTTTTTATGTATACCACCCAGTAGATGTCCCTTGATCTCATGCTCAGTGATGAATAAGGATTCTGCTCATGTGTTCCATTGGAGTTTAACAGATGGAGAGGCATTTCATGGCCACCTATTAGCACAAACAGCAGACTGAAATGCACACCTGCTCTTTATGTGAAAAATGCCTATTTTCTGAATTTGGAGCTTTGACCTAAAAGGCAGGATACTAGATTGGCACACATCCAGGACCCTCCTGAGGGGGTCTTTCTTGGGAAAGTGGTTGGTAGATACCATCTTTTTCTATCCTTCTGCCTCATTTAAGACCCCTGGTATCTTCTGAAAAAGAACTTCTAACTTTATCTTGCACCCTGATTTTTGTGGCTACTGCCTAGGGGACAACTCTACAATACCAGATATGGTGGCCAGTGGGGCTTATGCTCAAATCCCACAGGAGTATATATATTTGTATACTTTGGGAAACCAGACAACTTACATGCTAAGAAATAACTGGACCACTTCTTATGCCTTATGCAAAATTACATTTACAAAACCATAAAAATCCTACAAGAAAACAAAGGGAGTAGGTAAACCTTGACATTAGTCTTGGAGATGATTTTTTTTTTTTATTTGACACCAAAACCAAAGGCAATAAAAACAAAAATAAATAAGTGGAATTATATGAACCTAAAAAGCTTTTTCTCCCCCTGATTAAAAACAGGGCAGAGGAACTGAATGGACATTTTCTATCAAGAAGATGTACAAATGGCAAACAGACATATGAAAAGATGTTCAACATCACTAATCATTAGGGAAATGCAAATCAAAACCACAATGAGATATCACCTCACACTAGAATGGCCAGAATAAAAAAGACAAGAAATAACAAGTGTTGGTGAGGACATGGAGAAAAAGGAACCCTCAGGCACTGTTGGTGCAAATGAAAATTTATGCAGTCATCATGGAAAACAGTATGGTGTTTCCTCAAAAAATTAAAAATAGAATTACTGTAAGATCTAGTAATTTTACTATTGGGTATTTACCCAAAGAAAATGAAAACACTAATTCAAAAACATATTTGTATCCTTATGTTTATTGCAGCACTATTTATAATAGCCAACATAAAGAAGCAAACCTAGTGTCCATCCATAGATAACTGGATAAATATGTTTTATATATATAAATATATTTATATTTTTAATATATATACTCATTATATATCTTATATGTATATAATGAAATATTACTCAGCCATAAAAAAGAATGTGATGTTCCCATTTGCAACAACATGGATGGACCTAGAGGATACAATGCCTAGTGAAATAAGTCAGAGAAAGAGAAAAACATTATTTCACTCATATGTGGAATTTAAGAAACAAAACAAATGAACAAGGGAAAAAGCAACAAACAAAAACTCCAGACTGAAATATAAAGAACAAACTGGTGGTTGCCAGAGGGGAAGTGGGTTGGGGAATGAGCAAAATAAAGAGGATTAAGAGTGCACTTATCCTGATGAGCACTAAATAATGTGTAAAATTGGTGAATCATTATTTATACAACTGAAACTATTATAACACCATATTTTAATTGTCTTTCAATTGAAAAAAGCTAAAATACTTACGCATAGCAAAGGAACCCATCAGTAATATTCAAAGGCCACCTACAGAATGGGAGAAAATATCTGATAATCATTTATCTGTTTGGGGTTAATATCCAAAATATGTAAAGAACTCATACAACTCAACAATAAGAAATAAAAATAAATAGAAAATAAAAACAATCCAATTAAAGTATAAGCAAAGAATCAGAAGTTTTCCCAAAAAGACATAAAGATGTCCAACAGGTACATAAAAAGTTGCACAGCATTACTAATAAAGGAATTGTGAATCAGAACCACAGTGAAATATCACCTCAGACCTCTTTGAATACCTATTATTAATAAGACAAGAAGTAACAAGTGTTGGTGAGTCTGTGGAGAAAACAGACCCTTTGTGCAGCAGTGGAGGAAATGTTAATTAGTACAGCCATTATAGAAAACAGTATGGAGATATCTCAAAAAAATCAAAACTAGAACTCGCATATGCTACAGCAATTCTTTTTTTATTTTTTTAAAAGATTTTATTTATCTTTGTGTGTGTGTGTGTGTGTGTGAGAGAGAGAGAGCATGAGTGGGGGGAGGGGCAGAGGGAGAAGCAGACCCCCCTCCCCAAGCAGGGAGTCCCACAAAGGATCCATCCCAGGACCCTGGTGTCATGACCTAAGCTGAAGGCAGACGCTTAACCACCTGAGCCACCCAGGTGCCTCCTTTTTTTTTTTTTTTTTTTTTTTTTTAAGATTTTCAGCAATTCTATACCCATTTTCTGAAGGGATGGAAAATGCTGACTCAAAAATATATATGTACCAACATATTCATGGTAGCTTTATTTATAATAGCAAAGACATAGAGGCAAATTAAGTGTGCATCACCAAATGAATAGTTAATGGAAATGTAGTATATATACCATGGAACACTATTCATACAGTAAAAGGAAGGAAATCTTGCCATTTATGACAACATGGATAGACATGGAGGGTATTATAAGTGAAATAAGTAAAAAAAAAAAGACAAATACATTATGATATCACTTATTTGTAGAATTAATTTTTTAAATTAGAATATCTCATTCTTTTTATGGTTGAGTAATATTCCAGTGTGTCTGCATGTGTGTGTGTGCGTGTGTGTGTATCTTCTTTATTCACTCATCTATCAATGGATATTTGCAACAACATGGATTCATCTGGAGAGTATAATGCTAAGTGAAATAAGTCAGAGAACTACAAATCCCATATGATTTCATTCATATGTGCAATTTAAGAAACAAAAAATTAACAAAGGAGAAAAGACAAACAAGAAAACCTTGATCTCCTTTTTAAACTTATTTTTTAATTTTTTTCAAATTTTATTTAAATTCTACTTCTTTAACATATAGTGCAATACTGTTTTCAGAAGTAGAATTTAGTGATTCATCACTTACATATAACAATGCCCATTGCTCATTATAACAACTGCCCTCCTTAATACCCATCACCTATTTAACCCATACTCCACCCATATCCCTCCATCAACCTTCAGTTTGTTTTCTATCAGTATCTCTTATGGTTTGCTTCCCTCTTTCTCTTTTTTCTCCTCTCCATATGTTCATGCTTTGTTTCTTATATTACACATATGAGTAAAATCATATGGGATTTGTAGTTCTCTGACTTATTTCACTTAACATAACACACTCTGGTTCCATCCACCTCATTGCAAATGGCAAGATTTCATTCTTTTTGATAGCTGAGTAATATCCCATTATATATATAATACACACATGTATATATAGACACAAAATATCTTTATGCATTCATCAGTTGATGGACATTTGGGCTCTTTCCATAGCTTGGATATTGTTGATAATGGTACATGTACCCATCTGAATCTGTATTTTTGTATCCGTTGGGTAAATACCTAGTAGTGCAATTGCTGGGTCATAGGATAGTTCTATTTTAAACTTTTTGAGAAACCTCTGTACTGTTTTCCAGAGTGGCTGCACCAGTTTGCATTCCCACCAAAATTGTAAGAAGGTTCCTCTTTTTCTGAATTCTCACCAATATTTGTTGTTTCCTGTGTTGGTAATTTTAGCCTTTCTGACTGGTGGGGGTGGCATCTCATTGTGATTTTGATTTGTATTTCCCTCATGATGAGTGATGTTGAGCATCTTTTCATGTATCAGTTAGGAATGTATCCATTTCTTCCAGATTGCCTAATTTGTTAGCATACAATTACTCATAATAGTCTCTTATTATTTGTATTTCTTCAGTGATGGTTGTAATCTCTCCTCTTTCATGGGTCTTTTTTCTTTTTGATAAGTCTGACTAGGGATTTATTGATCTTATTAATTCATTCAAAGAACCAGCTCCTAGTTTTGTTGATTTGTTCTACTGATTTTTTATTTCTATATCATTGATTTATGCTCTAATCTTTATTATTTCTTTTCTCCTGCTGGGTTTAGGCTTTATTTGCTGTTCTTTTTCCAGTTCCTTTAGGTGTAAGACTAGGTTGTGTATTTGAGACTTTACTTGTTTATTGAGAAATACATGTATTGCTATATACTTCCCTCTTAGGACCATCTTTGCTTCATCCCAAAGGTTCTGAAGATCTGTGTTTTCATTTTCATTTGCTTCCATGAATTTTTTAAATTCTTCTTTAATTTACTGGTTGACCCATTCATTCTTTAGTAGGATGATCTTTAACATCCATGTATTTGTGTTCCTTCCAATTTTTTCTTGTGATTGAGTTCAGGTTTTAAAGCATTCTATTCTGAAAATATACATGATACAATCTCAATCTTTGAAGAAAATAGCAGGAGGGGAAGGATGAAGGGGGGAAATTGGAAGGGGAGATGAACCATGAGAGACAATGGACTCTGAAAAACAAACTGAGGGTTCTAGAGGGGAGGGGGGGTGGGAGGATGGGTTAGCCTGGTGATGGGTATTAAAGAGGGCACGTTCTGCATGGAGCACTGGGTGTTATACATAAACAATGAATCATGGAACACGATATCAAAAACTAATGATGTATGGTGATTAACATGACAATAAAAAATTAAAAAAAAACCCTTATGACAATAAAACTATATGCTGGATAATAAAAAAAAAAAACTCAGTCTTTTTGTATTGGTTGAAACCTGATTTGTGACCTAGTATGTGATCTAGTCTGGACAATGTTCCATGTGCTCTCAAGAAGATTGTGTATCAAGAAGATTGTGTATTCTGTTGCTTTTGGATGAAATGCTCTGAATATATGTGTGAAGTCCATCTGGTCCAGTGTGTCATTCAAAGCCCTTGTTTCCTTCTTGATCAGCTTTAATGATCTGTCCATTGCTGTGAGTGGGGTGCTAACATCCCCTACTATTATTGTATTATTATCATTGAGTTTCTTTAAGTTTGTTATTAATTGGCTTATATATTTGGCTGCCCCCAAGTTAGGGGCATAAATATTTGCAGCTGTTAGATCTTCTTGTTGGACAGACCCTTTTATTATGATATACTGTCCTTCTTCATCTCTTATTACAGTTGTTGGTTTAAAATCTAGTTTTCCTGATATAAGGATTGCTACTCCAGCTTTCCTTTGATGTTTATTACCTTGAAAAATGGTACTCCACCCCCTCAGTTTCAATCTGGAGGTGCCTTGGGGTCTAAAATAAGTCTCTTGTAAAAAATAAAATAAAATAAAATAAAATTAAATTAAATTAAATTAAATTAAATTAAAAAGTCTCTTGTAAATAGTGTATTGATGGGTCTTTTTTTTTAAGCATTCTGATACCCTTTGTCTTTTGATTAGAGCATTTAGTTCATTTTCATTCAGTGTAATTATTGAAAGATATTAATTTAGTGCCATTGTATTACCTGTAAAGTCACTGTTTCTGTAGATTGTCTTTGTTCCTTTGTTCCTTTCTGGTCTTTGTTACTTTTGGTCTCTCCACTCAATGGATCCCCTTTAATATTTCTTGCAGGGCTGGTTTAGTGTTCACAAATTCCTTTTTTTTTTTTTTCTTGGAAACTCCTTATTTCTCCTTCTACTCTGAATGACAGCCTTGCTGGATAAAGTATTCTTGGCTACATATTTTCCCATCTAGCCCATTGAATATATTATGCCAGTCCTTTCTGGCCTGCCAGGTCTCTGTGGATAGGCCTGCTGCCAGCCTTATGTTTCTACCTTTGTAGGTTAAAGACCTCTTGTCCCATGCTGCTTTCAGGATTTTCTCTTTATTTTTGAAATTTGCAAGCTTCACTATTATATGTTAAGGTGCTGACCTATTTTTATTGATTTTGAGGGGTGTTCTCTGTTCCTCCTGGACTTGAATGCCTGTTTCCTTTCCCAGATTAGGGAAGTTCTCAGCTATAATTTGTTCAAATAAACCTCCTGCCCCTCTCTCCCTCTGTTTATCTTCTGGGACCCCAATTATCCAGATACTATTTTGCTTTATGGAATTGCTGAGTTGTCGAAGTCTCCCTTTGTGATTCAGTAGTTGTCTTTTTTCTCTTCTTTTCAGCTTCCTTATTTCCATCATTTTATCTTATATATCACTGACTCTCACTTCTGCCTCATTTATCCTCTCTTTTAGAGCCTCCATTTGGGACTGCATCTCAGTAATAACATTTTTTAATTTTGGCCCAAGTAGATTTTAGTTCTTTTATTTCTACAGTAAGGATTCTCTAGTGCCTTCTATGCTTTTTTCAAGGCCACCTAGTATCTTTATAATCATTTAAATTATAGTTCAGACATCTTACTTATATCTGTATTAATTCAATACCTAGCACTGAGTACTACTCTGTCTTGTTCTTTCTTTTTGGGTGAATTCCTCCATTTTGTCATTTTGTCCAGAAATGAAAAGAAGAAAGAAAGAGAAAAGACAACAATCACAACAACAGTAACAAGAAAAAAAAAACCCAAAACAAACCAGAAAAAAACAAAAACTAAACAAAATAAGAAAAATCAAACAAGAAACAAAACAGAACAAAACAAAAAACTAGATTCTGTGTGTGTTTCAGTCTGCTTGTTAAAACAAACTAGATCCCAAAAGAAGAAAGAAAGAAAAACATATTTACAAAAATAAAATAAAATAAAATGAAAGGAAACCAAAAATAAAACTATATGTATATCTGATATATCTATATATATCATATATATAAAAATAAAAATTTTAAAAAGAATAAAATATTGAAAAAATAAGACAATAACTGAAAAAATAAATCTGAAAGACTAAATAATAATAATAATAACCCCCCCCCCCCCACAAATGCTATATACTCTTTTCCCCGGGAACTGAAACTTTGCAGTTCTCTATGGTCAGTAAACTTTGTGTTGTTCTTTGAGAGGGGTCTGTTGTGCTGATTCTCAGTTGCCCTTGCCCTTGTGGAAATGTGCCTCCCTTGCCAGGGGGCCAGGATCAGTGTAACCGGCCCTTGATTCCACTATGTGGTGCTGTTTTGCTCCCTAAAGGCATTCAGCATGGATAGGCAGGGTTGAAATGGCAGGCCCCCCGTTCTTTAGCCCTGGAACTGATAGTTCATGCCCCCCACTCTTTAGTGAGTCCTCACAGAAAAGCAGTCATTCACTCTTGTATCCCTGGTTTCCATCCGAACTCTGTTCACCTAGCCTGTGATGGAGCTTTTTTATCTCAAACATGGAACTGAGTTTCAAGTCTCCAAATTTTATGGACTCCTGCAGCAAGGACCCATACCAATTCTCCTGGGGGGAGGAGGGGGATCTCGCCATGCTTCCGCCTTTTGCTGGTCTCCTGACCTGAAAGCAGTTGCATGACTGTGCAGCAGTTTGCAGTTTATGGCAATACAGAGCATAAAGCCAGCACCTATACTCACTGTTTTCAGCCGGCTTTCCTGCTCCAATGCGTGAGAACTCTGCCACACTCAGGCACCCCCATTCTTCTTATGACTCTGGGGATCCTGAGTCCGTGCTGTCCCACCTCAGATTCTGCCCTGCTTTGCCACTTGAGCAACTTTAAGCCAGGGACATCCCCCACTGTAACAGATTTCTAAAAGTTCCAATTTTGCACTCTGCTGCTTATAATACTTTGTGGTAGCCTTCTTAAGCTGGCTCCCTAACCTCCTCTTCCCCCATATCCTCAGATATATCAACCTGGATTCAAGTTTCTGCAGTTCCTACCTTCCAAAAGTGGTTGCTTTTCTATTTGTAGAATTGCAACATTTCTTTTCTCAGATCTCGGATTGATTTCACAGGTGTTCAGAATAATTTGATAACTATCTAGCTGAATTCCAGGGACCAAACTTAGGGTCCCTTACTCCTCCACCATCTTAACTGAAAATAGTTCTTATAGGCTACAAACTCTGGTTGCAAAGGATGATATTATTTTCTAGATCAAAATCCCATCAAATTAGGGTTGCTTTTTTTTTTTTTCCAGTTAAGTCCAAAGTAATTTAAGGTTATTTTTCTCCCATCTTTCCTGGGTTGTTTTTAAGTTCCAGGAAATTAACAACATGGTCCATTTCATGTCGGAGGAACTACCTAGTCCATAGTGGTTGACATCTATGCCAACTGACTTCTACTGAAAAGTGTGGAACATCAACCAACATCTTTTCATTGGTCTGAACAAATCTCTGGAGTTCTCAGCCTGACCATAATACCTCTAAGCCTTACCTCAATTTTACTGTATCTAATATAAACTTTTTATCCTTGAACACAGAGGATAGGCTCCATGAGCCTAACATAGGCCCATTTGTACTAAGCTCCCCATTCCACCAACTCTATTCTCTCATTCACCTCCTAAGAAAGCAGTGAGAAGCAAGATAAAGATATAATTTTCTCATCTGCACAAAACCATCTAGAGGTTTCCGATGCTCCATTTCTTAGAGGGATGAGATTGACACTTTTTTCAGTGACCCTCACTAGTCTGTACCTCTTACTTCCCTCTCTCTATCTCCATCTCTAGATGGATAACTCCCACCACTAGAGTGGGATAACTAACTCTTATGTCTTCATTCATTCTTCCTAATCTATAAACTATTGAATATATCTTGACTGTTAGTATTCAAAAGCATATTTTGAAAATCAGAATCCAAAAATGAACTCTTGTCATTTGTTATTCTTCTGTGGCCTCCTTTTCAAAGAGTAAACTAATATTTCACAAACATTATCTAAAAAGGAGAGAGGGTGTAGGACAACAGGAATTAAAGGGACTAAAACTGACTTGTCTAATATTAAAATATTGCCATAATATGAATACTCAGAAAAAAAATGGAAGATTCCCCCTTTACTACTCTCACCTTATTCTTTTCTCCTACCAGAGATAACCAGTATTAACTATTTTGGTATATTTCTGATACTTTCCTATGCCTTTTAACATATATATGGATACATGGTTTTCTTACTATAAATGGAAAAATACAATACATACGCTTCTGAAACATGATTTTTACTTAGTAGTATATGAGTCATTTTTGCATGCTAGTTCATGTAGGCTGATACCATACTATTTAATGGCTCCTTATGCATAATGTGGATGTACTGCAATTTAGCCATTTGCATATTGAGGGATATTTAATTAATTCCAGATTTTTATAATCCAAACAATAGTGCTGTCTAATAAGGATCCTGGAAGGTTGTGGCTTCAGGGCACATCTCCCCTGTAATTTTTAAAAAATTTTATTTATTTATTTATTTATTTATTTATTTATTTATTTATTTATTTGACAGAGAGATAGTGAGAGAGGGAGCACAAGCAGGGGGGGAGTGGGAGAAGCAGGCTCCCCGTGGAGCAGGGACCCCGATGTGGGGCTCAATCCCAGGACCCTGGGATCATGACCTGAGCCTAAGGCAGATGCTTAATGACTGAGCCACCCAGGCGCCCCTCCCCTGTAATTTTTTATCTGCACTAGCACAACAACCAATTGACATGCTTTCTGGTCCTGTAGTACACATTTGAGGCTATAGGTTCTTCTGAGATTTACAGAAGAAAGGGCTGGCATGGGATTTAATCTTCTATGCTACCAAAAGAGAGACAGTATTCTAGAAGCGGAAAAGAAAGACATCTCCAACAGTGCCTGTAAGGTAATCGATAAGGGAGAACCTCCCAGAAAGAAAAGCCAGGCAATAAGAAAGTCAATGCACAAGGGAATGAATGCCTCCAAGATTAAAGAAACATGGGCTCACCAAGATTACTTCACAATTAAGAAAGAGAATTGTTACAATTTCTACTCAGTAAGATCTTATAATTTTTATGGACCTTTTTTTTTTTTTCCACATTGGTGTTTTAATGCAGGCATATTGTCTCTTTTCCTCCATTGTATATTGTGTGTGTACAGATAACTTGTCTATTAGTGTATTGGTCACTGCTACAGGAAGCCACATCCAGACAAGATGGCAATAACTTCTCATCATTCAGATACTTTGAGCTTGATGCAAGTGTGTCTCTTGAGGACAGGGGTGAACATATTGATATGTGGGAGGAAGGGTACACATTTAGATGGTCAATAGGGTAGAATGTTGAAAAAAACTACAAATCGCCCAATATCCATTTTAACCTTCTTTCTTAGTAGTTAAACAGCAATAAAACTAAATTGTGACTAATTTGGTGGGAATGGAGGTAACTTGTGCAAAATATGGGTCATACACTTAGAGGGAAGAAACAAGCCCTCCCCTCTTCTACTCTGCCCTCCTGTTGCCTGGACTCTAAATATGATAGTGATAGCTATTGATTCCAACTTGTACATGAGATGGAAGCCATGTTTTGAGAATGAAGGAGCAATAAAATACAAGAAGCATGGGTCTCTTCCACTGTTGAATTGACATACCTACATTAGATTACCTACCTTGACTTTAATATGAAAGAAAAATAAACTTACATCTTATTTAAATAACTCTTTGTATGTTCCCTTTGTTGCAGAAACCTAATCTGTTTCCTAACTAATACACACAGAAAGCCAGAAGACAGTGAAACAATCAATATATGTAGATGATTAAGAGAAAAAGAGCAATGAATCCTGAAATAAGCTAAAGTATCATTCATCTGATGGGGAAAAGGAAAAAAAATGTGTACATATATAGCATGAGATACAGTGCCACTTACTTTCCTCTATTTGAGGAAAATATTTAAGGAAGTGCCCTAAACAAATGTAAATGGAATGTTAACAGTGTTCTTAAGCTAACTTATGATGAAAAGTATAAGAAAAGAGTAGTTAGGGGCGCCTGGGTGGCTCAGTCCTTAAGCGTCTGACTTCGGTTCGGGTCATGATCCCAGCGTCCTGGGATCAAGCCCCGCATCAGGTTCCCTGCTCGGAGGGGAGCCTGCTTCTCCCTCTCCAGCTCCCCCATGCTTGTGTTCCCTATCCCTCTCTGTCAAATAAATAAATAAAATCTTAAAAAAAAAAGAGTAGTTAGCAATTAATCTTGTAATGTGTGTGTATATAATTAATGTTAAGTGAGTAATGATACTATACTGCCAAAAATATTTAAATGTTAATTAAAGATTGTTGAAACAGAAGAGTCATGAAAATGATATAAGGAAAACATAATGATTACCTGGAATTAAAACGTCTAAAAGTCTTTGCAATCACTGTAGTAGTTAATTTTGTTTTTCTTGTTGCTATTGGTAGTTGATGTGGCTGATGGGAGTTTGTGTCAGAGTGCAGAGAAAGATGAATCTTGGGTAATAGGGAAGTTTAAGTGAGCAAAGGTCCCAATTTAGTCTATGGGTGAGAAGAGGGTTATGGGTAAGTAAAGCATCCTGGCAAAAATACAGTTATTAAATATCAATTAATAGTAATAGAGAAAATTAAGGTTGTGAGATTAAATGAAGCCATTATCAAAATTGAATTTAAAAAACTAGTAGAACTTTCAAAATAACATTGGGGAAAATGGGAATAAATGAAAGCTGACAAAACCAGAAAAATTAAGGAAAGGGGAAAAGTGAGTCAGCCAAAGAAAGAAAGTCAGAGAAGAGGAAATGACAATAAGGTATAATAAATATTTAAAAAGATAGAAGTATTAACCAAGTCTCAGTTATCAACATAAATGTAAACAAACAGGGCACCTGGGTGGCTTAGTCTGTTAAGTGTCTGTCTTTGGCTCAGGTCATGATCTTGGAGTCCTAGGATCGAGACCCGCATAGGGCTCCCCGCTCAGTGGGAAGCTTGCTTCTCCCTCTGTCTGCCACTCCCCCTACTTGTGCATGCTCTCTCTCTGTCAAATAAATAAATATGTTTTTTAAAAAATTTAAAGAACTGAATTCTCCAAGCAAAAGAGAATCTGTAATATTGGATTAAGACACAAACTATGATGCTTATGAGAAACACTTTAAAAAAAAAAAAAAGGTGAAAAGGAGAATTTAAAAAAAATGTTTTGACATACTAAAGGAGAAATGTTATTGTTGGAAAAAGTGGAGTTAAAGGATAAAACCATTACGTAGGACAAAGGGGTATAATATTGCTCTGGTTATCTATTGCTACTTAACAAGCCACCCCAAAACTTAGTGACTTCAAACAACCATTTTTATTATATTTCATGATTTTCTAGGTCAGGAATTTGGTAAGGACTTTGGTTAGGTAGTTTCTGATCTACCTGATGCCTGCTATGATACCTGAGACTGGAAGATCCCTTCCAAGAAAACTTCTTCACTTATGTGTGGCACCTCATTACTCCTTGGCCTCACTATTTTTCATACTTTCATATTTCTCAGTAGCCTGATTTATTCTTGATAGGTCTCACTTGTTGAGGTTATGCCAAAACCTGTCAGTGTTCCAAAGGGAGGGATAACAGCATGTAATTTCAGGCTGATTTCAAGCAGACTCACCAGCAGCAGCTTGTAAAGTATGCAAACATATACAGTCCTTTGGGACAATTATAACCCCTGCTGGTCTTCAGACCAGGTAATTTAAAGGTGGCCCTTGGGCAACAGTTGCAACAACTGGGGCTCCAGATGAGTTTATAAGCTCCTTTCTGAGCAGTACCAGCAAGCTGTAGGGAGGCCTAGGGAGAATGCAAAACAGGTGTCCCTTGGCCTATATTCTCTAAAAGCTCCTCTGTAACATCTAGACTTGATTAACCTGAAATCTGCCCCTCAGGCTGAGCTCTAGGACAAGTAAATAGGCCCTTTTCACAGGAGGACTGGGGATGTGTTTCAGTCTGCTGTGGTGTGCCCTGGGTGGTTAGCCTGCCAAGAACTACTTTGCCAATTGTTTCAGTCCCCTGGTGCTCAGCAATGTAAGTGCTCCTGGTCACCAGAGCCAGGTGTTTAAGTGGTGTCCCCTTTGTGGAATGCACAAGTCTGCTGGCTTCTGCATAGGCTTTTGGGAGCCTAGGGCTGGAGCAGGCCTGTCAGCTTCAGCAGGAGCACCAAGGAGCTTGGGGTCAGGGCAGGCCTGCAAGCTTCAACAGAGCCATGGGGGAGCCTGAGTCCAGGCAAGGCTGCTGGCTTTCGGTGGAACTATGGGGGTGCCCAGGGCAAGAGAGTCCTGCTGGCTATGGCAAAGCTATGGGAGCATGTGGGAGCAGGCCAACACAGCCAGCTTCAGCAGGGCTTTGGGCTTTGAGGGAGCCTGGGCTCAGGTGCAAGCCCACTGGCTGCAGCAGGGTGACAAGGAAGCCTGGGCCAGGGTGAGCATGTGAGTTACCGCAGGACTAAAGGTATGCCTGGGGGTGGGGCAGTTCCACTGGCTTCAGGGGGCCTGTGGGAGATCACAGGGGCAGAGCAAGTCTTCAGACTTTATCTACTTGATCAGGGCTGGGTGAAATCTTGGCTGTGGGACACTAGCAAGGTAGATGGAGAACAAAAATTGCACCCACCAATGAGTGCATCCTTCCTTGGAGAAACTCCAAACAGAGCCCCTCCTCTTCCTGAAGATTGGTGGGTTGGGCCAAAAGTTCAAACCCTCTAATTATCACAGCACTCTAGCTGGTCTTAAGGGCTAACTTACTTAAAGTTAACATACTCCTTGCTTGCTTGCTGACTGACTTAAGGTCTTTCATCTGTAACAGAACTAATTTACTTTCTTTGAGACTTGAAGACCACTGTGCCTTGGGGAATAAAGGACCAGAACATCCCCAGGCCACAGAGGAGAGCAAGTCTATTTGAAGCCCACTTAGCTTTCTGATTAGCCAAGCAATCTTTTAGCAAAATGTTTTTCTTTTTTACGGCCACACAAATGACTTTACTGACATACCTTTGCACATCTGTAGACTTTGTCCTACTTTGCAGAAAGAACAGAGTACTCTTGCACAACCCATGGGTACCAAGGAACCTGACCTTCTTGCACAACTCCCCTGGGCACCAAAGAGCTAGAACTTCTTGCACAACCTCTGAGCATGGAGATAATTCTATAGCTGACATCACTGAGTCTACATGTAATCAAGAAATGTCACAGGGTGCTTGGGTGGCTCAGTGGGTTAAGCGGCTGCCTTGGGCTCTGGTCATGATCTCAGGGTCCTGGGATCGAGTCCTGCATTGGGCTCCCTGCTCAGTGGGGAGTCTGCTTCTCTTTCTACCCTCCCCCTTGCTTGTGATCTCTCTCTCTCTCTCTGACAAATAAATAAAATGTTTTTTTAAAAAAGGTATGTCACAGACCACTGCACGCTCTTTTTTTTAAAAATTTTTTTATTCTTATATTATCCTCATACATTGCATCATTAGTTTTAGATGTAGTGTTCCATGATTCATTGTTTGTGCATAACACCCAGTGCTCCATGCAGAATGTGCCCTCCTTAATACCCATCACCAGGCTAACCCATCCCCCCACCCCCTCCCCTCTAGAACCCTCAGTTTGTTTTTCAGAGTCCATCGTCTCTCATGGTTCGTTTACCCCTCCGATTTCCCCCCCTTCATTCTTCCCCTCCTGCTACCTTCTTCTTCTTCTTTTTTTTCTTAACATATATTGCATTATTTGTTTCAGAGGTACAGATCTGAGATTCAACAGTCTTGCACAATTCACAGTGCTTACCGGAGCACATACCCTCTGAAGGGTAGGACAAAAATTTAAAATTAAAATTTAAAATTTACCATGTGTGATCATTTTTAAGAAATATTCCATGTGGTCTTGAAAAGAATGCATATTCAGCAATTATATATATATGTAATTATAGATGTGTGTATAAAAATATACACATATACATTAAATATATAAAAATATACATAAACATATATATAGGTGGACATAAATATATACACTGTTTTATATATAGATGTAGGTATAAATAAATTGGTATGTTTATCTTTTTGCATATGCTTGTCAATTATGTTGATCAAAACCTTCATATCATTGCTGATATTTTACCTGCTTATTCTGTGTTATTGTGAGAGAAGTTAAAATCACTCACAGTCATGATGGGTTTATTATTCTTTATATTTGTCAATGTTTATTGTAAATGTTTTGATACAAAATTTGATACAAATTTAAAACAAATTTAAAAGTTTTACCTTATTTCATCTATTCTAAGATTTACAATTCTTCCTTATTTTCACATTTCTGAAATCAATATGTGTCTTATAATTGATGGTGTCTTACAATAATAATTAGCTATATTCTTTTAATTTAGCACATACCTATGTATCCTACAATTTATGTAACTCTTGATTTGATGAAATATGGTGTGTCATCACAGTGAGCTAAAACTTCTTTCAGTATAAAGTCATCTTTATGTTCAGTAATGCTTCTGTTTATTTTTTGTTTGCTATGACTATAGCTATACAATATTCTTGTTGGTTAACATTTGTCTGGAATGTATTTTTTCCTTATGTTGTATATATGTATCTTATAATTAGTCTTAAAATTTAATCTGAGCTTTTTTGTCTTTTATTTTTTATTTTATTTTTTAGTTTTTTTATTATTATGTTACATTAATCACCATACATTGCATCATTAGTTTTTGATGTAGTGTTCCATGATTCATTGTTTGCGTATAACACCCAGTGCTCCATGCATAACGTGCCCTCTTTAATACCCATAACCAGGCTAACCCATCCTCCCACCCCCCTCCCCTCTAGAACCCTCAGTTTGTTTTCCGAGTCCATCATCTCTCATGGTTCATCTCCCCCTCCGATTCCCCCCCTTCATTCTTCCCTTCCTGCTATCTTCTTTTTTTTTTTTTAACATATAATGTATTATTTGTTTCAGAGGTACAGATCTGTGATTCAAAAGTCTTGCACAATTCACAGCGTTCACCATAGCACATACCCTCCCCAATGTCTTTCCCCCGCCACTGCATCCCTCCCACCCCCCACCACTCCAGCAACCCTCAGTTTGTTTCCTGAGATTAAGAATTCCTCATATCAGTGAGTTCATATGATACATGTCTTTCTCTGATTGACTTATTTCACTCAGCATAACACCCTCCAGTTCCATCCATGTAGGTGCAAATGGCAAGATCTCATTCCTTTTGATGGCTGCATAATATTCCATTGTATATATACACCACATCCTCTTTATCCATTCATTTGTGGAAAGAGCCAAGATGTCCATTGACAGATTTTTTTGTCTTTTAAATTACATGGAGTACTAAGTCATTTTTTATTGTAATACTGATATTTTTGGATTTTCCACAGCTTATTTTATGCTTTCTAATTGTTTTACTTTTTCAGTTTCTTTTTGTTGTTGTTTTTTTTAGGTTATTATACATGTTTCTCTTTGCATTTTCTCACTCTACTAGGAAGTTAAATTCTCTATCTCTATTTCTTTCACTGCTATACTAGAGAATTTTATTTTATTTTACTTTTTTAAAGATTTTATTTATTTACTTGACAGAGAGAGACAAAACGAGAGAAGGAACACAAGCAGGGGGAGTGAGAGAGGGAGAAGCAGGCCTCCCGCTGAGCAGAGATCAATATGTGGGGCTCGATCCCAGGATGCTGGGATCATGACCTGAGTTGAAGGCAGACGCTTAACGACTGAGCCACCCAGGTGCCCTTATACTAGAGAATTTTAAAGCTAGTCTTGACTGTTAAAAGATTAATCATTAAAAAGTAAAAAAATAAGAAGAAAGATAAAAAGATTAGTCATTATCTTTACCATTCACCTGAAAGATATGAGGACCTTAGAGCACCATAGTTTTATGGCCCACTACTGACATATTTGAATTTTGTCACGTATGTTAGATTTGTCTCTCTTTTAAACACACAAGATGTTGTTGTTGTTATCACTGTTATTATGGTGTGTTTTTATGGTGTTATTATGGTAGTTTTATATAATTATTATTCATTTTGATTTATCAATATATTTATAACTTCTTTCATTCTCATTTTTTATTGTTTCTCAGACATTCTACCTGGGATTATTTTACTTATGCTGGAAGAACATTCTCTACATCTTCCTTTAGTATGGATCTTTTGGTGACAAACTTTCATTTTTTGTTTGCTAAAAATACGTTTATTCTGATTTTCAAAGATTGCTAGATATAAAATCCTGAGTTGATGGATTTTGTTTGTTTTCTTTCATTGTTCTCTTAGCACAACAAAGATATAAATCCATTCTCACCTTGTTGTTGAAAAGCTAGCTAGAGGGAAGCAAGATGGCAGAGGAGTAGGGGACCCCATTTCACCTAGTCCCCTGAATTTAGCTGGATATCTATCAAATCATTTTGAAAACCCACAAAATCAGCCTGAGATGTAAGAATATATATCTGGATCTCTACAAGCAGAAAAGTGACTGCTTTTTGCAAGGTAGGATGTGCAGAGTCATGAATCTGAGGGGAGATATCGGAAGATAAACAGAAGGGGGAGAGAGCTTCCATAAGCTGGCTCCTGGAAAGTGATATAACACTGGAGCATAAAATCAGAACCTTTAGAAATCTGCTCTAGTGAGAGACATCCCTCTCTGAAAGGGGCTCTGGAAATGAAAATGAAGAATTCTAGGTAGGGCATTGTGGTCTCAGGATATGAAAAGCCACAGAGCATAAGGGGCTTCCTGGGCTGGCAGAGTGCCTGAGCAGTGGAGCCAGGAAGCAGGTTATGGTCAGTGAGCCCAGGAAGGGACTCACAGCTCAGAATGCCATAAACTGCAAGCCAGGCCTGTCAGTAACCTCTCTTTTCCTGGGCAGCCTGAAAAAGCCTGGAACCTGCACCTGACTGAACAAAAACTCACAGGGTGGTAGCAGCCCAAAAAGGGCTTTAGAGGGGCACCTGGACATGATACAGAGCTTCAGGTGCCAGCACGAGCCCGTGGCCACTCATGGTTTTAGAATCAAAAAGGGCAGTGGCACTCCCCAGCCCCTGGGACTACCTTTTAAAGGGTTGCAGTGGGCACGCACCATGGGAGGCTGCAGTTTTCCACGGGGCATACAGAAGTGGAGACTGTTTGTCCTGGAAGGCTTATTAAAGAGAGCAGACTGAGGGGCGCCTGGGTGGCTCAGTCGTTGAGCGTCTGCCTTCGGCTCAGGTCATGATCCCAGGGTCCTGGGATCGAGTCCTGCATCAGGCTCCTTGCTCGGCAGGAAGCCTGCTTCTCCCTCTCCCACTCCCCCTGCTTGTGTTCCTGCTCTCGCTATCTCTCTCTCTCTGTCAAATAAATAAATAAAAATCTTTAAAGAAAAAAAAAAAAAAGAGAGAGCAGACTGAGATTTTTCTGCTCTCGGCCAGAGGTTTGGGTGTGGCCATTTTTGCTCTGATCCTCTGAAGAGGAACAGAAACCCTCCAGGGAACAAAAGCCACACAGAAGACTGGTTTCTACTAAGCCCACCCCCCTGACAGGGGGTGGGGAAACTCCAGCAGGCAAGGTTACCTGAGAAACAGCATGGCAGGCCCCTCCCCCAGAAGACAGGCTGGAAGAACAGGTGAATGACAACCCTATGGATACCATAAGACTTTAAATCCCAGCGTCAGGGGAAAGCCTCATGACTTGTTTATTTTTCAGATAAAACACTCCTTTACTTTTTTTTTCTTTTTCTTATGCTTTTTCTCTGTTTTTTTTTTAACCTTTTCCTCATTTCAACTAGATATTTATTATATCAACTTATATTTCATAGTCACTTTTTAGCTTGTATTTTTTCACACCTATATTTTTATAGTTATATGCCTCATTTTAGCCCTTTTTTCACTCTATTCAATTTTACCTTTATATATATGTAAGTTTTACTTTCCTTGTAATTTTAGGATGTAGTGTCCTCTAACACACAGACCAAAATACACCCAGGAACAACTGGAACATCCAGCTTTGTCCACACTGAGAGATTATAGTCCCCCTTCCCCTCACCCTTTTCTTCTTTTTCATTTTTTTAATTTAATTTTTAAATTTTATTCTTGTGTTTCATTTTGGCTTTGTTTTTCAGTGGTGGCTTCTGACCACTCCAGATTTTGCCAGGTGCATCTTGCTTGGGTCATGGTTGATATTTTGGACTCTGCTCATTCACTCAACCATCCTTCAACAGAATGACTAGGAGGAGGAACTCTCAACAACAAAAAAAGAACCAGAGACAATGTCCTCTGCCACAGAACTAATGGAATGGATATAAACAAGATGTTAGAGATAGAATTCAGGATAGCAGTCATAAAATCAATAGCTAGGCTTGAAAAAAAAGCATTAGTGACATATAGAATCTCTAAGGGCAGAAATGAGATCTAATCAGGCTGAACTAAAGATGCTATGAATCAGATGCAGTCTAAACTGGATACTCTAACAACCAGGGTAGATGAGGCAGAAGAATGAATCAGTCATCTAGAAGATAAGCTGATGGAAAGGAAAGAAGCTGAGGAAAACAGAGATAGGCAGGAAGTAGCACATGAAAAAAGGTTTGGAGAGATTAATGATGCCATGAAATGTTCCAATGTCAGAATTATTTGGATCCCCAAGGGGTTGGAGTGAGAGAGAGATCTAGAAGGTATATTTGAGCAAATTATAGCTGAGAACTTCCCTAATCTGGGGAAGGAAACAAGCATTTGTGTCCAAGAGGCAGAGAGGACCCCTCCCCAAAATCAATAAAAATAGATCAATACCCAATATATAATATTGAAGCTGGCAAATCTTACAGCCAAGGAAACTATTCTAGGAATAGCTAGGGAGAGCAGTTTCCTTACATATTGAAAGAGGAACTTCAGAATAACATCAGACCTGTCCACAGAAACCTGGCAGGCCAGAAAGGGCTGGCAAGACATACTCAGGGTACTAAATGAAAAGAACATGCAGCCAAGAATACTTTATCTAGTAAGGCTGTCATTCAGAACAGACAGAAAGATAAAGAACTTCCAGGACAGGCAGAAACTGAAAGAATATGTAACCACCAAGCCAGCCCTACAAGAAATATTAAGGGGGATTCTGTAAGCAAAGAGAGACCCCAAGAATCTAACAGACCAGAAAGAAACAGAGACAATCTACAGAAACAGGGACTTTGCAGAGAATACAATGACAATATCTTTCAATAGTTACTCTGAATGTAAATGGGCTGAATATTCCCATAAAAGACACAGGGTTTCATACTGGATAAAAAGCAGGATCCATCCATATGCTGTCTACAAGAAACTCATTATGAAACTGAAGACACCTCCAGATTGAAAGTGAGGGGATGGAGAACTATTTACCACACTAATGGACCTCAAAAGAAAGCTGGGGTAGCAATCCTCATATCAGACAAATTAGATTTTAAACCAAAGAACATAGGAAGAGATGTAGAGGGACATTATATCATACTTAAAGCGTCTATCCAACAAGAAGATCTAACAATTGTAAATATCTATGCCCCCAACATGGGAGCCGCCAGTTACATAAACCAATTAATTACCAAAATAAAGAAACAAATGGATAATAATACATTAAGAGTAGAAGACTTCAACACTCCTCTCTCAGCAATAGATAGATCATCTAAGCAGAAGATCAACAAAGAAACAAGAGCTTTTTTTTTTATGTTATGTTAGTCACCATACAATACATCATTAGCTTTTGATGTAGTGATCCACGATCCATTTTTTTCGTATAACACCCAGTGCTCTATGCAATACGTGCCCTCCTTAATACCCATCACGGGGCTAACCCATTTCCCCACCCCCCTCCCCTCTAAAACCCTGTTTGTTTCTCAGAGTCCATAGTCTCTCATGGTTCAACTCTCCCTCCGATTTCCCTCCCTTCATTTTTCCCTTCCTTCTCCTAATGTCCTCCATGCTATTCCTTATGTTCCACAAATAAGTGAAACCATATGATAATTGACTTTCTCTGCTTGACTTATTTCACTTAGCATAATCTCTTCCTGTCCCATCCATGTTGATGTAAAAGTTGGGTATTCATCCTTTCTGATAGCTGAGTAATATTCCATTGTATATATGGACCACATCTTCTTTACCCATTCATCTGTTGAAGGGCATCTCGGGTCTTTCCACAGTTTGGCTATTGCAGACATTGCTGCTATGAACATTGGGGTACATATGGCCCTTCTTTTCACTACATCTGTGTCTTTGGGGTAAATACCCAGGAGTGCAATTGCTGGGTCATAGGGTAGCTCTATTTTTAAATTTTTGAGGCACCTCCACACTGTTTTCCAAAGTGGCTGTACCAACATGCATTCCCACCAATAGTGTAAGAGGGTTCCCCTTTCTCCACGACCTCTCCAACATTTATTGTTTCTTTCCCTGTCCATTTTTACCATTCTAACTGGTGTAAGGTGGTATCTCAATGTGGTTTTGATTTGAATTTCCCTGATGGCTAATGATGATGAACATTTTCTCATGTGTCTGTTAGCCATTTGTATGTCTTCATCAGGGAAGTGTCTTTTCATATCTTCTGCCCACTTTTTGACTTGATTATTTGTTTTGGGGGTCTTGAGTTTGAGAAGTTCTTTATAGATCTTGGATACCAGCCCTTTATCTGTACTGTCATTTGCAAATATCTTCTCTCATTCCGTGGGTTGCCTCTTTGTTTTGTTGACTGTTTCCTTTGCTGTGCAGAAGATTTTTCTCTTGATGAAGTCCCAAAAGTTCATTTTTGCTTTTATTTCACTAGCTTTTGGAGATGTATCTTGAAAGAAGTTGCTGTAGGCGATGCTGAAGAGGTTACTGCCTATGTTCTCCTCTAGGATTTTGATGGATTCCTGTCTCACATTGAGGTCTTTCATCCATTTTGAGTTTATCTTTGTGAATGGTGTTAGAGAATGGTCGATTTTCATTCTTCTGCATGTGGCTGTCCAATTTTCCCACCACCATTTATTGAAGAGACTGTCTTTTTTCCATTCTATGTCTTTTCTTGCTTTGTCAAAGATTATTTAACCATAGAGTTGAGGGTCCATATCTGGGTTCTCTATTCTGTGCTATTGGTCTATGTGTCTGTTTTTGTGCCAGTACCATGCTGTCTTGGTGATCACAGCTTTGTAATATAGCTTGAGGTCAGGCATTGGGATGTCCCCAGCTTTGTTTTTCTTTTTCAACATTTCCTTGGTGATTCGGGGTCTTTTCTGATTCCATACAAATTTTAGGATTGTTTGTTCCAGCACTTTGAAAAATGTCATTGGAATTTTTATCGGGATGGCATTGAAGGTATAGATTGCTCTGGGTAGCATAGACATTTTAACAATGTTTATTCTTCCGATCCATGAGCATGGAATGTTTTTCCATCTTTCTGTGTCTTCTTCAATCTCTTTCATGAGTGTTCTGTAGTTCCTAGAGTATAGATCCTTTACCTCTTTGGTTAGGTTTATTCCGAGGTATCTTATGGTTTTTGGTGCTATTGTAAATGGAATCGTTCCTCTAATTTCTCTTTCTACAGTTGCATTGTTAGTGTATAAGAAAGCAACTGATTTCTGTGCATTGATTTTGTATCCTGCCACATTACTGAATTGCTGGATGAGTCCTAGTAATTTGGGGGTGGAGTCTTTTGAGTTTTCCACATAAAGTATCTTGTCATCTGCGAAAAGAGAGAGTTTGACTTCTTTGCCAATTTGAATACCTTTTATTTCTTTTTGTTGTCTGATTGCTGTTGCTAGGACTTCTAGTACTATGTTGAACAACAGTGGTGAGAGTGGGCATCCTTGATGTGTTCCTGATCTTAAGGGAAAGGCTCTCAGCTTTTCCCCATTGAGGATGATATTCACTGTGGGTTTTTCATAGATGGATTTTATGAACTTGAGAAATGTTCCCTCTATCCCTATACTCTGAAGAGTTTTAATCAGGAAAGGATGCTGTATTTAGTCAAATGCTTTTTCTGCATCAATTGAGAGGACTATATGATTCTTCTGTCTCCTCTTATTAATGCGTTCTATCACATTGATTGATTTGTGAATGTTGCACCACCCTTGCATCCTGGGGATAACTCCCACTTGGTCATGGTGGATGATCCTTTTAATGTATTGTTGGATCCTATTAGCTAGGATTTTGTTGAGGATTTTGGAATCCATATTCTTCAGGGATATGGGTCTGAAATTCTTCTTTTTGATGGGATCTTTGCCAGGTTTGTGGATCAAGGTAATGCTGGCCTCATAGAATGAGTTTGGAAGTTTTCCTTCTGTTTCTATTTTTTGGAACAGCTTCAGTAGAATAGGTATTATTTCTTTGAATGTTTGGTAGAATTCTCCAGGGACTCCATCAGTCCCTGGACTCTTGTTTTTTGAGAGGTTTTTGATCACCGCTTCAATTGCGTTACTGGTTATTGGCCTATTCAGGTTGTCAATTTCTTCCTGTTTCAGCCTTGGCAGCTTATAGGTTTCCAGGAAGGCCTCCATTTCCTCCAGATTGCTCAGTTTATTGGCATATAGTTGTTGATAATAATTTCTAATACTTGTTTCTATTTCCTTGGTGTTAGTCATGATCTCTCCCCTTTCATTCATCATTTATTAATTTGGGTCCTTTCTCTTTTCTTTTGGATAATTCTGGCCAGTGGTTTATCAATCTTATTAATTCTTTCAAAGAACCAACTTCTAGTTTCGTTGATCTGACCTACTGTGTTTCTGGTTTCTAATTCATTGATTTCTGCTCTAATCTGAATTATTTCTCTTCTAATGCATGGCTTAGGCATTGTTTGTTGCTTTTTCTCCAGTTCTTTAAGGTGTAGAGTTAGTTGGTGAATTTCGGATTTTTCTATTTTTTTGAGTGAGGCTTGGATGGCTATGTATTTCCCCCTTAGGACCGCCTTTGCAGTATCCCATAGGTTTTTGGACCGATATGTTTTTGTTCTCATTGATTTCCATGAATTGTTTAAGTTCTTTGATTTCCTGGTTGACCCAAACATTCTTGAGCAGAGTGGTTTTTAGTTTCCAAGTGTTTGAATTTCTGCCAATTTTTTTCTTGCGATTGAGTTCCAGTTTTAAAGCATTGTGGTCTGAGAATATGCAGGAAATAATCTCAATCTTTTGGTATCGGTTGAGACCTGATTTGTGACCCAGTATGTGGTCTATTCTGGAGAAAGTTCCATGTGTGCTCAAGAAGAATTAGTATTCTGTTGTTTTAGGGTCGAATGTTCTGTATATATCTATGAGGTCCATCTGGTCCAGTGTGTCATTCAAAGCTCGTGTTTCCTTGTTGATTTTCTGCTTAGATGATCTGTCCATTGCTGAGAGTGGAGTATTGAGGTCTCCTACAATTAACGTATTGTTATCAACATGACTCTTTATTTTGGTTAACAGTTGACTTATGTAGATGGCTGCTCCCATGTTGGGGGCATAGATATTTACAATTGTTAGATCTTCTTGTTGGATAGACCCTTTAAGAATGATAACTCAAACACTTGGAAGTTAAAGTGCATACTGCTAAAGAACAATTGGGTCAACTGGGAAATTAAAGAAGAAGTTAGACAATTCATTGAAACTAATGAGAATGAAAATACATCGGTTCAAAACCTATGGGATACTGCAAAGGCAGTCCTAAGAGGGAAATACATAGGCATCCAAGACTCTCTCAAAAAATTTGAAAAATCCCAAATGCACAAGCTAACCTTACACCTAAGGGACCTGGAGAAAGAACAAAAATAAAACCTAAACCAAACAAGAGAAGAAAATAATAAAGATTAGAGCTAAATCAATGAAATAGAAACCATAAAACAGTAGAACAGATCAATGAAACTAGAAGCTGGTTCTTTGAAAAAATTAATAAGATCAATAAACCTCTGGCCAGACTTATCCAAAAGAAAAGAGAAAGGACTCAAATTAATAAAATCATGAATGAAAAGGGAGAGATAATGACTAATACCAAGGAAATAGAAATAATTATTAGAAATTTTTATGAGCAAGGACACCAGGGTGGCTCAGTTGGTTAAGAGGATGCCTTCAGCTCAGATCATGATCCTAAGGTCCTGGGACTCAGTCCTGTATTGGGTTCCTTGCTCAGCGTGGAGCCTGCTCTCTCACTGCCTGCCACTCCCCCTGCTTGTGCTCTGTCTGTCTCTCTCTCTCTGACAAATAAATAAATGAAATAAAAAAAAGAAATTATTACCAGCAACTATATGCCAATATATTAAGCAATCTGGAAGAAATGGATGCATTCTTGGAAACTTATAAACTACCAAGACTGAAATAGGGAGAAATAGACAATCTGAACAGAACAATAACCAGTAAGGAAATTGAATTAGTAATCACAAACCTCCCAAAAAACAAGAGTCCAGGGCTTCCCAGGGCAATTCCACCAAACATTTAAAGAAGAAATAATACTTATACCTATTCTACTGAAACTATTTCAAAAAATAGAAATAAAAGGAAAATTTCCAAACTTGTTCTATGAGGCCAGCATTACCCTGATCCCAAAACCAGACAAAGACCCCATCAAAATGAGAATTACAGACCAATCTCCCTGATGAACATGGATTCCAAAATATTCAACAAGATCTTAGCTAATAGGATCCAACAGTACCTTTAAAGGATTATTCACCATGGCCAGGTGGGATTTATTCCTTGTATGCAAGGGTGGTTCAACATTCACAAATCAATCAACATGATAGAGCACATTAATAAAAGAAAAAACAAGAACCATATGATTCTCTCAACTGATGCAGAAAAAGCATTTGACAAAACACAGCATCCTTTCCTGATTAAAACTCTTCAAAGTATAGGGATGGAGGGAACATACCTCAGTATCATAAAAGCCATCTATGAAAAGCCCACAGCGAATATCATTCTCAATGGGGAAAAAGTGAGAGCTTTTCCCTTAAGGTCAGGAAAATGAGAGGGATACCCACTCTCACCATTACTGTTCAACATAGTACTAGAAGTCCTAGCCTCAGCAACCAGACAACAAAAAGAAATAAAAGGCACTCAAATTGGCAAAGAAGAAGTCAAAATCTCTCTCTTTACAGATGACATGATATTTTATGTGGAAATCCCAAAAGACTCCACCCCCAAATCACTAGAACTCATACAGAAATTCAACAATGCGGCAGGATACAAAATCAATGCACAAAAATCTGTTGCATTTCTATACACTAACAATGTACTGAAGAAAGAAATTAAGGAATCTATTCCATTTACAATAGCACCAAAAACCATAAGGAATAACCTGGGAATAAACCTAACCAAAGAGATAATGGATCTATACTCTAGAAACTACAAAACACTTACAAAAGAAATTGAGGATTGTTAAAATGTCTATGCTACCCAGAGCAATCTATACCTTCAACACCATCCCAATCAAAGTTCCAATGATGTTTTTCAAAGTGCTGGAAAAAACAATCCTAAAATTTGTATGGAATCAGAAAAGACCCCGAATCACCAAGGAAATGTTGAAAAATAAAAACAATGCTAGGGGCATCACGTTGCTGGGTTTCAAGCTATATTACAAAGCAGTGATCACCAAGACAGCATGGTAGTGGAACAAAAACAGACATATAGACCAATGGAACTGAATAGAGAGCCCAGATATGGACCCTCAACTCTATGGTTACATAATCTTGAAACAAGCAGGAAAAAATATGCAGTGGGAAAAAGACAGTCTCTTCAATAAATGGTGCTGGGAAAACTGGACAGCCACATGCAGAAGACTGAAAATAGACCATTCTCTAACACCATACACACAGATAAACTTAAATGGATGAAAGACCTCAATGTGAGACAGGAACCCATCAAAATCCTAGAGGAGAACATAGGCAGTAACCTCTTCAAGATCGGCCACAGCAACTTCTTTCAAGGTACATCTGCAAAGGCAAGGGAAGCAAAAGTGAAAATGAACTTTTGGGACTTCATTAAGATAAAAAACTTCTGCACGGCAAAGGAAAGAGTCAACAAAACAAAGAAGCATCCCACAGAATGGGGGAAGATATTTGCAAATGACACTACAGATAAAGGGCTTGTATCCAAGATCTATAAAGTACTTCTCAAACTCAACACCCAAAAAACAAATAAACAAGTAAAAAAATGGGCAGAGGACATGAACAGACACTTCTCCAAAGAAGACATACAAATGGCTAACAAACACATGAAAAGATGTTCATTATCATTAGCCATCAGGGAAATTCAAATCAAAACCACATTGAGATACCACCTTACACCAGTTAGAATAGCAAAAATTGACAAGGCAAGAAAGAACAAATGTTGGAGAGGTTGTGGAGAAAGGGGAACCCTCTTACACTGTTGGTGGGAATGCAAGCTGGTACAGCCACTTTGGAAAACAGTGTGGAGGTGCCTCAAAAATTTAAAAATAGAGCTACCTTATGACCCAGCACTTGCACTACTCGGTATTGACCCCAAAGACGCAGATGTAGTGAAAAGAAGGGCCATATGTACCCCAATGTTCATAGCAGCAATGTCTGCAATAGCCAAACTGTGGAAAGAGCGGAGATGCACTTCAACAGACGAATGGATAAAGAAGATGTAGTCCACATATACAATGGAATATTACTCAGCCATCAGAAAAGATGAATACCCAACTTTTACATCAACATGGATAGAACTGGAAGAGATTATGCTAAGTGAAATAAGTCAAGCAGAGAAAGTCAATTATCATATGGTTTCACTTATTTATGGAACATAAGGAATAGCATGGAGGACATTAGGAGAAGGATGGGAAAAATGAAGGGGGGAAACTGGAGGGGGAGGCGAATCATGAGAGACTATGGACTCCAAGAAACAAACTGAGGGTTTTTTGGGGGGAGGTAGGGATGGGTTAGCCCAGTGATGGGTATTAAGCAGGGCATGTACTGCATGGAACACTGGGTGTTATATGAAAACAGTGAATCGTGGATCACTACATCAAAAACAAATGATATATTGTATGGTGACTAACATAACATAATAAAATAAAATTTAAAAAAAAGAAAGAAATTGAGGAAGACACAAAGAGATGGAAAAACATTCCATGCTCATGGATTGGAAGAATAAACATCGTTAAAATGTCTATGCTGCCCAGAACAATCTACACTTTCAGTGCAAACCCTATCAAAATATCATTGACATTTTTCACAGAACTGGAACAAATAATCCTAAAACTTGTATGAAACCAGAAAAGACCCCAAATCGCCAAGGAAATGTTGAAAAAGAAAAACAAAGCTGGGGGCATCCCAATGCCTGACCTCAAGCTATATTACAAAGCTTTGATCATCAAGACAGCATGGTATTGGCACAAAAACAGACACATAGATCAATGGAACAGAATAGAGACCCCAGAAATGGACCCTCAACTGTATGGTCAACTAATCTTCGACAAATCAGGAAAGACTATCCAGTGGAAAAAAAGACACTCTCTTCAATAAATGGTGCTGGGAAAATTGGAAAGTCACATGCAGAAGAATGAAAATCAACCAGTCTCTTACACCATACACAAAGATAAATTCAAAATGGATGAAAGACCTCAATGTGAGAGAGGAATCCATAAAAATCCTAGAGGAGAACATAGGCAGTAACCTCTTCGACATCAGCCACAGAGACTTCTTTCAAGACATGTCTGTAAAGGCAGGGGAAACAAAAGCAAAACATGAACTTTGGGGACTTCATCAAGATAAAAAGCTTCTGCACAGCAAAGGAAACAGCCAACAGATCTAAAAGGCAACCTACAGAATGGGAGAAGATATTTGCAAATGACATTACAGATAAAGGGGATAAAGGGCTGGTATCCAAGATCTATAAAGTACTTCTCAACCTCAGCACCCAAAAAACAAATAATCCAGTCGAGATATGTGCAGAAGACATGAACAGACACTTCTCCAAAGAAGACATACAAGTGGCTAACAAACACATGAAAAAATGTTCATCATCATTAGCCATCAGGGAATTTCAAATCAAAACCACATTGAGATACCACCTTACACCAGTCGGAATGGCAAAAATTAACAAGACAGGAAGCAACAAATGTTGGTGAGGATGTGAAGAAAGGGGAACCCTCTTACACTGTTGGTAGGAATGCAAGCTGGTACAGCCAGTCTGGAATCCAGTATGGAGGTTCCTCAAGACGTCAAAAATAGAGCTACCCTACGGCCCAGCAATTGCACTACTAGGTATTTACCCCAAAGATACACATGTAGTGAAAAGAAGGGGCACATGCACCCCAATGTTCATAGCAGCAATGTCCATAATACCCAAACTGTGGATGGAGCTGAGATGTCCTTCAACAGATGAATTGATAAAGAAGATGTGGTCCACATATACAATGGAATATTACTCAGCCATCAGAAAGGATGAATACCCACCATTTGCATCAACATGGATGGAACTAGAGGTGATTATGCTAAGTGAAATAAGTCACACAGAGAAAGAGAATTATCATATGATTTCATTCATATGTGGAACATAAGGAATAGTGCAGAGGACCATAAGGGAAGGGAGAGAAAACTGAATGGGAAGAAATCCGAGAGGGAGACAAACCATCAGAGACTCTGGACTCTGGGAATCAAACTGAGGGCTATAGAAGGGAGGGGGTTGGGGGATGGGATAACCAGGTGGTGGGTATTAAGGAGGGCAGGTGTTGTGATGAGCACTGGGTGTTACATGCAACTTATCAGTCACTGAACACTATATCAAAAACTAATGATGTACTCTGTTGGCTAACTGAACATAATAATAAATAAAGAAAAGAAAAGTTAGCTATCTTTGAAGTGATAATTTTTCTAAGAACAATTGGTATATATTTTTTTCTGATTGCTTTTAACATTTTTTATTTATTTTATTTGCTAGAAGTGATACGACTTGGTGAAGATTTCATTGCATTTATCCTGCTTTATATTCCTTGGTCTTTTAATATATAAATTTGCCTTCATAAAAGTTTTGAAAATTTGTAGCCATTATTTCTATATATTGATCCTGTCCATTTTTTTCCTCTTCCCTTATGGGACTCTAATTGGATCTATGTTGGTCCTTCTTAATTTACTTCTTAAGCTTTAAAAGAAATTCCATCTCTCTATCTTGGATACTTTTCCCAAGAAGACATACAGATGGCCTACAGACACATGTAAAGTACTCAGCATCACTCATCATAAGGGAAATACAAATCAAAACTACAATGAGATATCATCTCACACCTGTCAGAATGGCTAAAATCAACAGCACAAGAAACAACAGGTGTTAGTGAGGATGCAGAGAAAGGGGAACTCTCTCACACTGTTGGTTGGAATGAAACTGGTGCAGCCACTATGGAAAATAGTATGGAAGTTCCTCGAAACATTAAAAATAGAACTACCTTATAATCCAGCAATTGCACTCCTAGGTATTTACCCAAAGGATACAAAAATACTGATTCAAAGTGATACATGTACCTTGATGTCTATAGAAGCATTATCAACAATAGCCAAATTATGGAAAGAGCCCAAGTGTCCATGGACTAATGAACAGATAAGGAAGAAGTGGTATATATATATGCAATGGCATATTACTCAGCCATAAAAATGAATGAAATCTTGCCACAGTTCCACTGCACAGTGACATTGATGGAGCTAGAGAATATTATGGTAAGCGAAATAAGTCAGTCAGAGAAAGACAAAAACCATATGATTTTACTCATATGTGGAATTTAAGAAACAATACATGAATATAGGGGTAGAAAAATGAAAGGCAAACAGACTCTTCACTATAGAAAACAAACTGAGGGTTACTGGAGGGGAGGTGGGTGGGGGATGGGCTAAATGAGTGATGGGTATTAAGGAAGGCACTTCTGATGAGCACTGGCTGTTTTATGGACGTGATGAATCACTAGATTCTACACCTGAAACTAAAGTTACACTGTATATTAACTAACTGGAATTTAAATAAAAACTTGAAAGATGAAAAAAAAAGGAAAATATGCTTGATATCATTTTAGTTTTCTTAAATTTATAATATTTGTTGTGTCTCTTTTTATGTGATTTAACTAGGGAATTTTTCTGTGTGTACTTGAGGGAAATGCGTGTTCTCTTTTTCTTGGATGGAATGTTTTATATATATGTCTTTTAGAACCATGTATTCTGAAGTGGGCTTCAAGTAATAAATGTTCTTTTTGATTTTGCAGGTGGATAATGAAATTTGTTGAAAATAAAAAAATAAATTAAAAAATGTTAATCAAATATATAATTTAGTGAAGAATAATTTACATGAAATACATTTTTCTTTTAATATAGCTAAGACAATGTTTGAACTCTTTAAATTAAAGGAAATATAGTAAAAAAATAAGGATTCTGTGATTGTTAGGCAGCATTAGTATGGCAGAAGCTGACTGCTAGACACCTCAACTCAATATTACCCAGATTCTGTTCATTCTACTGACTAAATATCTTTCCTATCTTTTCCACTGACTCACTTCTGACCTTCAGAATGTTCTAAGTGGTCTCCCTGTTTCTAGTCCTCCCTTTTTCCAGCCAATTCTTCACATTGCTTCCATAATTATCATCTAAAAGAAAATAAAACAAAAAAACCTATAATCCTCTTACTCCCCTGCTTAAAATTCTTTGATGACTCTCCATTGTATCCAAGATAAGATCCAAACCCCTTAGCCTGGCATTGCAGGCTTCTTTTCTTTTCTTTTTCTTTTTTTAAAATTTTTGTATTGTTAACATACAATGTTACATTAGTTTCAGGTATACAATATAGTGATTCAACACCTCTATACATTATTCTATGTTCACCACAAATGTAGCTAACATCTGTCACCATGCAATACTATTGCAGTATCATTGACTATATTCCCTATGTTGTACCTTTTATTCCCATGACTTATTCATTCTATAACTGGAAGCCTACATATCCCACTCCCCTTCTCCCATTTTGCCCAACCTCCTACCCTTTTCCCCCTGGAAACCATCAGTTTGTGACCTTGGGTTGATGGTTTCTCCTCTCTAGGCCTTTGGGTCCCCATTTATAGCATGAGGGAGATTTGATAATAGATTTTACAAAGGTTTGGTTTGAGGACACTGTGCATCTATGATTCCATAACTATCAGGTGTGTTTGTAAGTGTGTATATATATGTATGAATTTGGATGTTGCTCTGTCCCTTGGGCTTCAGTTAACTTATAAAATGAGGATTTTGATCTAGATAATCTCTTTAAGGTCCTTCTAGTTTTTAAATGTCATAATCCAACAATTCTGTAGCCCAAGCCTTTTTCCAAAATCAGATACTAGGGTTTCTCCTCATATCTTTTTTGGGGGGTATCTTTATTATCCTCCTATACATTTTCTCATAGTCCAAGGATGCTCCCCCTCTTGGAACTCCCAGAAAAAAATACAAAGTGTTCCAGGCCTTGCCTCGGAGTTTGGGAGTTGAGTTCCCCTCTGGCCACACTCCTTTCAGCTCCAAAGAGCTATAAAAAAAAATGCCAGCTGCTTGGAATTATCTCCCATTACTAATAGGGTTTTTTTTTTGTTTGTTTGTTTTTAGTTATCTTGAGAAACTAAATTATTCTCCAAATAAGCTCCTGTCAGGTTTATAATAAATGTGGTTTAAGTGAGAAAATCATCACCCTCTCAGGCTGGGAAAACCACTCCAATCTTTCCAGGGAAGAAATACCTTCATTAACCAGGGCCTCTCCCAGAATCTTCAATGCAAGAGTCTTACCTTGGGGAGGCACTCAGAAATAAAAGGCTATGGAGTGAACACACAATTATCCCCAGCTCTCTTGGGGAACCTAGACATTCAAGGCCTACTGAGCTCTCAAGAGGACCATCTTCAACAAGCTCCCTGCCTTCACGCTGGGCAGCCTCTCTTTCAAGCCCGACAGATGAAATCTCTCCTGTTTGTAAAGGTCTATGGATATCTCATTCCACTATTTATGCCACAATTTAAAAGATCTTTAAGGATTCTTAAAGATCATCAGTCAGGTCTAACTGCCTTATTGAAGAGATGGGGAGCCAGAGGCCTAGAAAAGGAAAAGGACCTACCAAGTTCACATGGTGAGTCAGTGGCAAAACCAGTCTTTGCAGCCTGTGGAGGAGTAGCAACCACATTGTAGTCTGATTTTGCAAATTTTCTCTGCCTCATATTTTGCCCTTTATCACCCAGTGCTCTAGTCATCCTGAAAGTTTTTGTTTTTGTGTGAGTACCCAGTTTTTGGATACAAAGGGAACTATCAGAGAGGGACCTATCCCTTTCTTCAGTCTGGTTCAAAGCACTTACCAGCTACACCTGATTCTTCTTGGGACCTTGGTTATCTAACAGCATAAGCCTATAATAAGCCCTGGTATGTTTTTTATGACTGCTCTGGCTGAGGTCTCAGCCTATTTAACTGTAATCAGGGACAGATTTCCACAAACAGGAGCTGCTTTAGGCCCTGAAAGCTTCATCTCTCCCCCAAAAAACACCTCTAAGAGCATGCCTCATGGAAAAAGAATGGAATAGAATAAAACATCTCTGGAGATCTTGGTGACTTAGTGCTCTTCTTACCCAACTCTTGTCCTCCCCATCACCCACCATCACCACAGTCCCTTCTGCTGACAGCTAGCCCAGTGCATTCTCACACCACACATTGACATGAACAAAATGGTAGACTTAGAAATACATTTTAAAACAATATGAAAGAAGGACTTATAAACTCTGTCATTGAGAAACTTAGGGCACAGGGAGAATATGGTTTTCATTGCTGCATTCCTTATTCATTCATCACTCATTCATTCATTCATTCATTCATTCATTCCTAAACAGTCATCAAGTGTCTATTGTGGGTTAAGACCTGTGTGAGATTCTGGGGATAAAGAAATAAGGCACTAACCACTGCCCTCAAGGAGTGCCCAGATTAGTGGAAGCAGATCTGACAGTGTTATAATACACAGTGATCAGTGTAAGATTAGGGTTTACATACAAAATTTGGGTTAGGGGACTCAAGCAACACTTCACAAAAAAATTGTTTTTTAGTGATTTTGGAAGAACAAATAGGATTTCGCCATCAGAAATGGGAAAGGGGGATCTAAGCAGAGGGACAACCATGTCAAATCCTGTGACTGAATTATAATAGTTAATATTTATTGAGAATCTACTATGTGTCAGGTATTTTATGCCAAATTCATTTAATCCTGACAAAAACCCAATGAAGTAAATAATATTATTACCCCATTTACAGATGGGTAACTGAGGCACAGAGAGGTTAAATGACTTGCCCAAGGCTATTTTAACTGGGGAATAGGGAAGGCATTATTTTACCCAAGCAGTTGGACTTCAGAGCTGATGCTCTTAACTACTACATGGTATTGCCTCTTTCAGATGCTAGTGAGAGACATCTTGACTAGTCTGTAAAGATGGAGGGGTGGAGATGCAGAGGGTGAAAATGGCAAGGAGCAAGTTGAAAAGATCATAATCAAAGAGGTATGTGGAGAAACAATGAGGATCCTTTAAAATGGAGGAGGCTTTTGCATTAGGTATGACTCTTAGACAAAAAATCATGTCTATGTGGAATACCCTATTTGCTCACCTCTATATAAGACATTATTGCCACATCCCAGGTTGACGCCAGAATCCAGGAGGCTTATGCAGTGTGCAGATAAATGGAAGAAGAACTTCTAATCTCCAGGTTCTTATGGCCTCTGCTGACACCCTTGTTATCCAAGCCCAACCAATGGGCTATGAAGAAGCAAGGTGAAAATTACCTGACGAAATAAGGCCCCAGGCAAACACTGCCTTTGGCCTTTGTTTGGAAAGAGCTTGTGAGGTCCAAGAGAGGTGGTATTTGTTTTTTTTTTTTTTTTTAATTCTTATGTTAATCCCCATACATTACATCATTAGTTTTAGATGAAGTGTTCCATGATTCATTGTTTGTGCATAACACCCAGTGCTCCATGCAGAATGTGCCCTCCTCAATACCCACCACCAGGCCAACCCATCCTCCCACCCCCCTCCCCTCTAGAACCCTGTTTGTTTTTCAGAGTCCATCATCTCTCATGGTTCGTCGAGAGGTGGTATTTGAAGGAAACTGGGGGCAGAGATGTAGTTTCTTGAGAGGTGAGGATATTTGTGTTCTGGTCACAAAACCCTTCTTTGGAAATGTAACCACATTAATAAGGGTTTCTTTTCTCATCATTCTTTCTGCCTTTAATCTTTTTTTAGTAGTTAGTTTTGTGTCTGTGAAATGTCAGTAATTTTCAGTTGTGCTGCAAAGAAGCAGAAAATATGTGTTGCAGACATAGCTTGTCCTCACCCAATATCCATTCTCTTCTTCCTGTCTAATGGAACTCTGATTTTGTTTGGGGCAAAAATAGTCCCAGATAAACAAGCAAACAGACAAATACAAAACTGCATGTTTCAGCCTTCCTAGCCTCCCAGAAGCTTTCTGGGCCAATGACATGTAAGCAGAAGTCACTGTGTGGAGATTCTAGGAAAGTATTTTTTAAAAGGGGTAGACTCAGTGGAAGCATAACTTTTGCTTTTTTCTCTCCTTTCTTCCTGCAATGCAGAAGTCTGGTGCTATAAGAACTATCTATCTTATAGATAGAATTCTGTATCCCAAGAATCACACCACAGGTAAGAATAGTAGAACATAAAGACACAGTGATCTGGATACCCAGTGGGTCTAGAATCCCTATTAATTTCTTATTATATGAGAAAAATAAATCCCTTATATATTTAAACCTCTGGGTTTTTTGTATGCTTGTTTTCTTTTATTATTTGTGGCCATATGCAATCCCAAATTGGTGTAATCTGCAACCTTCTTCAAGTGGAGTTTGAAGAGTGGTGGGGCAATGGGGTCTACTGAGGAAGAGGTGATCCTGAGGGGTAAGCTGTTGGCAGCTGCTCCTTCCCTCTTCAAAGCCTTTCTTCCGAAGCTCCCCTTTGCCCAAACCTGGGAATTTTTCTGTTGTAATTAAATCAGGAAAGCACTTCCCTTACAAGAGTTGGCAGTGAGAACCAGAGACTTTAAAGAAAAGTGAAGCCCAGGAGATAAAATATGGACATCTGATAAAAGCTGTACTTTACCTCCTATATCTGTTTTTTGAAACTTTTCTCTAGCGAAATCTAGGATGTTTCCTATTCTGTTATTTTTTAAATATATAAATGTAATGATTTAATAAGTAAAACATAGTGATAGAATTGTGCTTCTTTTACAGACTGGTGACAATGATTATGTTTAGCTACAATTTTCACATTGAAACTTAAAACAATATTCACAATGAATAAAAAACTTCACAAAAAAACTCATGGATAATGAAGACATACAAAGTTTGACATAAATCAAAAACATAAACCAAAATTGTTGGAGTTACTCATATTTTAAATTCAATATATTTGTTGTATTTAAAATTAATACCTATAGATCACAATAATTTGCTTTTATTTTTAGATATTACAGAGAAGGTATACTCCATTGTTTATAACTTTTTTAAAGTTTTCATTTTAATTCCAGTATATTTAGCATACAGTGTTATAATAGTGTCAGGTGTGCAGTATAATGATGCAACAATTCCATACATCACCCAGTGCTCATCATGACAAGTGCCCTCCTAAATCCTTATCACCTATTTCACACATGTGCCCACCCACCTCCCCTCTGGCAACCATCTGTTTGTTCTCTATAGTTAAGCATCTGCTTCTTGGTTTGCCTCTCTCTCTTTTGTTTCCCTTTGATCATTTGTTTTGTTTCCTAAATTCCACATATGAGGGAAATCATATGGTATTTTTTTTCGCTGACTTTTTTCACTTCACATTACTCACTAGCTCCAGCCATGTCATTGCCAATGGCAAGATTTCATTATTTTTCACAGCTGAATACTATTCCATTGTATATCCCACAACTTGTTTATCCATTCTTCAGTCAATGGACACTTGGACTGCCTCCATATCTTTGCTCTTGTTAATAATGCTACTATAAACACAGGAGTGTATGTATCCCTTTGAATTGGTGTTTTTGTATTCTTTGGGTAAATACTCAGTAGCATGATTCCTGGATTATAGGGTACTTTTATTTTTAACTTTTTGAGGAAGCTTCATACTGTTTTCCAAGTAGCTGTACCAGTTTGCATTCCCACCAACAGTGCAAGAGGGTTACTTTTTCTCCACATCCTCACCAACACCTGTTGCTTCTTGTGTTGTTGATTTTAGCCATTCTGACAGGTGTGAGGTGGTATCTCATCATGGTTTTGACTTATGTTTCTTTGATGATGAGTGATGTTGAGCATCTTTTCATGTGTCTGTTGGCCCTCTGGATATATTTTTTTAAAGATTTTATTTATTTATTTGACAGAGAGAGCGAGAGAGCACAAGCAGGGGCAACAGTGGAGGGAGAGGGAGAAGCAGGCTCCCCACCAAGTAGGGAGCCCAATGCGGGGCTCAATCCCAGGACCCTGGGATCATGACCTGAGCTGAAGGCAGACACTCAACCATCTGAGCCACCCAGGTGCCCCAGGATGTCTTTTTAGAAAAATGTCTATTCATGCCTTCTGCCCATTTTTAATTGGATTATTCATTTGGGGGGTTTTGAGTTTTATAAGTTCTTCATATATTTTGAATACTAACTCTTTATTGGATATGTCATTTTCAAATATCTTCTCAAATTCCATAGGTTGCCTTTTAGTTTTGTTGATTGTTTCCTTCACTGTGCAGCTTTTTATTCTGATGTAGTCCCAAAAGCTTATTTTTGCTTTTGTTTCCCTTGCCTCCATGGACACATCTAGAAAGAAGTTGCTATGGCTGGTGTCAAAGAGGATACTGCCTGTGTTCTCCTCTAGGATTTTTATGGTTTCAGGTCTCACATTTAGGTGTTTTATCCATTTTTAGTTTATTTTGGTGTATGGTGTAATAAAGTGATCCAGTTTCTTTCTTTTGCAAGTTGCTGTCCAGTTTCCCCAAAACCATTTGTTGAAGATTTCTTTTTCCCACCAGATATTCTTTCCTGCTTTGCTGAATATTAGTTGAGCAATAGTTGTGGGCTCATTTTTAGGTCTTCTATTCTATACCATTGATCTATGTGTGTGTGTTTGTGCCAGTACCGTACTGTTTTGATCACTACAGCTCTGGAATTGTATGCCTCTAGCTTTCAAAGGGATACAAGCGCTCTGATGTTTACATCAGTATTATCAACAATAGCCAAATTATGGGAAGAGCTCAAATGTCCATCGACTGATGAATGGATAAAGAAGAGGTGATACACACACACACACAGAGAAATATTACTCAGCCATCAAAAAGAATGAAATCTTGCCATTTGCAACTACATGAATGGAGCTAGACAATATAATGCTAACTGAAATAAGTCAGTCAGAGAAAGACAAATACTATGTGATTTCACTCATATGTCGAATTTAAGAAACAAAACAAATGAACAAAGGGGAAAAAAAGAAAAAGAGGGAAACCAAGAAACATACTCTTAACTATAGATGTTTACCAGAGGGAAGGTGTGTGGGGGAATGGGTTAAATAGGTGATGGGGATTAAGGAGTGCATTTGTTGTGATGAGTATTGGGTGTTATATGGAAGTGTTACATCACTATATTGTACATCTGAAAGTAATATCACACTGTATGTTTGCTAACTGGAATTTAAATAAAAAACTTTTTAAAAAGTAAAAACAAAAAGTTAAAAAAATGAAAAGAAAATATTTACAAACCATATATGCAATAAGGAATTAATAGCCAAAATCCAATATCAAAAAAACAAATAATCTAATTATAAAATGGACAGAATTCCTGAATAGACATTTGTCCAAAGGAGACACATACAGATGGTGAAAATGTACATGAAAAGATACTCGGCATCACTAATCATCAAAGAAATGAAAATCAAAACTATGATGAGATACCACCACACACATGATGGAATGGCTATTACAAAGATACAAGAGATAACAAAGGCTGGTGAGGGTGTGAAGAAAAGGGAGCACTTGTGTACTACCGGTACTAATGTAAACTGGTACAGACACTATAAAATAATATATATTATATATACTATAAGGAAAGGTAGTATAGAAGTTTCTCAAAAAAGTAAAAGTAGAACTACCATAGATCCATCAATCCCACTTTGGGATATTATTCTGAAGGATATGAAATTACTGTGTTGAAGAGATATCTGCACTCTCATGATCATTGCAGCTGTATTCACAATAAGATGTGAAAAAAACGTAAATGTCAATCAAAAAATGAATGGAGAAAGAAAATATGGTATATTTGTGCAATGGAATATTATTCAGTAATAAAAAGATGGAAATACTGTCTTTTGCAACAACATGGAAAATACTTGGGTGCATCATGTTAATGAAAGAAGTCAGACATAGACATACTGTATGATCTCACTTATATGTAGAATCTCAAGAAGCAGAAACCATAGAAACAAAGTAGATTGGTGGTTGCCATAGGCTGTGCAGTGGGGGAAATTGGGAGATAATAACTGAAAGTGTTCAAACTTTCAGTTATTAAGAGGCTTAAGTTCTGTGGATCTAATATATAGCATGGTGACTCTAACAATATTCTTTTATATACTGGAAAGTTGCTAATAGAGTAGGTTTTAAATGTTCTCACCATATCAACAACAACAATGGATATTATGTGAGGTGAAGTGTGTGTTAACTGTTACTGTAGTAAACATTTTGCAATATACACAAGCATATATTATCACATTGTACACTTTAAGCTTACACAATGTTTTATGTCAATTTTATGTCAATTATATATCAATAAAGTTGGGGGGGGGGAAAGGGGGGAAATTTCCAAAGATAGTCTGAACAGTATAATGAACAAGAGTAGATAGAGAAGACAATCAGTGATCTAGAAGATCAATAGACATTACCCAGTTTGAACAATAGAGAGAAAATAGACTGAAAAAATAGTAAGGAAAGCCTATGAGAAATATGAGATTATAACAACAGATCTAACAATTATATCACTGGAATCCCAAAAAGGAGAGAATGTAAACCAGAGAAAATATTCAAAGAAATAATGGCTGAAATTTTCAAAAATTTGGCAAAAACCATAAGATTCAAGAAGCTTCTCATGAGAAAACACCAAACAAGACAAGTCCAAGAAATGCATGCCAAGACACATCAGAATAAAATTTATAAAAGGTAAATACAAGAAAATACTCTTGAAAGGCATGAGAAATAACACTTGATCAAATGGAGAAAAACAATAGAATGACAAGAGATTTGTCATCAGAAACCATGGAAGACAGAAAGATGAGGCATAATATATTTTTAAGTACTGAAAGAAAAAACCCCAGATATTTATTATGCCCATTGAAATATCTTTCAGAGAAGGTGAGGAAATAAAGACATTCTCAGATAAAGGACTAAGAATTTGTCACAAAAAGATGTGAGGAAGTTCTCTAAAAAGAAAGAAATTAATAAAATAAGGATAATTGGAACATCAGTAAGGAATAAAGAACAGAAGAATAGAGTAAGCAAAATATAGGTAAGTACAATAAGCTTTATTTCCTTGAGTTTTCTAAATGATGTGTGACAGAGCAAAATTTTTACCATTATCTGATGTGGTTTGTAATGTATGTACAGGAATTTTTTAAAAGATTTTATTCATTTATTTGAGGGAGAGAGAGACAGAGATAGTGAAAGAGAAGAGTGTGAAAAGCAGGCTCCCAGCTGAGCAGGGAGCCCTACACGGGGCTCGATCAGTGTTTAAAATATATCATCCAACTGTCTTCTGGCCTGCAAGGTTTCTGCTGACAAATGTGTTGGGAATCTTGTTGAGGATCCTTTGCCCATGAAAAGTCACTTTTCTACCAATGCTTTTAAGATTTTGATAGATTATAATGTATCTTAGTGTGGGTCTCTGAGTTTATCATATTCAGAATTCATTGAGCATCTTGGATTTATGGATCCATGTATTTCCTCAAATTTGTGAAGTTTTCAGCCATTATTTATTTAAAAAATCTCTCTGCCCCTTTCCCTATCTCTCTTTTTGGGACTCTTATAATATATATAGTTTCCATTTGATCCTGTCCTATAAGACCCTTTGCCTCCAATCACGTTTCTTTATTCTTTTTTCTCCACCTCAGACTTGACTATTTTAATTGTTCTATCTTTAAGGTTACTAATTTTTTTATCTGCCTGCTCAAATCTGCTGTAAAACCTCTCTAGTGAATTTATTATTTCAATTATTTCACATGTCATTGCCTTCTGCAGCCTTTCACAGCTTGAGATCCAAATTATGCCACTTTTCACAGTCTGAGCTCCAAATCAGGCAAAACAGAAACACAGAAATAAGTTCTATCCTGCTCTTTAAGTCCCAAGAAATGAAACCAGGAAGTGGGCTGCCTCCTCCTGACCTTACTGTGCTAGGGAAAGTGTAGGACAAGGGCAAGTAAAAATGCCATAAAACTTTTTATCATTTTAGCGGTGCCTGGTGGCTCCCTGCTGAGCAAGGAGCCTGATGCAAGGCTCAATCCCAGGACAAAACTTTCAACTTTTATTTAAATTCCAGTTAGCAAACCTGTAGGGAAATTCCAGTTAGCAAAACTGTAGGGGAAATTAAGACATTCCTATGTAACCCAGTCGGTTAAATGCCTGCCTTCAGTTCAGGTCATGATTCCAGGGTCCTGGGATTGAGCCCCTTGTCCAGCTCCCTGCTCAGTGGGGATTCTGCTTCTCCCTCTCCCCCTGCTCATGCTCTCTCTCTCACTCTCTCTCAAATAAATAAATTAAATCAAAAAAAACCTTTTTATCATTTTGAATGTGGCTTTTTCATGATTAGGTATTTTCTTGATTGCTATAGACCTTTGATAGATTTCCATAGCTCCTATAAAGTTATTTTAAACAATCTTTAGTCAGGATTTTAATCTTTCCAAGGGGGATCAAGGGCATGCAGCTTCCTACTTTGCCATTTTGCTGATGTTACTCACATTATTCATTCTGTTCTATAAATACTGTATTTAAAAATTTCATTAATTTTCATTTAATATATATTAGGGCTTAAGTTTGCTTTTTATTTTTGTTTTTGATTTTTCACTAGGTATTTTGTTTCTCTGTGTTCCTTTTTATATCTGCCTATGAATTACTTGAACATTTTGCAGAATTTCATTTAGACTTATTTCTATTATTTTTGTCTGTGTCTTTTCTGTATTGTCTTTTAAGTGGTTGACCTAGATATTACATTTACATTATATTTGTATTATCAATAATTTGTCTTATGTTCTTTCTTTGTCATTTTGCTAGAATATATATTATATAGGATATATTATATATTATATATTATACTATATATTATGTTATATATATTTTATATAATGTGGAAGGAAAGAAAGAGACTATATATATAACCACCATCTAATGATATTGCTTTTTCCCAGTTCTCATGAAGTATACAAATTTTACCTCCCTTTAACTCCCCTGGTTTTAAGACAACTGTTTAAAATATTTCCTGTACAGAGGCACCTGGGTGGCTCAGTCAGTTAATCATCTCAGGTCATGATCCTGGGGTCCTGGGATTGAGCCTTGCATCAGGCTCCTTGCTCAGCAGGGAGTCTGCTTCTCCTTCTCCCTCGGCCTGCTTCTCCCCATTTATGCTCTCTCTCTCGTGATCTCTCTCTCTCTCTGTCAAATAAATAAATAAAATCTTTAAAAAAAAATAAAGCACTGAAGAAAAAAAAACTGTCCACCCAAAATCCTATATTCTTCATATCTGTTCTTCAAAACTGTAGGGAAAATTAAGACATTCCTATATAAACAAAAGTTGAGAGAATTTATTATTACTAAACCTATCCTACAAGGACTGTGATAGGTAATTCTCCAAACTGAAATAAAAGAGAGAGAGGCAAACCAAGAAAGAGACTATTAATTATAGAGAAAAACTGATGGTTACCAGGGTGAGGTGGTTCGGGGGATGGGTTATATAGGTGATGGGGATTAAGGAGTGCACTTGTTCTGATGAGCACCAGGTGCTGTATGGAAATGTTGCATCACTATATTGTATACCTGAAACTAATGTTATGCTGTTGTTAACTAACGGGAATTTAAATAAAAACAAAAAAAGGAGATAGTAACTTGAGCCATGCAAATACATAAAGCCCATCAAGAAATGCAAATACATGGACAAATATAAAAATCAGTATGATTGTGGGGCACCTGGGTGGCTCAGTCGGTTAAGCATCTCCCTTCAGCTCAGGTCATGATCCCAGGGTCCTAGGATTGAGCCCCTCATCGGGCTCCCTGCTCAGTGGGGAGTTTGCTTCTCCCTCTCCTTCTGCCTGCTGCTCCCTCTGCTTGTACTCTCTCTTCCTCTCTGTCAAATAAATAAAATCTTAATAAAATATTTTTAAAAACTATTATGATTGTAATTTTGGTTTGTAACTCTACTTTTTCTTCAGGTTTTGAGAGACAAATAATTATAAATCTATGTAAAGAGGTACACAATATATTATGACATTAATAACAGTGTGGGGAAGGGTAGAGCATTAATAGAGTAGTGTTTTGTATGTGATTGAGGTTAAGTTGATATCAGTTTAAAATAGATTATTATCACTTTAGGACATGATATGTAATTTCCATGGAAATCAAAAGGTAAATGTATTGAGAATATACACAAAAGGAAATACAAAAGGAATCAAAACTGTCGCTATAAAAAAGTCAACTAATCACAAAGGAAAGCAATAATGCAGAAAATGAGACACAAAGAAGCTATAACACTGGGGTGCCTGGGTGGCTCAGTCAGTTAAGCATCTGCCTTTGGCTCAGGTCATGATCCCAGGGTCCTGGGATCGAGCCCCACATCAGGCTCACTGCTCCGCAGGAAGCCTGCTTCTCCCTCTCCCACTCCTCTGCTTGTGTTCCCTCTCTCGCTGTGTCTCTCTCTGTCAAATAAATAAAATCTTTTTTTAAAAAAAAGAAGCTATAAGACTTACAGAAAACAAATAATAAAATAATGAAAATAAATCCAATCTAATCAATAATTACTTTAAATTTAAATGGATTGAACTCCAATCAAAAGACATAAATTGACAGAATGAACTTAAAAAACAGGGTCAAACTATATATTTCCTACAAGAGACCTACTTTTGATCTAAGGATACATATAAGTTGAAAATGAAAAGATGGAAAAATATATTTTATGAGAATTATAACAGAGAGCAGAGATAGCTACACTAATAGCAGACAAAATAGACTTGAAGTAAAAAAAATATTTCAAGAGATAAATATGGGCTTTATATAATGATAAATGGATCACATCATCAAGAAAATACAATAATTGCAATGTATTTGCACAAACATCTGAGCTTCTAAATGTATGAAGCAAATACTGAAAGAATTAATAGGAGAAATAAACAACACTACCATAGTAAAAGGAATCTTCAATACCTCACACACAATAATGCCTAGAACCAGACAGAAGACTACTAAGGGAATAGAGGACTTGAACAGCACTATAGACAAATTGGATACAAAATACACAGAACAGTCTACCTGAGAAAAGCTATTAATAGACATGTTTTTCAAGTGCACATGGGATATTCTCCAGGATCAACCATATATTAGGCCACAAAACAAGTTTTAGTAAATTGTAAAAAAAGTTTAAAATCACACAAAGTATCTCTTCTCATAATAATGCAATGAAAGTAGACATGTAATCACAAGCTCAAAAAATTCTCATAGATGGGATTCTAAGAAATAAGATTTCATACTTAAAAATCCCAAAACATAGAAGGAAATAAGACACCATGCATACAACCAGCAGAAATAATAGACTTACTGTTATCAAGATTTTAAATAATGGAATTATCAGACACATAAGAGAAAATGAGAATTAATTTTTTAACATAATTTTAAAGAGGGGCTCCTGGGTGGCTCAGTCAGTTAAGCAGCTGACTCTTGATTTTGGCTCAGGTCATGAACTCAGAGTCCTGGTACTGAGGCCCACGTCGGGCTCTGTGCTCAGTGGGGAGTCTGCTTGAGTATTCTCTCTCTCTTCCTCTCCTTCTGCCCCCCCTTGTTTGTGCTCTCTCTAAAATAAATAAATAAATCTTTAAATAAATAATTAATTAATTAAATAAATTTAGACTGAAAATAATATAACAAAGTGCAATTGAGAATTTTTTCATGAAGAAATTTTTAAAATTTTAATTAGAATTTATCAAAATAAAAAATAGTAATTGAATTAAAAACCTTTGGTAGGTTTAGCAACAAATTGAACAAACCTGAAGAGAGGATTAGTGTCATAGATGATAGAACAGAAGAGATTATCTAGACAGCACAGAGACACAAAAAGATGAAATTCTTAAGCATTCAAATAACATATCTGATAAAGGGTTACTAACCAAATTATATAAAGAACTTATAAAAGACAACATCCAAAAACCAAATAATCCAATTAAAAATGGGCAGAAGACATGAATAGACATTTTTCCAAAGAAGACATATAGATGGCCTATAGACACATGAAAAAATGCTCAACATCACCCATCACCAGGGAAATACAAAGGAAAACTACAATGAGATATCACCTCACACCAGTCAGATTGGCTAAAATTAACAACAAAAGAAACAACAGGTGTTGGTGAGGATGTGGAGAAAAAGGAACCCTCTCACACTGTTGGTGGGAATGCAAACTGGTGCAACCACTATGGAAAACAGTATGGAGGTTCCTCAAAATGTTAAAAATAGAACAACCCTATGATCCATCAATTGCACTCTTTGGGTATTTACTCAAAGAATACAAAAATACTAATTCATTTTCATCGGGATATATGTACCTCCAAGGTTTATAGCCACATTATCTATAATAGCCAAATTATGCAAACAGCCCAGTGTCATTGACTGATAAATGGATAAAGAAGAGGTGCCATATAAGAATAGGGATGGAGCTCAAGTATTATGCTAAATGAAATAAATCATTCAGAAAAAGAAAAATACCATATGATTTCACTCACATGTGCAATTTAAGAAACAAAACAGATGAGCAAATAGGGAAAAAAAGAGAGAGAGAGGCAAACCATAGCACAGACTCTTAACTATCAGGAACAAACTGATGGTTAGCAGAGGGGAGGTGGGAGGGGGGATGGGTGAAATAGGTGATGGGGATTAAGGAGTGTACTTGCTGTGATGAGAGCTGGGTGTTGTATGGAAGTGTTGAATCACCATATTGTTCACTTGAAACTAATATTACACTGCATGTTAAATAATTGGAATTTAAGTAAAAACTTAAAAAAATTAAAAGTAAGATAAACACTAAAAAATAGAAAATATCAATGAAACCAAGAGATGATTCTTTGGAAAGATAAATGAAATTCATGATCCTTTAGACAGACTCATGAAGAAAAAAAGGGAAAGGATTCAAATAAATAAAATCAGAAATTAAAGAGAAGTAGAACTTATACCACAAAAATGGGAAAAATCATAATAGACTACTAGGAAGAATTATATGCCAACAAACTGTACAATGTAGAAGAAATGGATAAATTCCTAGAAATAGACAGTCTTCCAAAACTGAACCAGGAAGAAATAGAAAATCTGAACAGACTGATTACAGGTAACAAAATTGAAATGGTAATCAAAAAACTACCAAAAAATAAATGTCCAGAACCAGATGGATTCACAGGTGAATTCTACCAAAAATTTTGAAGAAAAATTAACACCTATTCTCCTCAAACTTTTCCAAATAGAAGAGGAAGGAGGGCTTACAAATACATTTTACTAGACCTCTACTAGCATTTACCCTGACACTAACTTCTAAAAGCATAAATCATATGGTGTAATTCTTACCCATGACCTGTGAGGAGAAGTCTGCTGTGGAGTTCCTAGGAAATATTTTCCCTCTGAAAAAGATCAAAAGGATGGATTGTCTTGTCTTTAAGTCTGTGAACATCATTGCACAAAAACTTGATGTGTATCACTGCTGTAGCTATCTTTTGACCATAAAAGAAGTAGCTGACATGCTGAGGACAATACAGCAGACAGATGGAAACGACTTGAATCCTTGATATTATTGAGCCACTGAATTGACCAACATCATAACTGACTATCTCCAGGGCATTTGTTAAAGACAATAAATTTTTATACATTTTATCGTAATTTAATCTATTTTACTTAAGTTTCTGTTACCTGCAGTTCAAAGCCTCCTAAGTGATAGAAATAGGTTAGGAAAGGAAAGTGAGGAGTTAAGTTGGGATACGGTGATTTGGGGAAAAAATCTGTGGCACATCTAGGTATATGATGCCCAACAGGCAGTTCACTACATAGGTTTGAGCCCAAAAGAAAATACAAGATTAGTCTTGATACTTGGGAAGGAGCCCTGGTCTTCATTTGTAGTTAGAGGCTATTCATTGACCACTCCCTACTTTCTCACACCTAATATACTGGCAGAGTCATAATAGGGGAACTCTACTTCAAGGTTCCAAGGAAAGAATAACAAGAATCTGTAAAAGAGGGGGCTCACTAGAGTGAGTAATGATGCCTCCAAGATCAAAAGTTAGTACTTGCTTAGCCTAACCTCAGAATGTTCTGGTAGTACTGTCCCCAGCTCTCACTCCCCACAGCCCACATTCTGAGATTGTCTTATAGCAGTAGCTCTGGAAAAAAATCCAAGCACCTTGTGGGACTTTCCTTGGGTTTGCTACCAGCTGGTCACTGTCGCAGTAAACTGCCATTAAAGCTTAGGGCATCCAGCAAAGTCTATGTACGTGTTCACAGCCACCAGAGGACAGCACAGTCTGGACAAGCCTTCCCAGCCAGCAATGCAAGCCAGACTTCCTGGGGTCATTTTCTGCCTGGACCAGAGGTCCACCTCCTACTGCCTTTAATTTTAGGCTGGGACCCAAGGGGTCCTAGAAAGGGAGCTCAGAGGCACTGGGTTTTAAACAGACTCTAGCACCTTGCCTTTGTCTTTGCGACTCAGTTTCAGGCCTTGTGGGGGGAAACAAGAACTCCCCGTAGCCACAGAGTGTCATGGTTTAAAGCCAAAAGCAACTGGATGCTCAGTCCAAAGGATATATTTAGAAGGTGGATTCCTCTTCTGCTTCCTCCGGAAGGGGCAAGCAGACCTTGGCATTATGTCCAGATCACATAACCACAGACTGAGAGCTGAGAAAGCCCTTAGCTATTAGGCAAGAATTCTTAGCCTAGGGGGTCTATGAGTCACCTGAAATGATATGTAAAATTGTACCACCTGCATTCAGATTTCATCAGTTTCTCAGAAGTCTATGATCCCAGAAAAAGTTAAGCATTACAAAACCTTTAAGTTACAGATGAGTTCCTGAGAAGAGGGTCAGGGGAACTAGCCCAAAGCCACAGAGTAAGTCAGGAACAAAGCTGGGACTAGAACTCAGGGCTTTGACACAAAAGCAGATACCCTTTGTACATGCAATAATTTAAAAGCTTTCTCTTCAAACTGTTAGTTTCCTGGGCATAGCAAGGAAGGGGGGCAGAAGATGATGAGAGTGGTGAACTAGAACTGGGCCACCTGTACAGCCCACACTACATTTGTAGGTTAGTACGATGAGCTGGAAAGGAGAATGTGAAGAGAATATGATCAGGGAATCCAAGAGTCTGCTGGCGGAAGTTTCCGGAGTGCCTTATCCCTGTCTGGCTGAGGCCTCCTCTTCCTCTTTTCCTCTGGCTCGAGGATTGTATCTGCTTCCTTCTCTTTACATTCACTGACTCAGTTCTCTTGGGTTCCATCCCCATATGACCAGTTGCATTTTTACTGTGGATTTGAACACAATCTCCTTCATTTCTTCCCCTTTTTTGCCTTCTTCAAAAGTGAGCATCCAGGAACTTGAGGTATTGGTGCTACTCACTTCTAGGCCATGGCAGAACCACAATAAGTAAGGAATCTTACAGAATTTTTGAGTAACTAGCTTCATTCTGTTACTAAGCTGAGTGACCAATAGAATATCAGATGGGGAAGGCATCTTAAAAACTTCCTAAAGTCCAAATCTGATTACACAAAAGGGGTTCTGTGACCCAGAGAGGAAAATGTATGGACCTCTCATCACAAGAACTTAGGAAGCTAGAACTGCATAGCAAGTATATGTGATTCCTAGCTCTCTTTAGCAAGCTACTTTTTTGTCTTCTCTGGTGTGCTGCTGGAAGTTTCATTTTGAAGGTCTGGCCAGCAGGCAAAACTGTCAGCCTAGTGGGTTTCTTAGGCCCTACCAGAGTCTTCTTCCTAATCTTGTGCCTCATACAGGATACCTCCCACCCTTGCTACCAGGTCAGCCTTCTGGATCTCAACTTCAGTTTTGTATCTTTGAATGCAGTATGGCAAAACAGAAAAAGTCCCACACTCTGGGTTTCAATACCAGATGCAACACTTGCCAGTTTGGTGACCTTAGGTAAATCACCTCTCTTCTCAAAGCTCAGGCATTTTATCTGTAAAATGGGGACACTACCTCACTTGGCACTCTTAATTCCCTTTATCCAGCTTTACCTTTTTTTAAATAACATTTCTCACTTTTTTGCATACTTTATAATTTCTTTGCTTATTGTTTTCCCAACTCCCCATTGGAACATCAGCTCAATTTATAGCAGGGATGATCTTTGGCTGCTTCATTCACTTTTTTATGCCACCACCTAGAACAGTGCTTGATATATAGTGTGTTTTCATTTTTTTTAAAAAAGATTTTATTTATTTATTTGACAGAGAGAGACACAGCGAGAGAGGGAACACAAGCAGGGGAGTGGGAGAGGGAGAAGCAGGCTTCCCGCTGAGCAGGGAGCCCGATGCGGGGCTCGATCCCAGGAACCTGAGACCATGACCTGAGCCGAAGGCAGACACTTAACAACTGAGCCACCCAGGTGCCCCGTGTGTTTTCATTTTTTAAAAAGATTTTATTTATTTATTTGACAGAGAGAGAGAGAGCACAAGCAGGGGGAGCAGCAGAGGGAGAGGGAGAAGCAGATTCCCTGTTGAGCAGGAATCCCAATGTGGGGCTTGATCCCAGGACTCTGGGATCATGACCTGAGCCAAAGGCAGACGCTTAACAACTGAGCCACCCAAGCTCCCCTATAGTGTGTTTTCAATGGAAATCTGTTGAATGAATGAATGAGAATTACATAAGAGAGTAAGTTGGAGTGTCCAGTTTACAGAAAATTCTTACCTTCAGTATTCTCTTGGTCTTTTTACGTGCTGAGCTTGGCAAATGTGTGGGGTAATTGAATACCTGTTCCTCTCATTGGCCTGCCTTCCCAACTGCTGCCTGTTCCCCCCCCACCCCATGCCAAGGAGAGGTAGTGGCATTTCTAGTTGCAAAGTTGGTAGCCATGTCCAAGGGTTGGTCTTGGAACTGGTACAGGAGGTCAGGAGGCTATCTCAGTCTAGACCTGTATCTGCCTTCCCTGGATAGTGAGATCCCTGCATGGGTGGAGGTGAGGGGGGGTTGCTGTGTTCTCTCCTTGTGTTAAAAAAACCTTAATCACCAAGAAGCATACATGGCAGATATACTGGCAATTTAGCACCCTTTCGTGGGATGAATTTAGAAGTAATCAGTATTTATGAAGCTCTTAGAAAATCAGAAGTTAAATACTAAGCATACAATGGTGAGAGCTTTGTCATTGTAATGAAAGTCCAATTAACACACATTTTAAGCAGCCTGGCCTCTTCTGTTCTCTTTCCATCCCTCTTCTCATCTGCCTCACCGCCCCCTTCAGGTTGTGTGTGTCTTTTTTTTTTTTTTAAGATCTTATTTATTTATTTTTTATTTGATTGAGGAGAGAGAGAGAGCGCACAAGCAGGGGAAGAAGTGGAGAGGGAAAAGCAGACTCCACACTGAGCATAGAGCCAGACATGGGGCTCGATCCCATGACCCTAAGATTACAACCTGAGCCGAAACCAAGAATCAGACACTTAATCAACTGAGCCACCCAGGCACCCCCTGGTTGTGTGTGTCTTTGTCTGCCTGTCCCCCAGCCCACCCCATGTGTTTCCTCTCAACCTGCCCTTTCTGGGTGACCTGATCATAACATTTGTCTAATTCTTTTTGTCTTTCTCTGATTCTCAGCCCTCATCCTAAGAAACGGTTTGTAGACTTTTTGTTTGTTTGTTTGTTTGTTTGTTTTGTTTTTTAAATTAGGAATGGCAAAGCAGCTTAAACAGTAAATAAGTCAGCACATAAGCTTCTGAAGTCCCAGGGGAAAGGCTGGGGAGTGTGCCACAGAATTTCCTGAGGGAGAAGTTAGTATCTAAGTTTCTATGAGCTGCTAGACACCACCACAGAGGCTATGCCTGGGCCTGTACAAAGGGAATTCTCAGCTGAGCAGAGCCCAGAAAACTAGACATATATGGCTGGGGGAAGGCTAAGAGGCCACTTAGACTACTTTCATGCCTGTTAGCTGACACACTTCTTCTCTGCAACATCTAGAAAAAGCACTTATTTAAGCCCTTCCTGAACATCTTCCATGAAAAGGAGCTCACTCCATATGATGACAACTTGTTCCATTTATATCCCTTTCAGTTAGAAAGTTCTTCCTTCTTTTGAGCTAAAATCTTCCACCTATGGGTATGAGCTCTGCTCTCTGAGGCCTCCTGACCCCATCTGCTCCCTCTGACCATGACAGCTCCTTAGAGGTATGAATGCAGAGACAATGACCCTTAAATATTCTCTTCTCCAGCATGAACAGCCACAGTTCTAACTCTTTCAGCTCCCTTTCCTGACTGCTCACTTCCTTCTGGACTCATTTCACATATGACCCCTTAATGTATGAAACTCAGAGCTGGGTACAGCTAGTCAATAAGAGTCAGTCTAACCAGGGCAGAGTGAAAAGGGATTGCTACTTCATTTGATCTGGACACTTATGCTTGTATTAATGCAGCCTAAGTCCTCATTAAATTTTTTGGCCTTAGCATCCTAATGGTGATGCCTATTAGGCAAAGTCTCAATTCCCTTTCCTATAAACTGTTGTACAGGGCAGTCTCTTCCATCCTGTGTATAGCCAGTTGGTTTTCTGCATCAAGCTCAGGACTTTCCATTTGTAACTGTCAGTAATATGGTCAGGTTCAACTACTTATTTCAGTCTGTTGACATCTTTTTGGAGCCTAACTCTGTGGCTTGAAATGTACTCCATCTCCCTTTCAGCCTTCAAATTTTAGCAGTATATGTAAGCCTGTTTTGCTATTTTGTTGGGACATCCAGTCCCTCATTCATTCCTTTAGGAGGGTGGGACCACTTTCTCTAGGTGTTCCAGGGGACAATTCTCAAAGCCTATAGTATGGGAATGGCCTTGATCAGTGAGTACCAGCATATTAGCTGAAAAAGCAGTTCTGTCCTCCTGCCTAGCTGGGTCTCCGTCAGGAAGAACTCCATACATTAACTGCTTCATTCAGCCATTCCAGCTGGCTGCCAGGGATTAGGTTCTGGAATTTCAAGCCAGGCAAGAGCAGACCAACACAACAACAGGACTCTTGTGATGGCTCAAAAGTTGAGGTCCAATGGGCCTCCAATCAGCTAAATTTAGGACCCCTTCTCTATCCCAAAAGAGTTGGCCTAGCTCTAGTCTTGGCCTTGAGCACTCAGGTTGATTTCTCCCCCTCTTTAAAACTGGGCCTATGGGCACCTGGGTGGCTCAGTTGATTAAGCGACTGCCTTCGGCTCAGGTCATGATCCTGGAGTCCTGGGATCGAGTCTCGCATCGGGCTCCTTGCTCAGCGAGGAGTCTGCTTCTCTCTCTGACCCTCCCCACCTCATGCTTTCTCTCTCTCTCAAATAAATAAATAAAATCTTTAAAAAACAAAACAAAACTGGGCCTATGACCTCTAGGACAAAAAAACTGACTGCAGCAAAGGATGTGGTATCTTCCACCATTTTTTTATTAGCTACTTAAATAGTTTATTTCATTTTATGTTAATACATTAATTAATTAATTTTGACTTTTTTGAGATATATTTGAAATATAACATTGTGTAGATTTAAGGTATACATGTTAATTTAATACATTTATATATTATAATATGACTATACCTCTTATCAGTTATGTAATTATCATTTCTTTTTAGTGGTTGGTCTCTTAGCATGTTTGATGGTTATAATCAATATTGTTTTCTGTATTAACTACACTGTGCATTAGATCTCTGGGACTTACTATTTTTTGTAAATTTGTACCCTGAAACAACATCTGTCCTATCCTCCCACCCTGACTCCCATCTCCTGGTAACCACCATTTTACTCTCTGTTTTATGAGTTTGGCTTTTTAATTTAATTTAATTTTATTTTATTTACTTATTTATTTATTATTATTATTTTTTAAGTAGGCTCCACACCTAATCTAGGCCTTGAGCTTATAACCCCAAGACCCTGAGATCAAGAGTCGCACGTTCTACTAACTGAGCCAGCCTGGTGCCCTGGAGTTTGGCTTTTTTAGAGTCCACATATAAATGATATTATACAGGATGTGTCTTCTGTCTGACTTATCTCACTTTAGCCTGATCTGTTCAAGGTCCATCCATGTTGTTGCAAATGACAAGATGTCCTTTTTTCTTATGGCTGAATAATATTCCTGTGTGTGTGTGTGCATGAGTGTGTGTGTGTGTGTATGTATCTATCTCTATCAATCTATCTATCTATGCTACATTTTCTTTATTGATTCATCCTTTAATGGGCACTTAGGCTGTTTCCCTATCTTGGCTATAGTGAATAATGGGTAATAACTAGAAGGGTGCAAATATCTCTTCAATATCCTGTTTTCATTTCATTTAGTTATATACCCAGAAATGGGATTGCTGGATCATATGGTAGAACAAATTTTAATGTTTTGAGGAATCTTTATATTATTTCCCACAGTGGCTACACCAATTTACATTCCCACTAACAGTATATGAGGGTTCTCTTTTCTCCACATCCTCACCAACACCTGTTATCTCTTGTCTTCTTGATGATAGCTATATAACAGGTGTGAAGTGATACCTCGTGGTTTTGCTTTGTATTTTCCTGATGATTAGTGATGTTGAAGACACTCTTTGGGTGTCTTATTTTTAAAAATGTCTATTTAGTTCCTCTGCCCATTTTTTAACTGGGTTGTTTTTTGTTATTGAGTTATATGAGTTCTTTATGTATTTTTTGTTTTTTGTATTTTGTTGTTTTTTTTAATTCCAGTAGTTAACATACAGTGTTATATTAATTTCAGGTGTACAATATTATGATTCAACAATTCAACAATTCCATACATCACCCAGTGCTCATCACAGCAAGTGCGCTCCTTAATCCCCATCATCTATTTCACTCATCTCCCACCCACCTCTCCTCTGGTAACCATCAGTTTGTTCTCTATAGTTAAGAGTCTGTTTCTTGGTTTGCCTCTCTCTCTCTTTTATTTTCCCTTTGAACATGTATTTTGTTTCTTAAATTCCACATATGAGTGAAATCAAATGGTATCTGACTCACTTTGTTTAGCATTATACTCTCTAGCTCCATCCATGTCTTTGCAAATGGCAAGATTTCATTCTTTTTGATGGCTGAGTCATATTCCATTGCATATATAATCATATCTTATTTATTCATTCATCAATTGGTGGATACTTGGGCTACTTTCATAATTTGGCTAATGTAAATAATGCTGCTAGAAATGTGGGGGTGCATGTATCCCTTTGAATTAGTGTTTTTGTATTTTTTGAGTAAATACTCAGTAGTGCAATTACTGGATCATAGGGTTGTTCTATTTTTAACATTTTGAGGAACCTCCATACTGTTTTCCACAGTAGCTGCACCAGTTGGTCTTCTCCCCAGCAGTGCACGAGGGTTCCTTTTTCTCCACATCCTTGCCAACACTTTTTGTTTCTTGAGTTTTTTATTTTAGCCATTCTGACAAGTCTGAGGGGATAGATATCTCATTGTAGTTTTCATTTGCATTTCCCTGATGATGAGTAATGTTTGTTAATATTTTGGATATTAACCCTTTATCTGATATATAGTTTGCAAAAATGTTCTCCCATTATGTAGGTTGCCTTTTCATTTGTTAATTGTTTCCATTGCTGTGCAGAATATTTCAATTTTGAAGCAGTCTAATTTATTGATTTTTACTTTTGTTGTTTTTGCTTTTGGTATCATATCAGAAAATTGCTGCCAAAACCAAAGTCTAGGAGTTCTTCCTTGCGTGTTTTTCTAGGAGTTTCATGGAGTCAGGTCTTATGTTGAAGTCTTTGATCCATTTCAAGTTAATTATTGTGAGTGGTATAAGTTGTATAAGATAGGGACCCAATTTCACTGTTCCTTATGTGTTTAACCAGTTTTCCTGACACCATTTGTTGAAGAGACTATCATTTCCTCATTGGGTATTTTCACCTCCTTGCCAAATATTAGTTGGCCATACATCAGTAGTTTAATTCTGGGCTTTCTATTCTGTTCCATTGGTCTATGTGTCTATTTTTATGCAAATACCGTACTGTTTTTGTTACTACAGCTTTGTAGTATAGTTTTAAATCAGGAAATGTGATACCTTCAGCTTTGTTCTTTTTTTTTTTTTTTTTGTAGTATTGCTTTGGCTGTTTGTGGTCTTTTGTATCTCCCCACAAACTATGAGACTGCTTTTTCTATTTCTGTGAAGAATGTCATGGTATTTTGATGAAGATTGCATTGAATCTATAGATGGCTTTGGGTAATATGGGCATTTTAACAATATTAGTTCTTCTGATCTATGAACATGGGATGTCTTTCCATTTGTCTTATGTGATTTCTTTCCACAAAGTCTGGTAGTTTTCATTGTACAGATCTTTCACCTACTTGGATAAATATTTTCCTAGACATTTTATTATTTTTGATGTTACTGTAAATGAGTTTTATTTATTTAAATTTCACTTGTTTTATTTTTAGTGTATAGAAATGCAACTGATTTCTGTATATTGATTTTATATCCTGCAACTTTACTTGAATTCATTGATTAGTTACAACAGTTTTTTGGTTAAGTCTTTGAGATTTTGTATATACAAAAACATATTGCCTGAAAATAGTGACAAGTTTACTTCTTCCTTTTTTATTTGAATGTCTTTTATGTTTTTGTCTTGTCTAACTGCATTAGCCAGGATTCCATGTACTTTATTAAATAAGAGTAGTGAGAGTGAGATTCTTGTCTTGATGATCTTAGAGGAAAAGCTTTTAATTTTTCACCATTGAGTATAATGTTAGCTGTGGGTTAATTTCTCATTTTAAAAGAATACATTATAAAACACTTAAAAAGGAAAGTTCAAAATTCTTATAATCCTACCATTCAGACATAACCCACTACTTGACATTTTGTTGAAAATATAGACAGAAATGTACAGATACACACATAGAATATTTTTTATGAAATGGATCATGTTATACATGCTTTTTAGTCTACTCCTTTTAAGCAGTATTATATAAATTGATATATTATATATAATATATATATTCAACCTATATGTTTTGTACATATATATGTGCAAAAATTTATAGTTCTAAAGCACCACTGCTAATCACTACATGGTATTCCACAGGTACCACTCTCTGGAGGATATTTAGGTAGCTTTTAATTTTTCAATAGTATAAACATCATAATTAATATCTTTGTGCATAAAATACATGTTTTCTAGCTTTTATTTATTCAACAGTTTATTGTTGATTGAATGCTTACAGATACTTATCATGCTAAGTAGGAAAATGGTGAACGAAACGGCCCTAGTTCCTGCCATCTTGAAGCTGTAGTCTAATAGTCTGTCTCTTTAGGTTCAGTTTCTAGAGATAAAACTGCTGAATCATGACTGCTTTCCAAAAATGATGTAGCAATTTACACTCTTTCCAACACAATACTAATAGTGCTCATTTTTCCATACTCTCATCAACCCTAGGTTTCCTTTTGAGCTTTTGGTGGTTTCTTAATAATTTAATCAGGAAATTGGAAGTGAGTAAGCATTAAAACAAGAGTTGGGAGGGCATATGGTGTCTAGAATCTTACCATGATTTTTTAGTTTTGGGTTTTGGCCTCTAGCCCCTGATATTATTTGTTAGTTAATTCTAAGAAATAGTTTTCTTTCCTCCTCTTGTATTCTAGAGTATGAACAACTTCATTTATTAGTTTATTCATTCATTCATCCATTTCTCATTCATCTCCTGATAAGTGCTTATTTTGTGCCATGGCCTTATCAAATTTTTAGGAATACAAAGATGGATAAGATAAGGTGTCTCCCTTCAAAAACTCCCACGCTACTCCTCACAGGTCCTGGGGCACAGCAGTCTCTGACACTATATGATGAACTTAAGTGCTTTACTGTTGCAGCTCCTTAGGTCTATGAGAATCCTGTGTGATTGGGACATCAGTGTTAAAAGCCAGAAGGTGTATGTGTATGTGGAGGATTTTTGCCTCCCTGTAGACAAGTTAAGAAAATATCTAAGACCAATATAAAGACTATCTCAGGCAGGTTGTGCCTGGAGTGACTGAATGAGTGCATTCATACAACATTTGGGAATAGAGTAGAGTCCTTCCAAATGATATCATTAGTAGTTTGCAGCAAGGCATTCCTTCCCTGGCTCTACTTTAATATCCTGCCCGATAATTTCACCAGTTCCCTTGTTGAGGAACCAGTGAACATGCCAATCAAAATCACAAATGTTAAGAAGCTGGGAAAGGGTGGAGTCAGGAGACAAGAGCCCAAGAGCACATCCACAGCCCAAGGACATTGTGTGTGAACTGGAACCTTGGGCCACAGCTAACAACATGCATTTATCTTATTCAAGTGCAAAGTCCTGCACCTCAGCTACATACAAAACCTACCTGTAAAAGTCAATTAAACAGTAAATGCTGACACAGTGCAAACCTTGTAGGAAGCTCTAGAATTAGTGGGGGAGACAGGGAGAAAGTTATAGTGCAGTGTGATAAGTGCTACCAAAGGGACAAATGCAGGACACTGCATTGAGATGGGGAAGATTATATCCAGATGGGAAGGTTGAGGGAGTGTCAAGGATATGGCAGTAAACAATAGACAGAAATCACTGCTTTCATGTAACTTACATTCCAGTAGAGGGAGACAGATAATAAACACAAAAATAGTAGGTATTAAACGCTATGGTGGAAAATAAAGCAGGGGAAAAGATGAGATATATGAAGATAAGGAATGTAATTTCATATAGGGTGTTATCATTGAGAAGGTAATATGTAAATAAAAACCTGAAAAAAGTTAAGGAGTGAGCCACATGAATATCTGGGTATAGAGAGCTCCAGACAGAGGAAATGACAAGTACAAAAGTCCTAAAGTGGGAACACACTTTTCATGTTCAAGGAATAAGTAGGGCAACTGGTATACTTGAAACAGAATGAGGTAGGGTAAATAGTTGGGCATGAGGTCAAAGAGATTAGGATTATAAAGCAGGGGAAGGGGCAGAACATGTAGGGTCTTACAGGTGACCATAAGGATTTTGACTTTTACTCTGAATGAGGTGGGAAGTCACTGGAGGGTTTAACTAAACCCTATAAGGACTTAAATACTGTATTCAGAGTTGAACTTTATTCTATACATAATGGGAACTTCTCAAGGGTTTTGAGAAAGGGAGTGACATGTAGATCTCTGTTACAAAAATCACACTTGTGGCTGGTAGAGGATAGGTTGAAGGGGAGCACCTGGAAGTAGGAAAACTAGTTAGGAGAGCATGTCCCTTCTCCATAAAGTGCCTGTGATGGAGCAGTAATTATCTCTCATCTCAGTTCTTTCACTGTTATTCTTGCCTACTCCATATCCCTGAGGGTGCTGGAGAACAGTTGGTCCTTCTCTCAGAGTCTGGAAACCTCAAAGCCAGCGGAATGAAGGGAGTCTAGAATGGTGGCAAGGATACTGGTTAGGAGACTTTGCAATTACCTCAGTGTGAGATAATAAGGACCCAGCAAAAAGGGTAAGATTTGCTAGAGGATAAAAGTATAGGTACAATTACAAGATGGAAAGTCAAGACCCGGTAGCAGCACTTGTGAAAATGAGGTAGGGATTTTATATTTTCTTTCTCCAAATTTTTATTGATTGATTGATTGATTTATCTATCACTGATGCTCTGTTCATTTTATTTTATTTTATTTTTTATTTAAATTTAATTAGTCAATATATAGTACATCATTAGTTTCAGATTAGCGTTCAAGAATTCATCAATTGCATATAAAAATCTTTATTTAAAGATTTTATTTTATTTATTTATTTGAGACAGAGAGAATGAGAGACAGAGAGCACGAGAGGGAGGAAGGTCAGAGGGAGAAGCAGACTCCCTGCCGAGCAGGGAGCCCGATGCGGGACTCGATCCCGGGACTCCAGGATCATGACCTGAGCCGAAGGCAGTGGTTTAACCAACTGAGCCACCCAGGCGCCCCTAAAAATTTTTATTTAAATTCCAATTAGTTAACATACAGTGTAATATTAGTTTCAGGTATAGAATTTAGTGATTCATCACTTCCATACAACACTCAGTGCTCATCACAACATGCTTTCTTCCTTAATACCCATCACCTATTTAACCCATCTCTCTGCCCACCTCCCTTCCAGCAACCCTCAGTTTGTTCTTTATAGTTTATAGAGTCTGTTTCTTGGTTTGCCGAAAATGAGGTAGGGATTTTAATTGGGAGTGACTTCCTTGGCTCATAGTAAAAGACTCTTAAAGAATTGAGTAGGCACTCAATTATCACTTTGAGCATTGGAATAAATGAATAAATGAATGAGTGAGTAATAGAAAATGCCAGCCTTTTAAATAAAGTGCTTGATGATATTTATTACTATCTAATATAAATATGTAAGCCTCATATATATTTTTAAATGTTCTAGTGACCATATTTTCTTAAAGGTAAAAAAAGTAAAATTAATTTTAATACTATATTTGCAATGACATGGCGGGAGCTAGAGGGTACTATGCTAAGTGGAATAAGTCTGTCAGAGAAAGACAGCATATGATTTCACTCATATGTGGAATTTAAGAAATAAAACAAATGAAGAAAGGGGAGAAAAGAGAGAAAAGCAAGAAAACAGACTCTTAATTATAGAGAACAAACCTTTGGATATTGGGGGGGAGGTGGGTGAACTAGGTGTTGGGGATTAAGGAGTGCACTTGTTGGGATGAGCACAGGGTGTCCTATGTAAGTGCCAAATCATTAAATTGTATGTACACTTGAAACTAATATAGCACTGTATGTTAACTGAACTGGAATTTAAATGAAAACTTAAAAAAGGGTTATAATGAAAGGGAAAGTGCATGAGTTTTACAGTCACAATGACCTGCTACTTAACGGCTGTGTGACCTTAAACAAATTACTTAACATCTCTAAACCTCAGTATTGAGGTGCCTGGGTGGTTCAGTGGGTTAAGCATCTATCTGCCTTTGGCTCGGGTCATGATCTCAGGGTCTGGGACTGAGTCCTGAGTCGGGTTCCTTGCTCAACGGGGAGTCTGCTTCTCCCTCTGCCCCTCACTCAACTCATGCTCTCTCTCACTCTCTCTCAAATAAAGTCTTTAAAAAATAAAAATAAATAAATAAACCTCAATTTTCTCATAAATAAAACCTAATGGCTTAAGGTTGTTGAAGGCCTTGTACATAATCTATTGCCATAGTTCATCAAATCTAAGATGCTATTAGTTGAAATCACACCATTATTTTATGTAACACAGGGAAAAAAATACTGTTAATTAAACAACAACACACTACCGAAGACACCATTGATCTCAAGATGTCTGGCAATTTCAAAGGTGTCAAAATGTGAAAAATTTACCACATTGTTCTTCTCATTATTGATTTACAGATAAATATTTGCTGAAACAGTTTAAGTTCATTTTCTTCATTTGACTGTGAGCTACTCAATGACAAAATCTGGGTCTAAATCACTTCTTTCATTCCCAAACAAGGTCTGGCACAGTGTAGTCACTTAATCCACTTTATGTACATTGATTTGACTTCTCTTCCTTCCAACTTGCTCTATGTCAGGTACTGGAGAGACAGAGATGAAGCAGAGTAGGCCCCAGCCCTCTAGGAGCTCCAAGTTTGGTAATAACAACAGCAGCAACAGCAACAGAATAATCATAGCTACTATTCATTGAGCTCTTACTATGTGAAAGCATTTTACCATTACATTCACATGCAAGCATACATTGTTTTATTGCATTTCACTTTATTGCACTTCACAGATAATTGCATTTTTACAAACTGAAGGTTTGTGGCAACCCTGCATCAAGCAGGTCTGTCAAGTCCATTTTTCCAAAAGCATTTGCTCATTTTGTGCTTCTGTGTCACATTTTGGTAATTCTTTTTTAAAAAATTTTCCAGCTTTATTGAAGTATGATTGACAAAAATTTTATATATTTGCGGTTTTAATGCATGTATACATTAGGTAACAATGGCCACAATCAAACTAATTAACATTTTACATACTTCACATATTTCGGCTACTTTCTAAACAAATTCAAATATACAATATATTATTATTAATTATAGTCATCATGCTGTACCTTAGGTCTCCAGAATTTGCTCATCTTATAACTGAAAGTTTGTACTCTCTGACCAATATGTTCCCTTCATCTCTAACCCTCCCAGCTTCTGACCAGTCAGCAGCCATCAACATGGAGGCAAGACCCTCCTCCAGCATAAAGATGGTGACTGGCTGAAAGCTCAGATGATGGTTAGCAATTTTAAGCAATAGGGTATTTTTTTATTATTATGTTATGTTAATCACCATACATTACATCATTAGTTTTTGATGCAGTGTTCCATGATTCATTGTTTGCATATAACACCCAGTGCTCCATGCAGAATGTGCCCTCCTTAATACCCATCACCAGGCCAACCCATCCTCCCACCCCCCTCCCCTCTAGAACCCTCAGTTTGTTTCTCAGAGTCCATCGTCTCTCATGGTTCCTCTCCCCCTCCGATTTCTCCCCCTTCATTCTTAACCTCCTGCTATCTTCTTCTTTTTTAAAAACATATAATGCATTATTTGTTTCAGAGGTACAGATCTGTGATTCAACGGTCTTGCACAATTCACAGTACTCACCACAGCACATACCCTCCTCAATGTCTATCACCCAGCCACCTCATCCCTCCTAACCCCCACCATTCCAGCAACCCTCAGTTTGTTTCCTGAGATTAAGAATTCCTCATATCAGTGAGGTCATATCATACATGTCTTTCTCTGACTGACTTAACACTCCCCAGTTCCATCCACGTTGTTGCAAATGGCAAGATTTCATTCCTTTTGATGGCTCCATAATATTCCATTGTATATATACCACATCTTCTTTATCCATTCATCTGTCAATGGACATCTTGGCTCTTTCCACAGTTTGGCTATTGTGGACATTGCTGCCATAAACATTGGGGTGCACGTACCCCTGCAGATCCCTACATTTGTATCTTTGGGGTAAATACCCAGTAGTGCAATTGCTGGATCGTACAGAAGCTCTATTTTCAACTTTTTTAGGAAACTCCATATTGTTTTTCCAGAGTGGCTGCACCAGCTTGCATTTCCACCAACAGTGTAGGCGAGTTCCCCTTTCTCCACATCCCCACCAATATCTGTCATTTCCTGACTTGTTAATTTTAGCCATTCTGACTGGTGTGAGGTGCTATCTCATTGAGGTTTTGATTTGGATTTCCCTGATGCTGAGCGATGTTGAGCACTTTTTCATGTGTCTCTTGGCCATTTGGATGTCTTCTTTGGAAAAATGTCTGTTCATGTCTTCTGCCCATTTCTTGATTGGATCATTTGTTCTTTGGGTGTTGAGTTTGATGAGTTCTTTATAGATTTTGGATACTAGCCCTTTATCTGATATGTCATTTGCAAATACCTTCTCCCATTCTGTCGGTTGTCTTTTGGTTTTGTTGACTGTTTCCTTTGCTTTGCAAAAGCTTTTTATCTTGATAAGGTCCCAATAATTCATTTTTGCCCTTGCTTCCCTTGCCTTTGGCTATGTTTCTAGGAAGAAGTTGCTGTGGCTGAGGTCGAAGAGGTTGCTGCCTGTGTTCTCCTTTAGGATTTTGATGGACTCCTGTCTCACAGTGAGGTCTTTCAACCATTTGGAGTCTATTTTTGTGTGTGGTGTAAGGAAATGATCCAGTTTCATTCTTCTGCATGTGGCTGTCCAACTTTCCCAACACCATTTGTTGAAAAGACTGTCTTTTTTCCATTGGACATTCTTTCCTGCTTTGTCGAAGATTAGTTGACCATAGAGTTGAGGGTCCATTTCTGGGCCCTCTATTCTGTTCCATGGATCTATGTGTCTGTTTTTGTGCCAGTACCATACTGTCTTGATGATGACAGCTTTGTAATAGAGCTTGAAGTCCAGAATTGTGATGCCACCAGCTTTGCCTTTCTTTTTCAACATTCTTCTGGCTATTTGGGGTCTTTTCTGGTTCCATACAAGTTTTAGGATTATTTGTTCCATTTCTTTGAAAAAAGTGGATGGTATTTTGATGGGAATTGCATTGAATGTGTAGATTGCTCTAGGTAGCATTGACATCTTCACAATATTTGTTCTACCAATCCATGAGCATGGAATGTTTTCCCAATTCTTTGTGTCTTCCTCAATTTCTTTCATGAGTATTTTATAGTTTTCTGAGTACAGATCCTTTGCCTCTTTGGTTAGATTTATTCCTAGGTATCTTATGGTTTTGGGTGCAATTGTAAATGGGATCAACTCCTTAATTTCTCTTTCTTCTGTCTTGTTGTTGGTGTATAGGAATGCCACTGATTTCTGTGCATTGATTTTATATCCTGCCACTTCACTGAATTTCTGTATGAGTTCTAGCAATTTTGGGGTGGAGTCCTTTGGGTTTTCCACATAAAGTATTATATCATCTGCAAAGAGTGAGAGTTTAACTTTTATTTCTTTTTGTTGTCTCATTGCTGTGGCTAGGACTTCTAATACTATGTTGAATAGCAGTGGTGATAGTGGACATCCCTGCCATGTTCCTGACATTAGGGGGAAAGCTCTCAGTTTTTCCCCATTGAGAATGATATTCGCTGTGGGTTTTTCATAGATGGCTTTTATGATATTGAGGTATGTACCTTCTGTCCCTATACTTTGAAGAGTTTTGATCAAGAAAGGATGCTGTACTTTGTCAAATGCTTTTTCTGCATCGATTAAGAGGATCATACGGTCCTTGTTCTTTCTTTTATTAATGTATTGTATCACAAGGATTGATTTGCAGATGTTGAACCAACCTTGCAGCCCAGAGATAAATCCCACTTGGTGGTGGTGAATAATCCTTTTCATGTACTGTTGGATCCTATTGGCTAGGATTTTGGTGAGAAGTTTTGCATCCATGTTCATCAAGGATATTGGTCTGTAATTCTTTTTGATGGGGTCTTTGTCTGGTTTTGGGATCAAGGTAATGGTGGCCTCATAAAACGAGTTTGGAAGTTTTTCTTCCATGTCTATTTTTTGGAACATTTTCAGAAGGATAGGTACTAATTCTTCTTTTAAATGTTTGGTAGAATTCCCCTGGGAAGCCATCTGGCCCTGAGCTTTTGTTTGTTGGGAGATTTCTGATTACAGCTTCAATTTCCTTAGTGGTTATAGGTCTGTTCAGGTTTTCTATTTCTTCCTGGTTCAGTTTTGGTAGTTGGTACATCGATAGGAATGCATCCATTTCTTCCAGATTATCTTATTTGCTGGCATATAGTTGCTAATAATGTGTTCTTATAATTGTTTGTATTTCTTTGGTGTTGGTTGTGATCCCTCCTCTTTCATTCATGATTTTCTTTATTTGGGTCATTTCTCTTTTCTTTTTGATAAGTCAGACCAGGGGTTTATCAATCTTGTTAATTCTTTCAAAGAACCAGCTCCTAGTTTTGTTGATCTGTTCTACTCTTCTATTTCTATTTCATTGATTTCTGCTCTGATCTTCATTATTTCTCTTCTCCTCCTGGGTTTAGGCTTTATTTGCTGTTCTTTCTCCAGCTCCTTTAGATGTACTGTTAGGTTGTATATTTGAGGCCTTTCTTGTTTCTTGAGAAAGGTTTGTATTGCTATATAATTTCCTCTTAGGACTGCCTTTGCTGTATCCCAAAGATTTTGAACAGTTGTGTTTTCATTTTCATTGGTTTCCATGAATTTTCTTAATTCTTCATTAATTTCCTGGTTGACTCATTCATTCTTTAGTAGGATGCTCTTTAGCCTCCATGTATTTGAGTTCTTTCCGACTTTCCTCTTGTGATTGAGTTCTAGTTCCAAAGCACTGTGGTCTGAAAATATGCAGGGAATGATCCCAGTCTTTTGGTACCAGTTGAGACCTGATTTGTGACCTAGGATGGGATCTATTCTGGAGAATATTCCATGGGCACTAGAGAAGAATGTGTATTCTGTTGCTTTGGGATGGAATGTTCTGAATATATCTGTGAAGTTCATTTGGTCCAGTATGTCATTTAAAGTCTTTATTTCCTTGTTGATCTTTTGCTTAGATGATCTGTCCATTTCAGTGAGGGGTCCCCCGTCTATTACTGTATTGTTGTTGATGTGTTTCTTTGCTTTTGTTATTAATTGCCTTATATAATTGGCTGCTCCCATGTTAGGGGCATAGATATTTACAATTGTTAAATCTTCTTGTTGGATAGACCCTTTAGGTATGATATAGTGTCCTTCCTCATCTCTTATTACAGTCTTTGATAAAATCTAATTTATCTGAAGTAAGGATTGCCACCCCAGCTTTCTTTTGGTGTCCATTAGCATGGTAAATGGTTTTCCACCCCCTCACTTTCAATCCGGGGGTGTCTTTGGGTCTAAAATGTGTCTCTTGCAGACAGCATATCGATGGGTCTTGTTTTTTTCATCCAATCTGATAGCCTGTGTCTTTTGATTGGGGCATTTAGCCCACTTACATTCAGGGTAACTATTGAAAGATAGGAATTTAGTGCCATTGTATTGCCTGTAAGGTGACTGTTACTGTATATTGTCTGTGTTCTTTCTGGTCTATGTTGCTTTTAGGCTCTCTCTTTGCTTAGAGGACCCCTTTCATTATTTTTTGTAGGGCTGGTTTCGTGTTTGCAAATTCTTTTAGTTTTTGTTTGTCCTGGAAGCTTTTTATCTCTCCTTCTATTTTCAATGACAGCCTAGCTGATATAGGAATCTTGGCTGCATATTTTTCTCATTTAGTGCTCTGAAGATATCCTGCCAGTCCTTTCTGGCCTGCCAGGTTTTTGTGGATAGGTCTGTTGCCAATCTAATGTTTCTACCATTGTAGGTTACAGATCTCTTCTCCCGAGCTGCTTTCAGGATTTTCTCTTTGTCTGTGAGACTCCTAAGTTTTACTATTAGATGTCGGGGTGTTGACCTATTTTTATTGATTTTGTGGGTGTTCTCTGTGCCTCCTGGATTTTGATGCCTGTTTCCTTCCCCAAATTAGGGAAGTTCTCTGCTATAATTTGCTCTAATATATCTTCTGCCCCTCTCTCTTTCTTCTTCTTCTTGGATCCCAATTATTCCAGTATTGTTTCATCTTATGGTATCGCTTATCTCTCAAATTCTTCCCTCGTGATCCAGTAGTTGTTTATCTCTCTTTTTCTCAGCTTCTTTATTTTCCATCATTTGGTCTTCTATATCACTAATTCCCTCTTCTGCCTCATTTATCTTAGCAGTTAGAGCCTCCATTTTTGATTGCACCTCATTAATAGCCTTGATTTGGACTTGGTTAGATTTTACTTTTATTTCTCCAGGGGGTTTCTCTAATAACTTCCATGCTTTTTTCAAGCCCAGCTAGTATCTTTAAAATCATCATTCTGAATTCTAGTTCTGACATCATACTAATGTCCGTATTGATTAGGTCCCTGGCAGTCAGTACTGCCTCTTGTTCTTTTTGTTGAGGTGATTTTTTCCATCTTGTCATTTTGTCCAGAGGAGAATAGATGAATAAGAGAACAAAATGCTAACACAGTAACAACGTCCCCAGAAACAAATCAGAAAAGACCTGAAACTGGGGGAAATGAAAGGGAAAGAAAGAAAAAAGAAAAAGAAAAAGATAAAAACAAACAAAAACCAAACCAAACAAAAAACCAGAATATGATCAAATATGATCAGGCTGGTGCATAGATCAGTTCCACACACTAGATTTTGGTCTGTTAGTAGAAATAAAAATGTTTTTTAAAAAAGGGATTGATAAGATGTTGGTTGAAAAAGGGAAAAAGAAAAGTTAAAAAAAAAAGTTCAAAAAAAATTAACTTTGAAAGACTAAAGAATCATGGTAATAAAGCCATGGATTCTATGTCCAGTATTCCCCTAGCGCTGGAGTTCTGCCGTTCTCATTGATCAGTAAACGTGGCCTTGGCTGGCTGTTCTCGCTCATCTTTTGGGGGAGGGGCCTGTTGCCGTGGTTCCCAAATGTCTTTGCTGGAGGCAGAATTGCCCCGCCCTTGCCATCCGGGCTAAGTAATCTGCTCAGGTTTGCTCTCGGGAGCTTTTGTTCCCTGCAAGCTTTCCGTACAGCTTTGGAGGACGAGAATGAAATGGCGGTCTCCCAGTCTCTGCCCTGGAGGAGCCGAGAACTCGAGGCCCTGCTCCTCAGTGCACTCCCAGAGAAAAGCCGTCAGTCAATCCCGTCTCTCCGGTCTCCGGCCGCACTCCGTGCTCACCCGGCCTGTGACCGAGCATTTCTATCTCTGGCACCTGACCCCGTTTGGAGTCTCCAAACCCAGCAGATCCCTGCAGGGTGGTCCTGCACCGCTCCTCCCGGGGGAGGAAGTGGAGTCTCCCCGGATCTGCCGCTTGTTGGGTCCTTGCTGGAGGAGCAGTGGCCCAACTGTGCCACGGATCATGGTTTATGGCAACCCCGAGCTGAGAGCCCGTGCCTCGGTTCTGTCTCTGCAGCCGGCTTCCCTGCTCCGATACCTGGGAGCTCTGCTGCACTCAGGCACTCCCGGTCTTTCTGTGACCCCGAGGGTCCTGAGACCACACTGTCCCACGAGGGTTCCACCCTCTGCTTAGCCACTGGAGCAACGTCCCTCAGCGGAGCAGACTTCTAAAAGTTCCGATTCTGTGCTCCCCGGCTCTATCACTTGCCAGAAGCGGCCGATGGAGGCCCCTCCCCCGCCGTCTATCCTCCCGAATATCGCCTCGGATTCACTTCTCCCCACATCCTACCTTCCAGAAAGTGGTCGCTTTTCTGTTCAGAGAGTTGCTGCTCTTCTTTTCTTCGATCTCCTGTTGAGTTTGTAGGTGAGAATGGTTTGATGCCTATCCAGCTGAATTCCTGAGACCAGACGAAAATTAGGTCTCCTACTCCTCTGCCATCCTGCTCCACCAGCAATAGAGTATTTTTAAATTAAGGTATATACATTGCTTATATAATAGACTACAGTATAGTGTAAACATAATTTTTATATGCACTGGGAAACCAAAAAATTTATTTAACTTGCTTTATTGTGATATTTGCTTTATTGTAGTTGTGTAGAACTGAACCTACAACATCTTCAAGGTATGCCTATATTATTTTTCCATCCTTTACTTTTTACACCATCCCATTAATTTTAATTTGAGTCTTTATATTTAAGGTGGGTTTATTTATTTGTTTATTTTTTACCCATTCTGCCTACCTCTGTCTTTTGTTTGGTGTATTTAGACCACATTTACAATGATTATTGATATTAGTTTCAGGTGTACAACATAGTAATGCAACAATTCTATACATTACTCAGTGCTCATTAAGATAAGTGTACTCTTGATCCCCTTCACCTATTTCATCCATCCCCCCACCCACCCCTCCTCTGGTAACCATCAGTTTGTTCTCTATAGTTAGGAGTCTGTTTTTTGGTTTGTTTCTTTGATGTTAACTATACTGGAATTTAAATTTAATTTTTTCCTAAAAATGATACAGTAAAAAAGTGATTATTGATATACTTGAATATGTGAACATCTCTAATGTTTGTAACTGTTTTCTATTTGTTGTATTTGTTCTTTATTTCCTTTTTTCTTCCCCTCTTTTTTCTGCCTTCTCTGGTTGTAATTGAACATTTTACATTACATTTTATATGATTTAATTTCTTCTCTCTTAAAACATTATTTATCCTTTTAAAAAATAGTGATTTAGACTGTACAACTAAGTCCACTTTCAACCTAATCTATGTTGAATTAATTTACATCTAATCTAAGTCCACTTTCAGATAGCACTATCCCACTGTCATGTAGAAGTTGGTGTACCTTAGAGCATTCCCTCCTCCCTCCCATCCCTTATAACATTGCTGTCATTCATTTCATTTATCCATATGCTAAAATCACACAGTACATTGTTACTAGTATCACTTTAAACAGTTTCAGATTAATTAATAATGATAAATTATTATATTTTACTTTTATTTATTTTCTACAATATTCTTCTTACCTATTTATGTGCATCCAAATTTCTGTCCTATATGGTTTTATTTCTTGAGTAACTTCTTCAAAATTCCTTGCAGAGAAGGTCTGCTGGCAATAAATTCCCTCAGTTTCTTGTGTGTCCAAGAAAGTCTTTATTTTTCCTTTACTTTTGAAAGATAATTTTGCTGGATATAAAAAATTCTATGTTCATGGATTTGTTTTTCTTTTGACCCTCTAAATTGTTCACTCTCTTCTTGATTGCAAGGTGTCTGATGACAAGTCTGCTGTGATTCTTATCCTTGTTCCTGTATAGATAAGATAACTTCTGTATCACACCACCATCACCGCTAGCTTCCTTCAAGATTTTCTCTTTGTCTTTGGTTTTCTACATTTTAAGTATGATATGTTTAGATGTACATTCTTGGGATACTTATTCTGGTTAGATAAGACATTTGTGCTTCTTGGAACTGTGACTCAGTGTTTGTTATTAATTTTGGAAAGTTCTCAGCCATTAATATTTCAAATATTTCTTCTGCCCTGTTTTTTTTCTTATTCTGTTATCTGAGTAAGTGTATCTTACACCTTTTGGCATTACCTCATTGTTTTTGGATATTCTGCTTTTCTTTTTCTTTTTGTGTTTCAATTTGGGAAATTTCTATTGACATATTTTTAAGCTAATTAATTCTTTCCTTGGTTGTGTCCATTCTACTGATTCTTAATTTCTGAGTTTTTATTTAGAGCATTTCTTTTTGTTTCTTTATTAAAGTTTCCATCTTTCTACCTCTGATACTGATCTCTTTTTGAATGTTGTCTACTTTTTTCCTTACAGCCTGTTACATATTAGTCATAGTTATCTTAAATATTCTGCCTAATAATTAAAGAATCTGTGTCATATCTGAGTCTGGTTCTGATGCTTTCTTTGTCTATTCAGACCATGTTTTCTTCCTGCCTTTAATTAGTGTACATTGCAATGTTTTGTTGAAAGCGGGAAATAATGTATCAGATAGCAGCAATGGAGATAAATAGGTCTTCGGTGTGAGGTTTTATGTTTATCTGGCCAGGAGTTGGGCTGCATTTAACATTTTCTGTAGTAGTAGGTGCCAGAGGCTTCAAATTCCTCTTGTCCTTGTGTTTCCCTCTCCTGTTGTCTTTAGGTGTCCCTGAGACTTACTCCTTAAGTAAGCTCTGTGTTTTGCAGTTCTTTCTGTTGTAATCCACTGTTATTATACTGGAGCCCTATTGGTGTAGTGCTAAGGTATGAAGGGGAAGTGTTCTATGGCCTTATGATTACATTTCAGTCTCTTATTGGACCTGTGTTATTGGGATATGACTTTCACAAGCATTGTTTATTTGCTTGTTTTAGCTTTTTAAAAACTCCCTTATGTGAAACAAAGTCTTGAGGGGACTGGAGTTGAATAAATGCCTTACCCCTGCAAGTGGGATAAAGCTCTGGTAAAGTTTTTTCCTCTGAAGAACGGGCCTTTGTTGTGAAAATGCTCTAGGTGCATCTTAAAATGTTTATTTTTCCTCTACCCTGCCAGAGCTGCAAGGGGGATTTTTTTTTGACTTTCCAATATGAGAAAATGATGGAATTCTTGGAGATAAACTTTATAAGATTATGGGTTTCCTTACTAAAACCGATGCTCCAACTCACACTAATACACATTCAGATTCCAGCAATTTGTCAAAATTACCATTTAAGTGTTCTTACAAGTTTATGCTCTAATGATTGCTGCTCTAGATCTAGGTGGTGATTCTGTAGATTCACCTGTTTTTCCAGATTTTGGTGTAGTGGTTTGCCCTGAAATGTCAATTCTCTGATGGCTCCAAGAAAAGTCATTTATATTCAGTTTGGCTTTTTTTGTTGTTAGGACAAGATTGATGTTAGATCTGAAAGTAGAGGTCTGGGAAAATATTTTAAGTGTGTGTGTTGGCCCATAAAACAAACTTATGTGATAAACATTATTGCTATGACAATTTTCTAGATGAAGAAATTGAGGCTCAAAAATGTTAAAGAATTTGTCCAAGATCATTCAGTAAGTAGTGGAGCTTGAATTTGAACTCAGCTCTGACTCTGATAGCTAGGACATAGGCACACGTAGCTAATAAATGAGTCAGAAAGTGATGAGAATCATAAGGGGACAGAGAAAGTATTATGACACTGTGGAGCATGAAGCTGTCACTTCAGGATGGGGGAAGGAAATTTTATTAGATGAGGTAGAAGTTAGGTGGGTTTTGAGGTATTTAAACACAGGGGAGACCAGAACAGAAACTTTGAACTCTGGAGGCAGGGAATGATGATATCCAGACTTTAAGATTACCTTACATGAATGTCCCATAATTTCTAGCCTGACCATTGCTTATCCTACTTCTCTGTGATAAGAAACAAGTAAGGTCATTCAGAGCCTGATGGAAGTGAAAGGTTATTGGCCATTCTCCTTCACTGGGCTAAAATTATATGTCAGGCATCTGGGATTTGATTAGTTTTATTATCTTCAGAGGCTCCACCTTGGGAAATTGTTAAGGAGAGTGGAAGACTCAATGCCAGAAAGACCCTATCCTTCTAAGAGTGGCCTATGTCCTCTCAACATGGAAAGGCCAAGAAGAGAAAATGCCAGTGAATTACATCTTGAACGGACTAGAAACTGTAACAACTGCCACTTCTACTCACTCCCCTCAGGATAGCCTTTCATGCCAAAACCTTCTTTATTTTGCTTTCTAACCATGTTCCTGGCACTCCCTAACCTGCAGAAATGCTGATGACAATCCCATCCCATATAATCCTGGAAACAGAATTGATTCTTAGTTCTTTCTTGGGATTGAAAAATTCCCTCTTCTTGTCCAAAAAAGAACCCATGAAAGACTTGTACACTGAAAACTAAAAGACACTGATAAAAAAAAAAAGTTGAAGAAGACATATAAATAAATAAATAAATACATTAATTAATTAATTAAAATGGAAAGATATTCCATGCCCATGAATTGGAAAATTTAATATTGTTAAAATGGTCATACTACCCAAAGCTACCTACAGATTTAATGCAAGTTCTATCAAAATTACAATGGCAATTTCACAGAAACAGAAAAAAGAATCTTAAAATCTGTGTGGAACCACAAAGACCCAAATAGCCAAAGCAAACTTGAGAAGGAACAAAGCAGGAGGCATCACACTCTCTGATTTTAAGCTATATTACAAAGCTATAATAATCAAAACAATATATTATTGGCATAAAAACAGATACATATATCAATGGAACAGAATAGAGAGCCTAGCAATAAACCCACACATATATGGTTAATTAATTTATGACAAAGGAACCAAGAATATACAAATGGGAAGGGACAGTCTCTTTAATAAATGGTGTTGAGAAAGCTGGACAGCTACATGCAAAAGAATGAAACTGGACCACTATCTTACACCACTCACAAAAAATTAAGTACTTGAATGTAAGGTCTGAAACTATAAAACTCCTAGAAGAAAACATAGGCAGTAAGCTCATTGACCTCAGTCTTGGTAATGCTTTTTTTTTGGATCTGACTCCAAAAGCAAAGGCAACAAAAGAGAAAATAAATGAGACTACATCAAACTAAAAACATTCTGCACAAAAAGAAAATCAACAAAATGAAAAGGCAACCTACAGAATGGGAGAAAATATTTACAAATCATATCTCTGATAAGGAATTAATATTCAAAATATATAAAGAACTCATACAACTCAATAACCAAAAAAATCCAATAAAAACGGGCAATCTGAATAGACATTTTTCCAAAGAAGACATATAGATGGCCAAGAAGTACATGAAAAGATGATCAACATCACTAATCATCAGGGAGATGCAAATCAAAACCACAATGAGCTATTACCTCACACCTGTTAGAATGCCTATTATCAAAAAGAAAGAAAGAAATGAAAGAAAAGAAAGGAAAGGAAAGGAGGGAGAGAGGGAGGGAGGAAAGAAAGAGAGAAAAAGAAAGAAAGAAAGAAAGAAAGAAAGAAAGAAAGAAAGAAAGAAAGAAAGAAAGAAAGAAAGAAAGAAGGAAGGAAGGAAGGAAGGAAGAAAGAAAGAAAGAAAGAAAGAAAGAAAAAGAAAGAAAGAAAGAAAGAAAGAAAGAAAGAAAGAAAGAAAGAAAGAAAGAAAGAAAGAAAGAAGAGAAAGAAAGAGGAAAGAAAGAAAGAGAAAAAGAATTGGGGAGGATGTGGAGAAAGGAAAACCTTGCACACTTAAAAATTCCCTTGTGTTGGTGCTGACATAAATTGTCTCAGCAACTATGGGAAAAAGCACAAAGGTTCTTTGAAAACTTAAAAATAGAATTGCCATGTGATCCAGCAACTTCTCTTCTGGATATTTATCCAAAAAAAAATGAAAACACTAACTCAAAAAGATATGTTCACCCCCATGTTTGTTGCAGCATTATTTACAATAGCCAAGATATGGAAACAACCTAAGTGTCCATCAACAGATGAATGGAAAAGCAATACAATGGAATATTATTCAGTCATATAAAGAATGAAATCTTGCCATTTGCATTAACATGGATGCACGTCGAGCATTATGCTAAGTAAAATAAGTCAGGCAGAGAAAGACAAATACTGTATGATCTCACTTATATGTGGAATCTAAAAAATAAAAAAAAAAAGCTCATAGATACAGAGAACAAACTGGTGGTTGCCAGAGGCCATGGAGAGGGGAGTCATGAAATTCTTGAAGGCGGTCAAAAGGTACAAACTCCCATTATTAAATAAGTAAGTCATAAGGATGTAATATGCAGCCTGATAAGTATAGTTAATGTATTGCATATTTGAAAGTTGCCAAGACAATAGATCTTTAAAGTCCTCATAACAAGAGAAAAGTTTTATAACTATGTTTGGTGAAGGATACTAACTAGATTTATTGTGATCATTTCACAATATATACAAATATCGAGTCATTATATGGTACACCTGAAACTATTTTAATGTCATATGTCAATATACCTCATTTAGAAAAAAAGAATTTATGCTCTGGGAACCAGGCAGACACAGGAAGTGCTAGAGGGCCCTGTATGGTTTATTCATACTTGTCAATGGCACACCAGGGTGAGTGGAGACTAGAGGCAAACACTGAGGACCAAAGATGGAAACCCCAATTTACCAATCCCAGAAGGCCTTGTTCTTTTCTCCTCTTAGGTGTGTTTCTGAAGAAAAGACTCCCTGAAGAACCTTCTTACACTGTTGGTGGGAATGCAAACTGGTGCAGCCACTCTGGAAAATAGTTGGAGGTTCCTCAGAAAGTTAAAAATAGAGCTACCTTATGACCCAGCAATTGCACTACTAACTATTTATCCTAAGAATACAAACATAGTGATTTGAAGGGGCACCTGCACCCCAATGTTTATAGCAGCAATGTCTACAATAGCCAAAATGTGGAAATAGCCCATATGTCCATTGACAGATGAATGGATAAAGAAGTGGTATATATATATTAGAATATTAGCCATTAAAAAGAATGAAATCTTGCCATTTGCAGGGACATGGATGAACTAGAGGGTATTATGCTAAGCGAAATAAGTCAGTTAGAGAAAGACAAATACCATATGATTTCACTCATATGTGGAATTAAAGAAACAAAACAGATGAACATAGGAGAAGGGAAGGAAAAATAAAATAAGACAAAAACAGAAAGGGAAACAAACCATAAGAGACTCTTAACTATAGGAAACCAACCTGAGGGTTGCTGGAGGGGAGGTGGATCGAGGTGTGGGATGATTGGGTGATGTGCATTTAAAAAGGGCACTTGATGTAATGAGCACTGGGTGTTTATGCAACTGATGAATCAATAAACTCTACCTCTGAAACTAATAATACACTATATGGTAATTAATTGATTTTAAATTAAAAAAAAACCTCCCTGAATACACTCATTGTCTTGGTGGGGAGGCTAGGACTACCTAAAATGCACCAGATCTAGTGTACAAATAACATCAGAAGATTCTACAGTTAACAAAGAAGGTTGCTACCTTTATTTGAGAAGTACTGAATCCCAAAAGCCTCTGCTCAAAGTTGTTACCCCCAGTGAACTGTCTCTGGCCATCTCCTCTGTTTAAGGCAGCAGCTTTAAACATTTTTTACCCATTGATCCATAGTAAGGAAGACATTTTATTGTAGGAACCAGTAAATGCTTTCACTTGCATGTGTATTTGTGTGTATATTCATATATATTTTCATGTATATATGGATTATAGTTTTTATATGTCAAAAATTGGTAAACATTGGCAATTTCATATTGTTCAACCAAATATAAAAACAAGTTTCACTAAACAATAAGGATCCTTAGTATGTGAAATCACTGTGATATTTTCTATTTTGTTCTATGTAATTTTCAAGACATGTCAGTTGTTACCCACTAAATTGATTTCATAATTACTAGTTTGTTGTGACTCACAGTTTGAAAAACACTGGTTTAATGTGTTATCTACTAAAGGCTCTTCTTAAAATACAGGAATTTTCCTTGGGATAGATAATGCCATAGGTTAAGGCCAGAGGTTCCTCCAGAGAATGTGCTGATGAGAGAAGGGAGAGAGGGAGAAAAGAGAAAGGAAAGGGTTAGAGGCTCTTGACCTAAAGTCTTGGGCTTCTTCCTGCCAAGAAGAATCGTGGCAATACATGGCTTATTCCCATAGGCATATCTAGCCTAGCCCCATAGGCCAGAACTGGCACTAAGTACTCACAAGGATTTGTGTCCTAGCACATGAGCCAATGGTCAAGATTTAATCAGACTCCTCTTGGATTCTGTAAGTGAGGATCAGCCCTAGTCTGTTTGACATGCCTTGTCATCAGCAACCTATTCTGCTGCTGACAGCTCCTGTCGACAGAACCAGTGTCCGGTTACATGCTCATCCTAGCTAAGACAAGGACAGGGAAGAGGAATGCAGCCCACATGCATAACTGTCCCTCAAGCCAGCTCTCTGGTTTGTACAAGGAAGAGATGGCTTATGGACTAATGGGAGCAGCTATAGACAACAGGCTCTCAGGATTTTTCTTCGTTTTTTTTTTAAAGATTTATTTATCTATTTGAGGGGGGGAGGGGCAGAGGGAGAGAATCTTCAAGCAGACTCCCCCAGCTGAGCAGGGAAGCCAATGAGGGGCTCGATCCCATGACCCATGACATCATCATATGAGCAGAAACCAAGAGGCAGATGCTCAACTGACTGAGCCATCCAGGGTCCCCTCAGGATTTTTCTTATTAGACCCTACCTGGATTCCAATTTCTGCCTCCCTTCTCTAAGAACAGTTAGGACCTTCTGACCTGACCAATAAGCTCAGACTGTTTTGAACTGAGGCTTTAGTACCAGTCCAAAATAAGTGCTACTTGTCTTCCTTTTGTTACTGCTATGATGCTATCTTGGGCCCCCTAATCTGACATTTAATTTCCTGTCTGGGTCACCTACCTTGTGCCTCCAGCCTAGGATCAGGGATCATTCAGTGATTATGAACCTGAGCAGGTAGCAGGTTGCTCAGTGATTATGACCCTGATTAGGCAACATGTTTTTAAGGACTGGATTCAGGGGATCTGAACTCATCTCTGAGTAGCTGGGCTCCTGGGTTGCTATGAAGTTCTCTTACCCAGCCACAGAAGGTTGAGTGAAATAGATAAGCATCTACCGGAGGCTTGGTACTGAGACCTTCAAAGAAGAGCGACTGATCAATCAGGGCTCTTCTGGTGGGTGGTTCTTAGAACAATACCCCAAATCCAACAGTTTCCATTTAACTATTCTGTAATTGCCTCAGGAAAACTTCCCCCTGCTGAAATACCTCAAATACCAAAGCCTGTGGCCTTTAGATATGAACCACGAGATTCTAGGGACATCTTCCATTTTTCTTCCAGCCAAAGCAAAGGACTTGAAGCCCTATTCCTTGTGTGAGAGTCTAGGTAGCTCTCCTCCAAGAAAGGCTAGACTGGCGCCTGATGAACTTCTCCACCTATACCCATCTTCTTGGTGGTGGTACTCAAGGCCACATTGTAGGGTTGTACCATTTATGCCTTACAATTGTCCTGCTTATCAAATGGCTGCTCATAGTGCTGCACTCACCAGAAGGCACACCGTTGTGTACTGGGTCTGCCCAAAGAAGATTATTTTCTAATTCATACTGCATAGCCTAGGGCAACACTGATGACTCCAGAACTCCTCTTGAAAGAAATATGTAAGAAGTTTCTCTGGACTGGTCAGAGTTCCAAAAAGAGAGGCCTCTGTGAACTAGGTCTTCCCTTCTCACTCACTTTAACCATCTGGTACTCTCTACTTCAAGGCTCCAAGTCTTACCTATATGATGATCTATCCTTAATTCAGTTCTTCAGCCCTAACTTCACTCCTGAACTTCAGACAGGTATGATCCAACTATCTACCTACCATCTCCACCTGGAGAATACACAGACACCTCAGAGTACATTCCAGACCACCTCCCTGTCAATATTCCCTATCTGCACTGGACATTTTCTACTTGCTCGTCCAGATGCACTCTCCATTCTTCCCCTACACTGCTCTGTTTCCTGCAACTCTGACATATACCTCCTTATTGCCTTCCCTGATTCTCCTTTCTTCTCATATGCAGGTCAGAATCCATGATCCTTTTCTCTCAGCTTCCATAGCACTCTGGATATGAGATGAGGAGTTTGTGTATGTGACTGTCTCCTCTGCTAGAAAGTGATCCCTTTGACAGTAGGGATCATGCTATGTTCATTCTGTAGCTCCAGTACCTATCAGAGGGTCTCCCACATAGTAAGTACCCAAATAATTGATTAAAGTTGATTTTTTCCCCTATTTTTTCTTTTGTTTTTTGGTATGTATATGTGAGCACATATGTGCTAATAAAGATGGAGGAGTGGGGAATCAGTGTACTGAGGATCACAACAAATGAGGCAAAAAAGTTTAAAGCTAAGGGTACAGAATGAAGAAAGTGCTAAAGAAATAAGAAAAGGGCAGAAAGGAATTGAATTTTAAGGAACACCTATTGTATGCCAGGCTTCTTAGTCTCTGAGAAGTTGAGTTAACTTTCCCAGAATCACAAGACTAATAAGCCCGGGGAGAAAATTGAAGAGAGCAGTAAAGGACACAAAAGGTTTAGGTGAACTATGAAAATACAGAAAGGAAGGAGAGGAGTCAGTGGTTGGAATGGCAAAAAGTACAGTTTTGGGGTTACTTATTTGTAACCCAACAAGTAGTAGGAGCAAGCTAGAGTAGCCAGGTAATTTATTAAACAGTCAAATTACTGGCAACTATTGTCCAACAATCCTGATTCAGTAGCAAAGGATGGAGCTGGGAACATAATATTTTATAGGTGCCTCACATTATGCTAATGCAAAGGATTCATAAACCACACTTTGAGAGACCCTGAGGTAGGCAGCAGGGTCCACTGAAGATTGAGTTTGTTTTTTTAAAGATTTTATTTATTTATTTGACAGAAAGATAAAGAGCATAAGTAGGCAGAGCGTCAGGCAGAGGGAGAGGGAGAGGGAGAAGCAGGCTCTCCGCTGAGCAAGGAACCCGACGTGGGGCTCGATCCCAGGACCCTAGGATCATGACATGAGCCTAAGGCAGACACTTAACCAACTGAGCCACCCAGATGCCCTGAAGATTGAGTTTTTTAAACTTACCAAATAATAAAATCTCAGAGATGAAAGTGGCAAGAATCACTTCTTCAACATCCCTGCCAAAGGGCCTTCTAGTCCCTGTTCTTACACCATAATGTAAGACCATCCCCACATTACAAGGAAGTCTACCCAGTCTATTGCTAGACTGACAACTTAAATCATTAGAAAACTTTCTTTAAAAAAAAAAGAAAATTCTTTCTTAAACTGAATCTAAATTGGCATCTCCAAAGCTCTCACTCATTGGCACTGTCTCTGCTTTTTGAAGTAGTGCACGTCAACTCTCTCTGTCATGGGCTAGATAGGCAGGTAGCCCCAAAGGATAGGTAATGAGGGTACATTGGGAATAGCTGCTGTGGGACTACAGAATTAAACTAAAATTCTCTCTATGAAGTTCCATCCAAAAAGTAGAAATATCTCAAGAAAGCCCAACCATTCTGTAGATTTCATGTGGTAGAAAGAGCTCAGCAGATTTCACATGGTGGAAAAAGTTCAGGGGTCATGGATACATATGTCTGACCCAGTGAATTCTATATGGAAGATAGTATTCCAGGAAAAGGGTGTGATTTTTCTGCTCCCACCTCTAATACCCTAGGCAAACCTATAGGATCTGGTTTACAGGGTTTCCTGGGGGTTGGGTGGGCAGAGATTCTTGGAAAGGAGTATGGGAAGGGGGTTCTCAGAAAGAACTGTTTTATTTTCTTTCCAAGTTTTTATTTAAATTCCTGTTAGTTAACATACAGTGCAATATTAGTTTCAGGGGTAGAATTTAGTGATTCATCACTTACATACAACACCCAGTACTCATCACAACAAGTGCCCTACTTAATCCCCATCACCTATTTAACCCATTCCCCCTCACCCACCTCCCCTCTGGTAACCATCAGTTTGTCTTCTATAGTTAAGAGTATGTTTCTTGGTTTGCCTCTCTTTCCCCTCCGTGTTCACTTGTTTTGTTTCTTAAATTCTACATGTAAGTCTCAGAAGGAACTCCTGAGCAGCGCTCTTTCCTGACTTTTGATGCCTCCAAATTTCCCCAAAGAGATCTTTTCATCAGCTGTGATCACAGCATATTGAGTTAGGCAGTTCTATTTAAGATGAATTTTAGCAATATAATAATATATATATTATATACAATGAAAGAAATATAATAATAGCCAACATTTATTAAGCATTTTTTGTGAGCCAAGAGTATTCTACATGCTAAACATGGATGAACCCATTTAATTTTCATATTTATCCAGTGAGTCAGGTATTATTATAGTCCTCATTTACATATGAAGAAACGGGAATAGAGAAAAGCCCAAATTACCAGTTAGGAAGCAGCAGAATGAGCTCTTGTCGAGAATTTAAAGAATTAGAATTAAACCCTAGTTTTTCCCCTAAGTCACTGTGTAATCTTCTCTTTTCCTGATCCCAGGTTCCATATTTGTAATACAATATGTAATGAGATATGGACCAGGGGCTTCAACTAGATTGATCCCAAGTTTCTTCCAGGTCATTCATTCAGTTCATTCAAATATGGTCACTCAATAATCACCTCAACGCCAGGCCCTATGTAATCAAGACACCATCTCTCCCTCACAGAGCTCCCACTTTATCAAGGGCAGGAAGACCACACTAACCTTTCCTGGGTCTCAGGCAGGTGGATAATAATCACTTGGTGTCTGCAAACCATAAGTGTTCCTCAGTCAAGGCTCTTAAAAGGACTCAGGGTAGGGAAGATGGACTGGAGACACCCCTGATGGCACAGCACAGACATAGCTGGGGATTTGGGCAGGAAACAGAATAAGAGAGGTCAGAGAGACAACTGGGGACAGGAAGGAAGAGGTGAGATAAAGGAGGATAGGAGGGAAGAAAGGAAGGAGGGAAAGGAAGAGTAGGGGAGAGAGGGAGGGAAGTCCTCCTAGCTAGTATGTAGGAACTGAGCTGTTCTCCATAGTCATTTTGTTCTTGACACCCACAGGCATGGGGTGAGTTACCTTAGAACATGACATGATCTAAAGGACCAAGGTGAGAATCAACACCAAATCTATTACCTCTCTGTCGTGACTTCTAAAGAGTATGGGGACCCAAGAAAGCCCAGAAAAGCAATGAACATGGCCTACAGATAGGAAGCTTCATTTCTCTTCTATGCCCTGAACTTTCAGCAACCAGTATTATCCTATGTACCACTATCATCAGGTTTGAGCTGCCTGTCAATCAGCTCTTGCTATCAGTCTAGGCCTACTAATGAGACTTTGGTTGCTCCTTTGGCCCCTCCCAGAGGTATAAAACACCAATGGTGGAATTCCAGGCTTTGGGTCAGGTGGTGGGAAGATATACTACAAGATCTTGAATAATAATCATGCAGTAAAAATGCCACCATTCTTCCATTATGTGCTTGAGCACAAATCACTAACTGATCATACCATTGTCTTCTGTACAACTTAAATAAACACTGCCTCAGAACCATCCTCTGTCAGTGGATAAGCACTGGAATAAAAAATTATATCTATTTGCAACCCTGCTTATCCTTATCAGATCATACTAAGTAGGCAACCACCTGCTCCATGCATGCAAAATCCTGTGATTGAAAGCTGCAAGCAGTCTATAGGGGCTCATTCAGTGTATGATCTTCTATTTATACCAAGCACTCTCATGGAAAGAACCAGAAACTACAGCACTGAAAGGGTCCTTAAATATCATTTAGTGTAACTGAGGCACTTACATTGCTTGCACTGAGAAGTTTAGTGCTTGAGCTATAAAAAAAAAGGGGGGAAATGGTAAGCTATATAATTTCTATATTTGAGAAAAGAAACTGAGTTGTTTTGGAGAACAAAAGTTCTCCTGGAATTTCTAGAGGGGAAGGGGGTGGGGGGATGGGTTAGCCTGGTGATGGGTATTAAGGAGGACACATACTGAATGGAGCACTGGGTGTTATATGCAAACAATGAATCATGGAACACTACACCAAAAACTAATGATGTAATGTATGGTGATTAACATAACATAATAAAATAAAAATTTAAAAAAAAGGTTCTCCTGGATTAAATGGGAAGGGAATTTATGCAGGAAAAGGCTTACTGCATGCTTCTTCTGTTTTGACATTATGGTATGGTAAGAATCTTGATATGAATTATTTCCTTTCAACTTTGTAACAATCCTATAAGATAATAATTATTAATTTTATTTTGAAGATGATGAAATTAAATATTAGAGAGGTAAAGGATCCTGCCTGAGGTCAATAGCTAGTAAGTGATAGAGTCAAGATTTGATCAGTTTGATCAATTTGATTCTAAAGAACTTTTCCAACATACTATGTTGCCTTCCAATGTAACACAGAATGACGTAATGGAATTGTATTCCATTTATTCCACAAATATGTTGTGTCCTATGTGCCAGGCATGGTTCTGGCACTGTAAGGAACACGTAGATGGGGTTCTTGTACTCATGGAATTTATGGCCCAGAGGCCAAGGGGTTAAGGGGGACACTGGCAGTAGTCAAATTATTACTTAAAATGTTATTATCAATTATGGAAATATTAATAAAGGAAAATATGGGGAGCTTGAAAAGCATATCGAGCAGGGGTTTGATGTAGTCTGATAGGTTTGAGTTGAATCTGTAGTTGAAGAATGGTAGGGAGAGTGCTAAATCATCCCAAGCTAACAGAAGAGCTTTGCAAAAATCCTGTAATGAGAAGACCTGAAAAAAGTCCAATGTCAGGAGTACAGAACAGGAGGAGGGGAACAATTGATGAAGAAGACCCTGTAGGCCTCAATGAGGAGTTTAGATTTTATCTTATGAACAAAGGAAAACAGCAATTGGAGAATTTTAAGCAAAGGAGCAAATGTATATTTTGAAAATATATTTTTCCATTATGATATATGTCATATATGCAGAAAACTGCATAAAACTTACTTGTACAATTCAACGACTATTTATGAAGTGAAATGCATATAACCATCACCCAAGTCAATAAATTATACATTGCCAAAACCACAAAAATACTTTCATGTAACCTTCCTTGATTATAATCCATTCCCTTCTCCCAGTGGCAATTTACTAACTTGACTTTTGTGATATCCACGTCTTTTTTTTTTTTTTTTGTAAAATTAAACTTCCCATTTTATGGTAATTGTAAATTCAGATGTCGTAAGAAATGATATAGAGATATCCCTGTACCAAGTTTCCCTCAATAATAGCAATTTGCAAGCCACAGTGTCACAACCAGGATATTCAAATTGATATGGTCAAGATACAAAACAGTTCTATCGCTAGAAGGATCCCTCCTGGTGCCCTTTTACGACCATACTTACCTCCTTGTCCCCCTGACCTACCCGTTCCTATACCCTGGCAACCACTAACCTGTTCTCTATGTTCTCCATTTCTATAATTTTTTCCATTTCAAGAATGTTATATAAATGGAATCATACAGTATTTGACTTTTTTGGAATAGCTATTTTCACTCAGCATAATTCCCTGGAGATTCACCCAAATTGCTGAGTGCATCAATAGTTTGTTCCTTTTTATTGGATTCCATGGTATGGATATAGCACAGTTTGCTTAACCATTCACCCATTGAAATATGAGTGGATTATTTCCAGTTGGGGGTTATTAATAATAAATTGATATAGACATATATATATATAGGTTTTTGTATAGGCAGAATTTTACATATTCTATTATATTCTATATATTCTAAGCTGCCTATATATATATATAGGTGGTTTATATATCTAGGTTTTATATGTAGGTTTTCTGTTTATGCACAGAAAACCTATATATACAGTATATATACAGGTTTTTGTGTGAACATAGTTTTCATTTCTTTGGGATAAATGGCCACAAGTGCAATTTCTGCAATGTATGGTAAATACATGTTTAATTTTTTAAGATATTGCCAAACTCTTTTCCAGAGTAGTTGTATCATTTTCATTCTCACCAGAAATGCATGAATTAGCCAGTTTGTTCATATCCTTACCAGAATTTGGTGTTGCCACTGTTTAGTTAAATCATTCTGATGGATGAACAGTGATGTTTCATTGTGGTTTTAGTTTGCATTTTCTAAATGTCTGATTATATTGAACATCTTTTCATGTGCTTATTTGCCATCTGTATATCCTCTTCAGTGAAATACCACCTCATGTCTTTTGCCCATTTTCTAGTTGGATTGTTTGTTTACTGTTGAGCTTTGGGAGTTTGTTATGGATATTATTCTTTGTTGTATGTATATATAATCATTTGGGTTGATTGTATTGTTTAGTTTCTTTTCTGTTTAGTAGTCTATAAAGCTTTGAGAGTAGGGGTTGAAATCTACTACAGTAGTAAATTTGTCTATTCTTTTAGCTTTTTCATTTTTTTGCATCTTGTGTTCTGATGCACAGTTCTTTGATGTATATGCATTTAGGAGTGTATGCCTTCCTAGTGGACTAATCCTTTTATCATTATCTAATGAACTTTTTTGTTTCTAGTCATTTTTTTATTCTGAACTATATTTTATCTTATATTGAAATACATATTCCTGTTTTCTAAATTAATGTTTGTATAGCATATCTTATCCTTCCTTTGCCTTTCAACTTAGCACTGTCACTGTATTTAAAATGAGTGTCTTATAGAAAGCATTTTGTTGGATCAGTTATTTTTTTCCTACTCTGTGAATCTCTCTTAATTATATTGGGGGCATTTACATTTAAGGTAATTATTGTTATGTTAGTGTGTCATTTTTTTTCCTGTTTGATTTTTCTGTTTCCTATTCTTCTGTTCTTTTCTTACATTCTTCTGGGTGATTTGAACATTTTTTTAGGATTCTATCTTCATCTATTTGTAGTGCTTTTTAGTATATTTCTTTGTATCGTTTTCTTAGTGTTTGCTGTAGATATTACAATACACCTACATAACTTATCTCAGCTTTCTGGTATTGCAGTTTAATTATTTTGATTTAAGTGCAGAAACCTTACTTTCTTTATGTCCCCTTACCCTCCCCACTTAAAAAATATAATTTGTTAAGTATTTCTTCTACATAAATTGGGCACTATATCAGATTTTATAACTTTTAGTTCACTTATCAAATACTGAGTAAGAAACTAATGAGAAGTAAGAGTCTATTATACTCATCCATATTTTCCCCCATTCCAATGTTCTTTCTTTTCTATGGTTTCAACCTTTCTTCCACTAGCATTTACTCTTTATTAAGAGAACTTCTTTTAGCTATTCTTTTAGGGTAGGTCTGCTGATGACAGATTCTCTCAATTTTCCTTTATTTGAGAATTTATTTTTCCTGCATCATGAAGTATAATTTAGGTAGATATAGAAATCTAGGTTGATAGTTCTTTTCTTTCAGTATTCAAAAAATGTATCCCATTGGAGGAGCGAGATGGTGGAGGAGTAGGAGACCTAAATTTTGTCTGGTCCCAGAAATTCAGCTAGATAGGGATCAAACCATTCTGAACACCTATGAACTCAACAGTAGATCAAAGAAAAGAATAGCAGCAACTCTCTGAACAGAAAAACAACCACTTTCTGGAAGGTAGGACGTGCGGAGAAGTGAATCCCAGGTGATATTCGGGAAGATAGATGGCAGGGGAGGGGGCCTCCATCAGGCACTACCAGCAAGTGATAGAGCAGCAGAGCACAAAATCAGAACTTTTAAGAAGTCTGCTCCACTGAGGGACGTCGCTCCAGTGGCTAAGCAAGGGGTGGAACGCTTGCTGGGACTGTGTGGTCTCAGGACCCTTGGGGTCAGAGAAAGACCAGGGGTGCCTGAGTGCAGCAGAACTCCCAGGTACCGGAGAGGGAAGCCAGCTGCAGAGATGGAGCCAAGGAGTGGGCTCGCAGCTCAGGGTTGCCATAAACTGTGATCCACTGCTCTTCCAGCAGGGACCCAACAAGTGGCAGATCCGGGGAGACCCCCCTTCATCCCCCAGGAGGAGCGGCACAGGAGCACACCACAGGGATCTGCTGGGTTTGGAGACTCCAAATGGGGTCGGGTGCCAGAGATAGAAATGCTTGGTCACAGGCTGGGTGAGCACAGAGTGCGGCTGGAGACCGGGGAGACAGGAGTGATTGACTGCTTTTCTCTGGGGGCTCACTGAGGAGTGGGGCCCGAGTTCTCGGCTCCTCTGGGGCAGAGATTGGGCGGCCACCATTTTCACGCTCATCCTCCAAAGCTGTGCAAAAAGCTTGCAGGGAACAAAAGCTCCCAAGAGCAAACCTGAGCAGATGCCTTAGCCCGGACCAGCAAAGGTGGGGCAATTCCATCTTTGGCAAAGACATTTGGGAACCACGGCAACAGGCCCCTCCCCCAGAAGATCAGCAAGAACAGCCAGCCAAGTCCAAGTTTACCGATCAATGCGAACAGCAGAACTCCAGCGCTAGGGGAATACTACACATAGAATTCATGGCTTTTTTACCATGATTCTTTAGTCTTTCAAAGTTAATTTTTTTTGACTTTCTTTTTTTAAAATTTTTCTTTTTCCCTTTTTCAACCAACATCTTATCAATCCCTTTTTTAAAAAATCTTTTTTATTTTTCATTTTTAGAGTCATATTCTATCCCTTCATTGTAGTTAGCCTAATTTTTGGTGTATATATATAAGTTGTTCTCTCTTTAAAATACTGGGATACAGTTTCTTCTAACAGACCAAAATATACCCTAAATCTCTAATGTATGGCTTTGTTCTAGTCTCCTGCCTGATCACATTCTCTCCCTTTTTAAAAAAAAAAAATCCTCTTCTTTCTTTTTTCAACCAACTTCTTATTTTATCAATTCCTTTTATAAAATCTTTTATAATTTTCATCTTTACAGTCATATTCCATCCCTTCATTCTATTAACCCTTATTTTTGTACATATATAAGTTTTTCTTTCTTTAAAATTTTGGGAGGCCCTTTCTTCTAACAGACCAAAATCTAGCATGTGGAACTGATCTATGCACCAGCCTGATCATATTTGATCATATTCTGTTATTTTTGTTTCTATTTGTTTGTTTTTATCTTTTTCTTCTTTTTTTTTCTTTTCTCTTTCTTTCTTTTTCTTTTCCCCCAGTTTCAGGTCTCTTCTGATTTGCTTAGTGTATATTTTTCTGGGGATGTTGTTACCCTGTTAGCATTTTGTTCTCTCATTCATCTATTCTCCTCTGGCAAAATGATATGATGGAAAAATCACCTCAAATAAAAAAGAACAAGAGGCAGTACCGACTGCCAGGGACCTAATCAATATGGACATTAGTCAGATGTTGGAACTAGAGTTCAGAATGACAATTTTAAAGATACTAGCTGGGCTTGAAAAAAGCATGGAATATATTAGAGAAACCCTTTCTGGAGAAATAAAAGAACTAAAATCGAACCAAGTCAAAATAAAAAAGGCTATTAATGAGGTGCAATCAAAAATGGAGGCTCTAACTGCTAGGATAAATGAGGCAGAAGAGAGAATTAGTGATATAGAAGACCAAATGATGGAAAATAAAGAAGCTGAGAAAAAGAGAGATAAACAACTACTGGATCACGAGGGAAGAATTCGAGAGATAAGTGATACCATAAGATAAAACAATATTAGAATAATTGGGATCCCAGAAGAAGAAGAAAGAGAGAGAGGGGCAGAAGATATATTGGAGCAAATTATAGCAGAGAACTTCCCTAATTTGGGGAGGGAAACAGGCATCAAAATTCAGGAGGAACAGAGAACCCCCCTCAAAATCAATAAAAATAGGTCAATACGCCAACATCTAATAGTAAAACTTAGGAGTCTCAGAGACAAAGAGAAAATCCTGAAAGCAGCTTGGGAGAAGAGATCTGTAACCTACAATGGTAGAAACATTAGATTGGCAACAGACCTATCCACAAAAACCTGGCAGGCCAGAAAGGACTGGCAGGATATCTTCAGAGCACTAAATGAGAAAAATATGCAGCCAAGAATCCTATATCAGCTAGGCTGTCATTGAAAATAGAAGGAGAGATAAAAAGCTTCCAGGACAAACAAAAACTAAAGGAATTTGCAAACAGGAAACCAGCCCTACAAGAAATATTGAAAGGGGTCCTCTAAGCAAAGAGAGAGCCTAAAAGCAACATAGACCAGAAAGGAACACAGACAATATACAGTAACAGTCACCTTACAGGCAATACAATGGCACTAAATTCCTATCTTTCAATAGTTACCCTGAATGTAAGTGGGCTAAATGCCCCAATCAAAAGATACAGGCTATCAGATTGGATGAAAAAAACAAGACCCATTGATATGCTGTCTGCAAGAGACTCATTTTAGACCCAAAGACACCCCCGGATTGAAAGTGAGGGGGTGGAAAACCATTTACCATGCTAATGGACACCAAAAAAAAGCTGAGGTGGCAATCCTTATATCAGACAAATTAGATTTTAAACCAAAGACTGTAATAAGAGATGAGGAAGGACACTATATCGTACTTAAAGGGTCTATCCAACAAGAAGATTTAACAATTGTAAATATCTATGCCCCTAACATGGGAGCAGCCAATTATATAAGGCAATTAATAACAAAAGCAAAGAAACACATCAACAACAATACAATAATAGTGGGGGACTTTAACACACCCCTCACTGAAATGGACAGATCATCTAAGCAAAAGATCAACAAGGAAATAAAGACTTTAAATGACACATTGGACCAAATGAACTTCACAGATATATTCAGAACATTCCATCCCAAAGCAACAGAATACACATTCTTCTCTAGTTCCCATGGAACATTCTCCAGAATAGATCCCATCCTAGGTCATAAATCAGGTCTCAACTGGTACCAAAAGATTGGGATCATTCCCTGCATATTTTCAGACCACAGTGCTTTGGAACTAGAACTCAATCACAAGAGGAAAGTCGGAAAGAACTCAAATACGTGGAGGCTAAAGAGCATCCTATTAAAGAATGAATGGGTCAACCAGGAAATTAAAGAAGAATTAAGAAAATTCATGGAAACCAATGAAAATGAAAACACAACTGTTCAAAAACCTTGGGATGCAGCAAAGGCAGTCCTAAGAGGAAAGTATATAGCAATAGAAACCTTTCTCAAGAAACAAGAAAGGCCTCAAATACACAACCTAACACTACATCTAAAGGAGCTGGAGAAAGAACAGCAAATAAAGCCTAAACCCAGCAGGAGAAGAGAAATAATAAAGATCAGAGCAGAAATCAATGAAATAGAAACCAAAAGAAGAGTAGAACAGATCAATGAAACTAGGAGCTGGTTCTTTGAAAGAATTAACAAGATTGATAAACCCCTGGTCTGACTTATCAAAAAGAAAAGAGAAATGACCCAAATAAACAAAATCATGAATGAAAGAGGAGAGATCACAACTAACACCAAGGAAATACAAACAGTTATAAGAACATATTATGAGCAACTATATGCGAGCAAATTAGATAATCTGGAAGAAATGGATGCATTCCTAGGGATGTATCAACTACCAAAACTTTACCAGGAAGAAATAGAAAACCTGAACAAACCTATAACCACTAAGGAAATTGAAGCAGTAATCAGAAATCTCCCAAAAAACAAAAGCCCAGGGCCAGATGGCTTCCCAGGGGAGTTCTACCAAACATTTTTTTTTTTAAAGATTTTATTTATTTATTTGACAGAGACAGAGATAGCGAGAGCAGGAACACAAACAGCGGGAGTGGGAGAGGGAGAAGCAGGCTTCCCCCCGAGCAGGGAGCCCAATGTGGGACTCGATCTCAGGACCCTGGGATCATGACCTGAGCTGAAGGCAGATGCTTAATGACTGAGCCACCCAGGTGCCCTCTACCAAACATTTAAAAGAAGAATTAGTACCTATCCTTCTGAAAATGTTCCAAAAAATAGAAATGGAAGGAAAACTTCCAAACTCGTTTTATGAAGCCACCATTACCTTGATCCCCAAACCAGACAAAGACCCCATCAAAAAGGAGAATTACAGACCAAAATCCTTGATGAACATGGATGCAAAACTTCTCACCAAAATACTAGCCAATAGGATACAACAGTACATGAAAAGGATTTTTCACCACAACCAAGTGGGATTTATCCCTGGGCTGCAAGTTTGGTTCAACATCTGCAAATCAATCCATGTGATACAATACATTAATAAAAGAAAGAACAAGAACCATATGATCCTCTCAATAGATGCAGAAAAAGCATTTGACAAAGTACAGCATCCTTTCTTGATCAAAACTCTTCAGAGTATAGGGATAAAGGGTACATACCTCAATATCATAAAAGCCACCTATGAAAAACCCACAGCAAATATCATTCTCAATGGGGAAAAACTGAGAGCTTTCCCCCTAAGGTCAGGAACATGGCAGGGATGTCCACTATCACCACTGCTATTCAACATAGTATTAGAAGTCCTAGCCTCAGCAATGAGACAACAAAAAGAAATAAAAGGCATCCGAAGTGGCAAAGAAGAAGTTAAAACTCTCACTCTTTGCAGATGATATGATACTTTATGTGGAAAACCCAAAGGACTCCACCCCAAAACTGCTAGAACTCATACAGGAATTCAGTAAAGTGGCAGGATATAAAATCAATGCACAGAAATCAGTGGCATTCCTATACACCAACAACAAGACAGAAGGAAGAGAAATTAAGGAGTCAATCCCATTGACAATTGCACCCAAAACCATAAGATACCTAGGAATAAATCTAACCAAAGAAGCAAAGATTCTGTACTCAGAAAACTATAAAATACTCATGAAAGAAATTGAGGAAGACACAAAGAATTGGGAAAACATTCCATGCTCATGGATTGGTAGAACAAATATTGTGAAGATGTCAATGCTACCTAGAGCAATCTACACATTCAATGCAATTCCCATCAAAATACCATCCACTTTTTTCAAAGAAATGGAACAAATAATCCTAAAATTTGTATGGGACCAGAAAAGACCCCAAATAGCCAGAAGAATGTTGAAAAAGAAAGGCAAAGCTGGTGGCATCACAATTCTGGACTTCAAGCTCTATTACAAAGCTGTCGTCATCAAGAGAGCATGGTACTGGCACAAAAACAGACACATAGTTCAATGGAACAGAATAGAGAGCCCAGAAATGGACCCTCAACTCTATGGTCAACTAATCTTCGACAAAGCAGGAAAGAATGTCCAATGGAAAAGACAGTCTCTTCAGCAAATGGTGTTGGGAAAATTGGACAGCCACATGCAGAAGAATGAAACTGGACCATTTCCTTACACCACACACAAAAATAGACTCCAAATGGTTGAAAGACCTCAATGTGAGACAAGAGTCCATCAAAATCTTAAAGGAGAACACAGGCAGCAACTCTTCGACCTCAGCCACAGCAACTTCTTCCTAGAAACATCGCCAAGGGCAAGGGAAGCAAGGGCAAAAATGAACTATTGGGACCTCATCAAGATAAGAAACTTTTGCACAACAAAAGAAACAGTCAACAAAACCAAAAGACAACCAATAGAATGGGAGAAGATATTTGCAAATATCAGATAAAGGGCTAGTATCCAAAATCTATAAAGAACTTCTCAAACTCAACACCCAAAGAACAAATGATCCAATCAAGAAATGGGCAGAAGACATGAACAGACATTTTTCCAAAGAAGACATCCAAATGGCCAAGAGACACATGAAAAAGTGCTCAACATCGCTCAGCATCAGGGAAATCCAAATCAAAACCTCAATGAGATAGCACCTCACACCAGTCAGAATGGCTAATGACAGATGTTGGTGGGGATGCGGAGAAAGAGGAACCCTCCTACACTGTTGGTGGGAATGCAAGCTGGTGCAGCCACTGTGGAAAATAGTATGGAGTTTCCTCAAAAAGTTGAAAATAGAGCTACCCTATGACCCAGCAATTGCACTACCTGGTGGTCTTCAGTTGGGGCTCTCCATCAGGAGGTCTAAGGTCCATCCTCCTATTGCTAATGCCTAGCTTCCTGCCTAACACTATTACTTTGTAGTATATCATGAAATCTGGGATTGTGATACCTCCAGCTTTGTTCTTTCTCAAGACTGCTTTGGCCTTTTGAGATCTTTTGTGGTTCCACACAAATTTCAGCATTATTTGTTCTAGTTCTGTGAACAAATGTTGTTGGTATTGTGACAGGCATTGCATTAAGTCGGTAGATTGCTTTGGGTAGTATGGCCGTTTTAACAATATTGGTTCTTCCAATCTATGAGCATGGAATATCTTTCCATTTGTTTGTTTCATCTTCAATTTCTTTCATCAATGTCTCCTAGTTTTCAGAGTACAGGTCTTTCACCTCCTTGGTTAAGTTTATTTCTAAGTATTTTATTATTTTGGTCTAATTGTAAATGGAATTTTTTTCTTAATTTCTCTTTCTGCTACTTCATTATTAGTGTAAAGGAATGCAACCAATTTCTTTTTTATTTTTTAAAAGATTTTATTTATTTATTTGAGAGAGAGAGAGAGAGCATGAGCAGGGGTAGGGGCAGAGGGTGAAACAGACTCCCCGCTGAGCAGGGAGCCTGATGCAGGGCTCAATCCCAGTACCCCGAGATCGTGACCTGAGCCCAAGGCAGCTGCTTAACCAACTGAGCCACCCAGGTGCCCCAGAAATGCAACCAATTTCTGTATATTAATTTTGTATCCTGTGACTTTACTGAATTCATTTATCAAGGAACCCTTGTGCACTGTTAATGGGAATGCAAATTGGGCAGCCAGTGTAGAAACAAGATGGAGGTTTCTCAAAACCTTAAAAATAGAGTAACCATACGATACAGTAATTCACTATTGGAATATTTGCCCAAAATAAGCAAAAACACTAATTTAAAGAGATATATGCTCCGCTATGTTTATTGCAGCATTATTTACAATAGTGAAGATATGGAAGCAGTCTGTGTCTGATCATAAAGGAAAGCATAAAGAAGTTGTGTGTGTGTGTATATATGTGTATATATATATATATATATATATATATATATATATATATATATAATGAAATACTAGCCTTCAAAAAAAAAATGAGCTCTTTTTTTGCAACAACATGGATGGACCTAGAGGGCATAATGCTAAGTGAAATAAGTCAGAGAAAGACAAATACTATATGATTTTACTCATATTTGGAATTTAAAAAACAAAACAAATGAACAAACAAAGAAAAAAAGAGACAGACCAAAAAAAACAAAACAGACTCTAAATAGAAAGAACCACCTGGTGGTTGCCAGAAGAAGGTGGAGGGGGCATGGTGAAATAGATAAAAGGGTTCAAGAGTGCACTTATCCTGATGAACACTGAGTAATGTGTTGAGTTGTTGAATTATTATATTGCATATCTAAAACTAATAAAACAGTGTATATTAATTATACTTCAATAAAAATAAATAAATAAATAAAAGGGGCAAAAAGAAAAATAAAAGATCTTCCCAGGTACAAAGTTAAGCATGCATTGGAAGGAGTGAGTAGAACATATTTTCAATGGCAATTTTATGGATGATATAGACATACCCATCTTATTTTAGATTGCTATTACAACAAAGGATGTGTTGGGGAAGTGCAACTAAGGAAAGACATTTCAGCAAGTGGAGGAGAAGGTGAAAGTTATGACTAAGAGTGTCCAGGAATTTGTGGCCCTGGGTTCCTAAATTATGAGCGCTGAGGTTCTTTAGCGTACCATAGTAAACAGGGACAATGTGGCATGTTTTAATTTTTTTGAGTGAAGCATCAAGTAGTACTTGATATCTATCAGACATCCTGCAAGCTACTAGCTTCAGGTAGTTTATAGTTTCAACATTATATTGTGCTATATTTCTTTTGATGGTGATGATAAGAATCAAGTACTGTGCGAAAATCCATATGGAACAGGAAATGAGGAAAGTGATGTCCAATCTGATTCAAAGATCTAAGAAGTTATGCACTGCATGAAGTGTGGCTATTTAAGATAAATTAAAATGATGTTTTACTGTTTATTAATATGTATATTAATATTTTTCTTTCTATTTATGTGTATTATTTTGTAATCAGATACTCAATTAAATCTAATTAAGTCTAATTACTAGTTGTAAGAACTTACTGAGTTGTTTGAACTTAACAGCTTAGTAAATGGAACTGTTAGATATTTCTTTTGGCTCAGAGATGTTCTAAAAAATTAATAACTTTTTTCACTAAGGTAAGGGTAACCAAGAAAGTTTGGGAACTTTTGGTATAACCTGATAAACCAAAAGAAGAGATGGGAAGGTGACCTAACTCCTTTCTCTCTTGCCCATCTCCCTGTTCTGTGATATAAGCTGCAAGAGAGCCTAGAGCTTTATTCCACTTTCTCCTTCCCTGTATCAAACTCCTTACTGCTTGGGGGTGCAGGAGGGAGCTTGGACAAGCATTTCTATACCTGACCTATCTGCAGAAGAAATACTGCTTTTGACTGGAACTCCAAGAATCTTATTATAGTCTCTCAATTGGGGGTGAATTTTTCATGGACCGTAATAAAGTAGCTTTATCTTCTCTATATTAGTAATAGTTTCTCATTTGAAGGAGATGTTATTTATATGTTCCTATTACCAATGGACAAAATGAACTCATCAACTTACATTTTGAGCTCATTTTATAAGAAAAAAATGCCCACAAAAGACAGATTACAGTCAGAAGAGGAATTGCTATGTAGTTAATTGATCTTATTCTTCACTGGCATGAGGAATTCTAAATGCTATGCTTAACACAGACAGATAGGTAGGTAGGTAGATAAGCAGATACATAGGTAGGTACATAGATAAAGGTAGAGATAAACATATATTTATAATTATGCCCAGATGAAAATATTAAACTTTTAAATATTCTCATTAAGAAGGGCAGAGAAAAACCTCAGAAGCTAGATAATAGAATGTTGGGGTGGTAGGGCATCTAGAGACCCTTTAGCCACATTACAGATGGGCACACCAAAAATTCAGATTCTGACAGAGTGGGCACAGCATCAGGGCCCAAGTCCTTGTTTGCTAAGGGAGCAAGCATATAACAAAAGTTTTAGAATTACCTTTCCTTTGTCACATGGTCTTGCTTTACATTGCTATCTTTAAGATCTCTTTATCGAAGTCTTAGAAAACAAAATGTTAACATATTATCTATTTTTAAAAATTAGAAAGTTTCCACTTAAGGAGAATATGTTCAGGAGGGGTTGCTATGCTTCTGGGAGATTCTGAGACCAAGAGAGTAAAAAGACTTTTCCAGGACACACAGGACTAGAACCTATGACTCCTGACCGAAAGGCCAAGGCTCTGTCCAGTCAGTCTTAGAGTCCTGTCCTTATGTCCCAGCATGATGGGTCGGGAAAGCTATGATCTGAACTTGTTTTCTGAATTTCTGTAGGCTGGGGAACTCCTTCAGTTGGGGCAGTTTGGCTCCTGCATCTGGTTTCAGGCCCAATGCCGAGCTTGCTGTGCTGGGAAACTTCCCCCACCTGTCTGCCGCGCTTGGTTCCCGTACCTAAGAGCTCAAGGGAAGGGACGAGTGAATCCCTTGGGGTGGCTGAGATTTGCAGCATCTGGGAGGCCTGTCGGAATGCTTGCTCCTAGCTGGCCCTGGAAGGAAATAAGAAAGGAAAGAGGAAGAAATGGGGGAGGGAGGTAAAGAGGCAGAGAGGCAAGGAGGTGGTTTCTCCAAATATCCCTCCCAGCAGGCACTGGCCAGGACCATTAGGCCCAGTGCTTGTGGCCTCAAGGAGGCAAGAATTTGAGGATTGTTTGCTGGCTGGGTTTTCTTCCCCCCTCCTTTTCCCCCTCCTTCTGCTCCTTGGGTTATGGTGACCTGAAATGTGTCTCACAGTGAATTCTGAGGCGGCAGTGTCTGAGAATAGCTCACGGAGCTGCAGCAGTCTCCCCCACCCTCTGAAAAGACAAACACGAGGAAAACTGTAGCACATTCTGCCTGCCCCACCCCTAAGTGATTTGGGGGGCTGAGCACTGGAGGTTGGGGGAATCATGACCTTGTGTTCCTTGATGTTATTTGATGTTGGTTTTGGCTGCATTCAGAGAATTAAAAAGCACATAAAAATGAAGCTAATAAAACTGCAGGAGTAGGGAATGGGCCAGGCACAGGTTGTGGGCTCCCAGAGCAGCTGTGGCCAAGCTTTCAGGCCTGGACGGCTCACCATCTTTTCAAGGTGCAGACTTGGGCCAGACCACAGCCAAATAGCAGAAATTAGTCGACTTTGGTGGCCTATCTTATTAAAAATCCTGATTAACTTTATACAGGGAAAATAATGAGGGGTATAAGATGTGCATCTTTAGGCTCACTTTCTGGCATCCATGGGTACAGGACCGAGGTTGCTTTCCTTCCAGGCAGCATTTACTCTATCCAGGCTGGAACAATCAGGGTGCTTCTGCCAGTCCTCCTACCAGAAGACTCTAGGCTAAGAATAAGGGTAAGAACTGGTCTTACCAGGGAGTAGTGGCATTGGGTTGTGAATAAGAAAGAAGGGGGGTCTGGTCTAGGCCAGGAAGGTACTGTATTCAGGAAGATGCTGAGAGGCTGAGAGAGCCATAGAGTGGCAATGAAAACAGCAGTCATCAGTACTTTTTCCCTGATTACCTGGTATGAGGCATGATAACCAAAAGAATGCCTAGTATGAGTGTGAGTGGAGGTCACTTACACATGTTTCCTCATCTCTACTATACATGGTGGCCTACATATATATAAAACAAGAAGAGGAATCTTTGCCACATAGACTTGATTGAGATAAAGGCAGAGGGTTAGGCTTTCCTAGAGATGTTCATAGCAGCAAGGGCATTGGATTTGGAGACAGAAAGCCAAAGTCCTAACTCTGTTGCTTCTTAACTACGTGATTTTGCATGAGTATATATATAACCTTCCTTTTGGCCTTAGTTTTCTCATCTGTAAAGTGGTTGTAAGACCTTTGCACCGAGTAAATGAGATAACAGATGTAATGTATTTGGCAGTGTATCTAGCATATGCTTAGCACTCAAAAAATTCTAGTCCCTGCTGCCCCCCTTCATTTACTAAAGTCTAGGATAGAAAGACAAGTGAGGAGGTTTGAAGCTATATATCCTCCCTAACATAATCATAAATGTTGGTACAAAGAATGGAAAGCTGGAGGCCTGGCAGAGCCCCACAGAAGATTGTTCCCATAGCTATTCTAATGGGTGAGAGTAGAAGCAGGGAAGTGGAAGGGAGGGAGAAAGGAACAGTGGAGGGATTTGAGCCAAGTGTTAGGAAACCTAAATGATTCAGAGAGGGACAACTCTCACCTGATTGAGATCAAGGACACTTTCTACTTCAGTGTAGGAAATTGTAAAGATGGGGAGTTGGTAATAGGTGACCTCTCAGCTGCATTGGGCATTCTTGTACCTGCCCTCTCCTCTCCACTTCCACTTAAAAATAGTCTACCTTTGATAATTTCCCCATTACCCTGTCATCCATCTTATCCTCAAACTGGCAAGGGTCACTAGACCCTTGCACCACTTGTCTAATGGAAGAGCCAGCTGGCCCATGGCCCAGACCACCCAGCAGCAAAGGGTAAGTGGTGCTATAATCTTGAGATTTACTGTGTCTGCCCTCTCATGGCCAGCAGGAGAGAGTCAGAGCTGCATTAAATTCACTTAGCACTTATTGAGAAACCTCAAGGATAACATAATGAAATTATGTTCAGTTTCCAGAAGGGGAAACTGAGGATCATAGAGATAAGGTGACACATCCATAGTCATCTGGTGATAATTCTGGCATGTCTGATTATGATGCAAATTTCTAGGGGAGTCTTAAAATAGAAGGCTCCATATGGAGATAAAAGGTGAGAAAATCTTCCCCATCCCTCTTCTCTCCTTCCCAAAGCCCTTATTCATAAACTCCTCTTTGACCAGAGTTTTGGTAGGTAAAGTCAGGGCCTCTTGTACCAAGAAGGACAAATTCTTGGTGGGGGGCGTGCCTGGGTGGCTCAGTCAATAAAGCATCCAACTCTTGATTTCGGCTCAGGTCATGATCTCAGAGTTGTGAGATCAAGCCCCGTGGTGGGCTCTGCACTGGACATGGAGCCTGCTTAAGATTCTCTGCTCCTTCTCCCCTCTCTCCCTCTCAAAAAAAAAAAAAAAAAGCCAGATTCTCTCCTTGTGGTGACCCACATGTATTCACTCTGAAAGAGAATTTAAACCAAACTTCTGGCTATAAAGACAGTAAAGTCTGCTTTCTCATTTCCTCAGTCTTTAGTTCATTGTTGAGGACAGCTCACTCTTCCCCTTTCATCTTCAAAGAAACATGCTTCCTTCTGGGATGTTTGGATGCCAGCACTGGAGTTCTGAGTACAACTGCCCCCCCCCGTCCAAGGCAGCTCTTCCACCTCTGATTTGTACGCTATTCTCTCTAGTCCCCATGACCAGTGTTTCTCTCAATTCATGTCTTTCCCAGACACCTGCCCCACTCTATTTCATATTCTGTTCTCATCTCAATTCTGCTCTAACTAACATCGTCTTTCCCCCTAAGTTCACTTTTCAGCCTTTCTCACCGGAGTTCTCTCTCTAGTTTCCTTCTTGGGATCCCCAGTTTTCTATCCTCAGTTCTGTTGGTGTCAAAACATGTGTGTCCCTCTGCTTGTTGATTTCTCTTCCTTCTAGGCAACATTTACTCCTTATAGGCTGGTATGATCAGGGGGCTTCTGCCAGCCAACCCAGCAGGGGACTCTTGGCTAGGAATAAGGCTTAATAGCTCCATTATATTTGTACACTGAATATACTGAAATATTAAACTTGCATCCAAAAGGGCTCATTATACAAACAATCATGGGGGAAGAGGAAGCCTACTTCTGCTGTCCTGGGACACTGAAAACAGACAAAGCAGGGAGCTGGGTCCTGTGACTGACTCTCAGATCATGATGCAAGTGGGTGGATGGCAATTACTGCAGTAAGAGGTGTGTGTTGGAATTATTATGCTTCAAAATGAAATATTTGTATGACATTTTTCTCTCATTTCCAATAAAATTAAGAGCTTTGGGGTCTAAATGCTATAACCTTCAAAAGATACAGTCTGAGCACTGCAGTGTTTGTCTATGTACCAGAATAAAGCTTATAAATTAGAATCTGTCAGTCAGAGTTCCCCATGGAAAGGTTATGCTGTACCTGAAAAATGTGTACTACCTAATTAATTCCAGTCTGGATTGTGGCTGTAGAAGCAAGATAATGTGATGGGGGAGGAGACCAGGCTCAGGCTTTCATTTTAAAGCTAAACTCTGATTTCTTCATTACTCAGTTACAAGAATTCCAGAGGCCCTAAGACCTTGGTAACATGGGCTTAGTGGAGAGAAAATAGTCTGAGAGAAGACTATCCTGACTGCAATGTTAAGGCCCAGTAGATATAGGTAGCCCATCCAAAGCAGAACAAAGTAGGGAAGAATTGCAGCTACTTTACCACTCACTTGGTTAGTGATGTGAGATTTGGTTATGGGAGGAGTGAGAGGCACAAGAGTGGAACCTGCCCTTAGAGGAGGAAAGCTGAAGTGGGAGGTGACTATGAGCCCCAGGACTAGTGCTACATGAAACAGGATAACCAGGCAGGAAACCAAGCTTATGCACCGGACAAGCATGAGGTGAGGGAACAGAATACTGAAGCTTAAGGGGCTACATAGATGTTTATGTCTCACTCTTAACTCACCAAGTGTCATTCACTTAGCAGCAAAGAAGACTGGGGGAAGCAGTAGACACAATATAGTAACCCAATGCCAGGTACCAGGTCTGAGGAGTGTAACTTCTTTCCAGACTGCACGGACTGAAAGGTATAAAAATTCTAAGATTCTTTCCAACTTGATCAAGACAGGCTCAGGATCTATGGCAGGAAGAGGTCTGAGAAAGAGGTCAAGAGTGTGGCAAATTTGGGTTGGAAAATTGGGCAAGGGGAAAGCTAGGACTTAGAACCACCTGGATATTTTTCTCCCTTCCAACTCCTTCTCACACCTACCCTCCACTTCTGCTCTCAATTGCAAGCTCTAGAGATAGGTGTTAATCATTCCCAGCCTGGTACAGTGATAATAGCATGAACTTTGGAACCAGAAACAAATCTTAATTCTACATCTTCCTAGTAAGCAATTTTAGTCCTGCCTTCTTTTCTTCCCTGAACCTCAATTTTCTGTTCAATTTCCTCATCTGTAAAATGGGAATAACATCCCCTTCTTTCTTTGCAAAGTTGTTGTGTAGAATCAATAAAATTATGCATAATGAAATCAAGCATAATGTTACATACAATTGGTTGCTATATAAATACTTGTCGAATTGGAATACTTGAGGCAAATTTTGGATCTATTTGATGTACACATTGGCCTTAATACAATTCAAAACTAACTGCATTCTTTGACTTATTTCACTTAGCATTATGCTCTCTAGTTCCATCCATGTTTTTGTAAATGGCAAGATTTCTTCTTTTTTATGGCTGAATAATATTCCATTGTGTATATGTACCACATCTTCTTTATTCATTCCTTTGTCAATGGACACTTGGGCTGCTTCCATAATTTGGCTATTGTAAATAATGCTGCTATATTATGGAAGTGTGGAATGATTATATGGTCCCCCTGAAAATATTATTACACTGTATGTTAACTAACTGGAATTTAATACAAACTTAAAAAATAAATAATGCTGCTATAAACATAGGAGTGCACGTATCCCTTTGATTTAGTGTTTTTGTATTTTGGGGGTAAATACCCAGTAGCGGGATTACTGGATTGTAGGGTAGTTCTGTTTTTTTTTTTTCCATAGGATATCACTCATACGTGGAATTTAAGAAATATAAAAAGAAAACGAGGAAAGGGAAAACAAGAGAGAGAAAGAGAAACCAAGAAACAGACTCTTAGCTATAGAGAACAAACTGGTTATCAGAGTGGAGGTGGGTGGGGGGATGGGTAAAATAGGCAATGGGGATTAAGCAGGGCACTTACCATAATGGGCACTGGGTTGTTGAATCACTATATCGTATCCCTGAAACTAATATCACACTGTATGTTAACTATACTGGGATTTAAAATAAACTAAAATAATAATAATAAGAAAACCTAACTGCATTCTTTGCACTGTTTTGCACTGGCACCTAGCAGAAATTAGCCAGGGCTTAAAAGACAGGACCTAGTCTCCTAGTCTCCTAGGTCCAGCTGGTCCTAGCTCCAGCTCTGAGCTGAAGATTAGGGGAAGGGAGAGGGAGAAAGATTGAGATTTGAGAAAATGAAAGGAACTAAACTGGGAGAAAGGAATGGGGCAGTAGAAATGGGAAAGGACAAGAGCATCAAGAGAAGGGAAAGCAATAGAGAGAGAAAGAAAAGATGGATAGAAAGAATAAAGGAAGAAAGAGGAGGGTATGAGGCAGAAAGCAACGGAGAGAGGGGACAGAGATAGGAAGAAAAGAGAGACAGAAAAAATGAGAAAGATAAAGAAAATGAATGAGGGCTTGAAATCAACCAAATTAAGTTACCATTTGGGCACAGTTGCCATGTGACTCAGAAATTCCACTCTGAGTTATCCACCCAAAAGAAATGAAAACAGTTGTCCAGGCAAAATCTTGTGCATGAATGTTGATAGCAGTATTATTCATAATAGCTAAAACATATAAACAACCCAATTGTTCATCAACTGATGAATGGATAAACAAAATATAGTATGTCCATGCAATGGAATATTATTTAGCAATAAAAATAATGACATGCTGACACAGGCGACAACATGGATGAACCTTGAAGACATTAGGCTAAGTGAAAGAAGTCAGTCACAAAGGACAAATATAATTCCGTTTATATGGAATGTCCAGAATAGGCAAATCTGTGAAGACAGAAAGTAAATTAATGGTTGCCTAGGGCTGAAAGAAGTGGATATGGAGAGATTGGAGGGTGATAGCTAAGAGGTATGGGGTTTCCTTTTGGAGTAATTAAAGTGTTTTATAGTTGACTATTAATGGATGCACAACTCAGTAAACACTATAAAAGCTATGGAATTATACTCTTTAAATGAATGAAATGTGTGGTATGTGAATTATATCTCAATAAAGCTATTTAAAAAGGAAAACCAAAATCAGGCAACAGGCTGGATTTTTCCCAAGGGCTATAATTTTTCTGGCTACAGGCCTAGCACATGGACCATTTTCAAAAATGTTTAATATGTGCTTGAAAAGAATATGCATTCTCCAGTATTGGCATACAAAAATGTGTGTTTCTATATACTAACAATGAATTATATGAAAAAGAAATAAAGAAAATGATCCCATTTACAATAGCATCAAAAACAATAAAATACTTAGCAAGAAATTTAACCGAGGGAGTGAAAGATCTCTACATTAAAAACTATGAGACATTAGTGGAAGAAATTTAAGAAGACACAAATGAATGGAAAAGTATCTCATGTTCATGGGTTGGGAGAATTAGTGTTGTTAAAATGTCCATACTACCCAAAGCCATCTATAGATTCAATTCAATGCAATCCCTATCAAGATTTCAATAGCACTTTTTTTTTACAGAAGTAGAAAAAACAATCCTAAAACTTATATGAAATCACAAAAGACCAAAAATAGCCAAAGCAATCCTGAGAAAGAAGAACAATGCACACTTCTTGATTTCAAGCTATATTATAAAGCTATAGTAATCAAAACAGACAGTATTATACTGACATAAAAACAGACACATAGACCAATGGAACAGAATTGAGAGTGCAAAAATAAACCCATGCATAAACAGTCGACTGATACTCGACAAAGGAGCCAAGAATACTTAATGGAGAAAAGACAGTCTCTTCAATAAATGGTGCTGGAATAATTAGATATTCACATGTAAAAGAATGAAACTAGACCACTGTCTTACACCACTCACAAAAATTAATGTGAAATGGTTAAAAAACTTAAACATAAGACTAAAAACCATAAAACTCCTAGAAGAAAACATAAGGAAAAAGCTCCTTGACATTGTTTATGACAATGATATTTTAGATATGACACCTGAGGCACAAGCAACAAAATAAAAAATAAACAAATGGGACTATATCAAACTAAAAAGCTTTTGCACAGCAAAAGAAATGAGGAACAAAATGAAAAGGCAATTTATGGAATGAAAAAAATACTTTCAAACCATATATCTGATAGGGGGTTAATATTCAAAATGTAAAAAGAACTCATACAACTCCATAGCACCAAATAAATGAACAAAAACCAACCAACCCCCCCCAAATAATCCGTTAAAAATGGGCAAATGACCTGAATAGACATTTTTTTTTCCAAAGATAATGTACAAATGTCCAACAGGTACATGAAAATGTGCTGAACTCCATTAATCATTAGTATTGTAAAAATAAATGCAAGTCAGAACTACAATGAGGTATCACCTCATTCTAACACCTGTTAGAATAGCCATCATCAAAGACAAGAGAAAACAAATGTTGATAATAATGCAGAGATAAGCGAACCCTTGTGTATTGTTGGTGGGGTTGTAAATTGGTACAGCCACTATCGAAAACAGTATGGGGGTTCTTCAAAAGATTTAAAAATTCAAAATAGAACTAACATATTATGATTGCACTACTGTAACTATATCTGAAGGAAACAAAAATGCTATGTTGAAGAGATATCTGCACCCCCATGTTCATAGCAGCATTATTTATAATACTTAAGGCATGGAAACAACCTAAGTGTCCACTAACAGATTAATGGATAAAATGATGTTGTATACTTACGTGTCTGTATTAGAATATTACTTACCCATAAAAAAGAAAGAGATCCTGCCATTTGTGACAAATGGATGGACCTTGAGGGCATTATGCTAAGTGAAATAAGTCAGACAGAGAAAGACAAATACTGTATGACCTCACTTATATGTGGAAACTAAAAACAAAACAAAAATCATAAAAAAAAAAAAAATCAGATTTGTGGTTACCAGAGGTGGTGGGCAAGAGGTGGGGGAATAAGATGGAGGCATTCAAAAGGTACAAAATTCCAATTATAAGATAAATAAGTACTGGGGATGTAATGTACAACATAATCATTCTAGTTACCACTGTGGTATGGTATGTTTGAAAGTTGTTGAGAGTAGACATTAAGAGTTCTCATCACAAAGAAGAAAGCTTTTTTTTTTCCTTTCTTTTTGTGATCTATACTTGATGATGGATATTAACTAAATTTACTGTGGAAATCATTTCACGGTATTTGAAAGTTGAGTCATTATGCTGTACATCGTATACAATGCTGTATGCTGATTGATTATATTTTAATAAAATGGGGAAAAATAAAACAACTGGACAAAAATAAAGTTAATGAGCATCTTTATCTTCTTCCTCAACAACTTAAGGACTTTGCTTTTTTTTTTTTTAACTCTAATGACCCTTTCTCAATATATAAGCTGTTGTCAAATTCTTTCTTCTTATATTCCCACACATTAGACATTATTTTTTAGTCAGTATAGTCAATGTAGTTTTAGATTTATTCACATGTTTAGCAATATCTTTGCTAACTATTGCCTCTTGCATCTCAGACCTTCCATCCAATGTCCTTTACCATTTATCTGAACTGTATCACTTAGAATTTCCTTCATTGAGCATCTGCTTAAAGATATCTTTAACTTGAAAGATAGTTCTGCCAGGTAGAAAATTCTCTCAGTACATCAAGGTTAATATTTGACTGTCTTCTATGCCATTATTATTATCAAGAAGTATAATTGGCTACCTTTGTAGATGATCTGTTTTGTTCCTGTTTTCCCCTCCTCACTGCCTACTTTTATTATATATTTTTTTCTTTGGCGTTCTGAAAAATCACTATGATGTATCTAGATTGGATTTATTTGTCTAGCTTGGGACTTGTCAGGACTCTAGGTCTTAGGAACAAATGTTTTTGAGAAATGGTGAAATGATTCTCAGCTATTGTGTTTTTGAATAATGCCTCTTTCCTAGTGCTCTGGAAGTCTAGTTAGATATATATTAGATCTGTTCTAATTTCCTTTTATTTATTTATTTATTTATTTATTTATTTATTTATTTATTTATTTATTTGACAGAGAGAGACACAGCAAGAGAGGGAACACAAGCAGGGGGAGTGGGAGAGGGAGAAGCAGGCTTCCCGCCTAGCAGGGAGCCCGATGCAGGGCTCAATCCCAGGACCCTGGGATCATGACCTGAGCCAAAGGCAGATGCTTAACGACTGAGCCAGCCAGGCGCCCTACTGTTCTAATTTCCTATCTCTTAACCTCTCATATTCTCCATTTTATTGTCTTTCTGTGTTACATTATGGATAATTTGTTTGCCTATCTCTCGCTTTCCTAATTCTCTCTTCAGTTATATTTAATTCTACTATCTATGTTTTAGTTCTAGTGATTCTATTTTATTCTTTTTCACATTTTGAAAAATTTGGTTAGGTGGTTCTGTATAGTCTCTTGTTCCTGGCTTATATTTCAAGCATTTTATAAATCTCTTTAATCACTTAAATAAAATTAACTTTATATTTTATGTGTGATGATTTTACATTCTTTAGTTTGTGGGTCTGATTCTGATGCTTGTTGTTTCTGTGGGCTTTTCTCAGGGTATCTTGTTTTGTGTGTGTGTGTGTTTTGTAACTTTTGACTGTGAGATGCTCATTTTCTTTGGGCCATTATATATAGGAATTTTTGAGGCTTGGATGCATTCTTCCATAGAGGATTTGCCTTTGCCATCACCTGTGGGAACTGCTGATCTGAAATCCCAGCTTTTAGTTTTTCAGACCTCATACATATGCTGAATTATGACTACAAAAATCTATGAGGACCATCTATGGCTATAAATTCTCCTGAGAGATTTATTTTTCTTCTTCACCCAGTGCCAAGATCAAGCGAGGCAGGTTTTCTTGCTATCTCCTTCTGTGAGACAGATTAATTCTTTACTCTTACATTAAGCGTATAGCCCTTTAGAGTGCCAGCCTTATGTGGATGGCTGCATAATATTCCATTGTATATATACCACATCTTCTTTATCCATTCATCTGCCAATGGACATCTAGGCTCTTTCCGTAGTTTGGCTATTGTGAACATTGCTGCTATAAACATTGGGGTGCCCCTTCGGATGACTACATTTGTATCTTTGGGGTAAATACCCAGTAGTGCAATTGCTGGGTCATAGGGTAACTCTATTTTCAACTTTTTGAGGAACCTCCATACTGTTTTCCAGAGTGGCTGCACCAGCTTGCATTCCCACCAACAGTGTAGGCGGGTTCCCCTTTCTCTGCATCCCCGCCAACATCTGTCGTTTCCTGACTTAATTTTAGCCATTCTGACTGTTGTGAGGTGGTATGTCATTGAGGTTTTGATTTGTATTTCCCTGATGCTGAGTGATGTTGAGCACTTTTCCCTGTGTCTGTTGGCCATTTGGATGTCTTCTTTGCAGAAATGTCTATGCTCATAGATTCTCTGAACACTCAGTAAACTGCTGTAGCCCAGGTACCTCTAAGGAGAGATAGGGAGGGAGACCAAGAGACTTGCCAAGGTACTTGGGAGATAGTAGGGCTGGAGAAGATCATTTTTTCTCCCAACAGGACTGATCTGAAGTTTTGGGAGGAGGCAGTTCTGTGGAAATCATGGGCTCATGTATACCAGAAATCACTGTCACTCTTGGAGTAGTTGCTTGTAAAGACAATTCCATTATGATATAGTATCTTCTTTATTCCTATGTATAATGCTGTGTGATTTGAGTTCTTTGAGCCTCTTTGCAAAGACCTAGAAAATAAACCAACCTTTCCAAAAAAGAAGATACAGTGCAGAGATCAAAATCTTAGGCTTTGGCAACAAGCATACTTTAGCTTGAGTTCAGGCTTTATTACTTAGAAGTAACCTTGGGTCTGAGCCAGAAATCATGTTGGGTCAGAGCCTCAGGTTCTTCATCGATATAATGGGAGTAACTATGCTCAACTGATAGGGTTGATTTGAGGATTATGTAATTCTCAGTATAAGAAGTTTAGCTTTAGCAATTCTTGGCACATAGTAAGTGCTTAGTACATTCTATTATTATTCCCTGAGTCAATCTCTGTGTCACCCTCTATTGTATTCTTATATAATGTTTTAGTATAGCTTCCATCTCCCAAAACTAATTGTTACATTTTTGTTAAAAAAAATCCTTAATTATGTCAAGTGGTGTTCTATAATCAGTTGTGAGTTGTGGCAAAAAAGAAATTGTTGATAATACCTTAAACATTAAAGTTGGTGGATATTTTCTTAAAAAATATACACTAGGAGGTTCACATTTTTCCTTTCAATACTGTCAGTCTTACCTGTATTTGCTTTTGTAAGTGGGAGGGAAGGGCTGAGCAATAACTGTGTGTCAGCAATTGCATGGAACACTGGAAGCTCCCTTGAGAGTATGTCACATGCCGCCTTTAGCTTTCACATATGGCAGCTGAGAATGACCGGCCTACAGAAAAAGTTCCACTTCTTAACAGGATACATGGGCTTTTCATAATGAGCTCTAGCCCAGACTCATCTCTAGCACTTACTCCCCACTAGTTTTGTTTTTTTTTTTTTTAGATTTTATTTAAATTTAAGTTAGTTAACATATAGTGTATTATTAGTTTCAGGGGTAGAATTCATAAGTTGCATAGAACACCCAGTGCTCATTACATCAAGTGCCCTCCTTCATGCCCATCACCCAGTTACCCCATCCCCCGACCCGCTTCCCCTCTGGCAACTCTCAAGTTTGTTCTCTAGCGTTAAGAGTCTCTTGTGGTTTGCCTCCCTGTCTGTTTTTATCTTATTTCTCCTTACTAGTTCCTATTTGCTTTGTCAAAGCCATACTCTTTCCTGCCTCTTAGATATTTATCTATGCTGTCCCCTCTGCTTTGCTTCTCTGCTCAGCTACCTTTCCCTCCTGTGAAATTTCCTTTCACTGTTCAAGGCCTGAGTCTGGACATACTATCTTCTCTAGAAATGTGGAATGTCCACGGCATTTTTTTCCGAATTCCTGTTTTGATCAATCAGTGATGCCCCGTGCTCACAGAACACCAAGTTGGCTGACTTCCCACAGCCTGCATTACTCTTTAAAATGTTGCTACCACTCTCTGGGATGCCCTGTCTGCTATCTAGGAACCCCATGCCAGTGAGTGTCACCTCAGGAAGACAATGGTAGGTACAGGTGGGATAGTAGACAGCACATACTGTCACCACAGAGACATTTAGACACATTCTAAGAATTGCATCAGGTCCTAAAGTCTTTGATAGATTGGTCTACTCTGGGAAGCCTGAGACTGGAAATCAGGAGATTCAGTTTTTTTCAGTTTATACTTTCGGCCCTTAATTATTCAGGAACAGCCTTGCCAATTATTTACCATATAGAGCCTCAGTTCCCTTATCTGCAAAATGGGTTTGATCTCTGACCTTCCTGCCTCCACCGGATGTGGTGAGATTCAGAAGAGATCTTATGTTCTGGGAATTGAAATGCTGGCAAGGATTTCTACAGTTCCCCTTTAAACTTGGGGTAAAGGCACAAATTCTTTAGGGTGACACGTAGGCCCTCATTGGCTTTGCTTGCGCCTCCTCTCTACCCTCTTCTCTCACAGCTACACCCTTCTTCCAACTTTTCCCTCAGGCTAAACTATTCATAGTTTCCCTAACAAGGCTGCTGTCTCTTGACTGAGGAAGAATGCCTTTTTCTTTACCCTCAGCCCCATCTTCATTCAGCTTGGGTCACAACCTAGACTGCTCTAAGAAGGATTCCGACTAGACCTTCCCACTACTCTATGAGAGGCATTCTTCTTCTGTACCTCAACAGAACCTTGAACTTCCCTCACCATAGTACCTATTACATTATATTACAATTGTCTGTGTTTTTTTCTGTCTCTCCCACTAATACTGGAAGCTCCATGAGGACAGAGACCATGTCTGTCTTGTTCCTGTGTGGGGTACATAATGGTTGCCCAAATAGTTTGTGAATAAATGAAAGAACAAATGAATGAGGGAATAATTGGATATTGAACCCCTGTGAAGAATCCTTGCAGGCTTTAGAGGTGGCGGGGCTCTTTCACAAGTTTCATATCCACTCTTACCACTATGTATAAGCACCAAAAGGCCTTACTTCCTTTGGGGACAAGTGTCACTGCCCAGGTGGCAGGTGATGTGCCTCTCACAGTTATCTGCTGCTCTGCTGGCCTATTTTCTGATCTGAGATTTGAAGTACCCAATGGCGATTGGGAGGGGTGGGGCTATTTGCAGAGTCTGGTTTAAGTCCACTTTCTTGGCACAGTCTTCCTGGTTGGCAGCCAGTCCAAGTTCCCCAAATGGCCTTCTCCTTGCTTGAAGTATCCTGGGGAAGTAGTTGAGGGAAGAATGGAAGTTGTGGTCTGAAGAAATGGTGGCAGGAGAATCTGAGAATGTGAATCATCTGCATCTGCCTGTTAACTAAGAAGCCTACATTGTCATACTTCAGTGTGCTTTTAAATGTTTCTCATTGCTTCTGCAGTTACTTCTCCAGCTTTGTCAATAATTCTCTCCTCCTCTCACCCCCCCCGGCAGTGGCATGAAGAAAACCTCTTGGGGAGTGGATGGTAGGCGAAGTACGTGTTGTGGTTGGAATAGAGATTCTTGAACTGTGTACATGGGAAAAACAGATGAGAAGCAGAGGCTCTCACACCAGGGTTCTGAACCAATGTGCAAAGGGATGGTAAAGATTCTCAGGTGCCCTGTCACCCTAGCATTTTGCCTGCAGGCATATGAAGGGACTATAAGCTGGTGTTTTAGGGCTAGTCCATTGCCACAAGTCCT